>NC_081319.1:90775492-91086069 GCF_026419965.1 Kogia breviceps
AGGATGTGGAACTTGAGATTAAAAGGACCACTTGATGACCAACACGATAAGACCCAACCAAGGCATATCATTTTGAAATTTCAGAACTACAGAACTACACAACACTCACATAAAAATCATGGGGGACCAGGATGACATTAGACTTGTGAATGGAAACATTGGAGCTAGAAGATAATGGTGCAGTGCCTTTAAATTCAGAGTGAGAATTATTTTTAACCTAGAATTCAAATTTCAGCCCAACTATCAAACAAATGCAAGGGTAGAAGAAAGATATTTTCAGGCAGGAAAGCTCTCAGTAAATTTACCTCACATGCACCCTTTCTCAGGAAGGGTGTGCCACTAAAATGAGGGAGTAAAGCAAGAAAGAGGAAAACCAGGAAGGAACCAAGAAGGAGAGGCTCCAGCACAGGAAGGAGGTGAGGAGAATCAACAGGATGATAGCAGAGGGAAGTCCTGGGAGAAGAGTTGAGCCCAAGAGAAAAACCAGTCCAGGTTGGAAAAAAGACATCAAGGGTCCCAGAAAGGAGGTATTTAGAGTCTGATAGATTACCTGTTCTATATATTACTATGTGGAAAGTTGGGGATAGTTATATACAAAACCAGGCTGATGGAAAAAAAAAAAAGGCAATTATTAACTCCAAGAAAAACAAAACGTTGTACAAGAAAGGAAAGGTAATTATAGTGTAATGTTAGCTCAGTAGAGAATATTATTTATACAGTTATAATAATATAAATCCTGAATATTGATTTAACCGAAAAAGGGAACAAGAGGAAGCAGTGTTGTGGGATAGGAGACTTAAGTCCTCCCCAGCTGTAATAGTCACTAAATAATGATCTAGTCAGACACATATATGACTTAGAAATATGGAAGTAAATACCAGAAGAAACTGCTAAAATTAATTTAAAGTAGCTACCTGCAGGGACTAGTGGTAAAGGGGGTGGGGCAGGAGAATAACTGTCTTTATTTTTTAAAGCGCTTTAGTAATATTTGACTCTTAAAATATTTACATTTATTTGGATGCATCTGAAGTTATTTTTAAGCTGCCGTAACTCTGGTTCTAAGGAGGTTTATGATCAACAAATCGGATACACTTCTGCCCTTAAGGATCGTACAATTTAAACACAAATCTGAGAAAAATCATACAGACCATTTTCTAATCTAACAAAGCCTAGGAGATTTCAGAACCAATCAGAATGCATTTGCCCCTCCTACTCTCCAATCTGTAGATACCTTTAAAATGTAAAAAGCTCCATAAGCAGATACGCCCACATTTTCCCCAAGATGTTTAAGAGATTACATAACTACAAAACTTTACCGCAGTCTGAGTGAATCTGTACATGGTAGCACTTGCTCACCAAAGCAGGGAAACCAACTGATGTTAGGCGAATTTGCACTCTTTATCTGAGTATAGATTCAGACGTGGCAGCAAGGATAGGGGAGTTGGAGCCAAATCTTCAAGTACAATAGATGTGCAATTTGATGGATAGGAGGTAGTTCCATCCCTGATTGACAGAGAACAGCTCGGAAAGGAGGAAAGCTGTGGGTTAAACTGAGAGAATGGCCTTGGGGGTTCTCAGAAACCCACAAGGTTTTGGGAAATCAGACACTCAAGAGTCACAGAGAATGTAACCTGCTAATTCATCCCCGAACTGTAATTTCTTCGTCACAGCAGAAATCTCTGGTAGATCAATAAAGACTCTTCTCCTAAAGTGGCACCTCCAGGACCAAGCAGTAGCTGGCCTGCTCACAACAATAATAACGTGTTAATGACTTTGATAAGGGGGATACATATGATTATCACCTCTTAATTACCTTTTGAGCAATGGGAAAGCAGCTGTGGAATACACAAATAAAGGAACCAGGGGAGGAGCTTCCCCTTCAAGTGGTCTCTGTGATTGTTAATTTTGTATTATTCTGCCTCTAGTAATTATCTTTTTTTCCCCTAAGGTTACCTGCCATTAGTCAAGAAGCAAAAGTACAGGCTTGTAGTTGATTTGGTTCCAATTACAAACATGGTGTTTATCTATGGGAAGACCATTTCCTATGGGCAATGTGGTTTAGAATTTAGGTCCCTTGTTGATTTCCCTCCCCATCTTCACATTCACAGGATACAGTTCTACGCTTTAACTTGGCAAACCAAGAACCAGAAGGCACTTTGGGGGGACTACGATTCCTTAAGAAGAAGGCAAGCTCCAGTTTTTATCCACCATGGCACCTAGCACAATGTAGATGTGGTGTATGGAATCCGCAAAACTCCAGTCCCAAGGTGTCCTGTCCCCCAAAACTCTGCCCAGTGGCCGGCCAAGGAATGAGTGAACTTTGTGCAGTAAATCAATACCTTTTTCCTTTCTCTCCACATGAAAAGCAGTCATCGGCTTCAGACTTGCCTTGCAAGCCGCCCTCTGGGATTCAAGGTTACCTGAACACAATTCCCATTATCACTTCAGGATTCCTCTGTTCTCATATTATCTAGCCCTCCATGGAATTATTTTCCAGCTGTAAGAAATTCTGGCCCAACTCCCTGTTCATAGTTCCCTGTTATCAGTTGTAATATTTAATGCTCCCGAGACAAGTCTTTTCTCTACAGGTTGGCCAAAATCATTGCTGGAGAGAGATGGTGGGGAGGAGGGTAGAGAAAGAAGGAAGGAAGGGAGGGGACAGAGGGAGGGGGAAGGGAAAGAAAGAAAGAAAAGGGGCTGTGAATACATTCGATTGAAAAAACTAAAATGCTGGTTCTGAAAGTTTGTCTTGCCTTGTTATTTTTATTTTGATAGATTTTATTCTACTTTCTGTTTCTAGCCTGGACTAGGAGTAAAGGAGTTATTGAAGTCCTTTATATTCATGAACCCAGGGTGATCTAATTCTAAGATTATGGCACTTCCTTGGTGGCGCAGTGGTTAAGAATCCTCCTGCCAATGTGGGGGACATGGGTTCGTGTCCTAGTCCGGGAAGATCCCACACGCCACAGAGGAACTAAGCCTGTGGGCCACAACTACTGAGCCCGCGTGCCACAGCTACTGAAGCCCGTGCACCTAGAGCTCGTGCTCAGCAACAAAGAGAAGCCACCGCAATGAGAAGCCCGTGCACCGCAAGGAAGAGTAGCCCCTGCTCACCGCAACTAGAGAAAGCCCGCGTGCAGCAATGAAGACCCAACGCAACCAATGAATGAATGAATAATAAATAAATTTATTTTTAAAATAAATAAATAAATCTAAGATTATCCCTCAAATCTGAAGTTAGCATAAAACCACAAACGATGAGTGGGCAGCTGAGATGACCACAGATTCCACTATTTGGATGTAACAAAAAGAGATCAGAAAAAGTGCTGTCTAGATTAACAGTCATCCTGATTTTTCTACAGTGATTCTGCATTGTATGTCTAATTTCTAAACGTTAAAATGGGGCATTTGAATTTTGTTTAAAAAACAACAAATGCAGGCTAGTGCAATTCACTGGGCCCGTTAGTTTTTATCTGTCCCTTGCACATAAGCAGACTTCGAGCAGCCGCTCGGCCCCTTGCCCTCACCACCCTCTGGCTGCTACTGTCAGGCATGACCCCTTATCTCACCCGGCTGGGCAAGGGCAGCGTCTATGACATCAGAATAGATAAAAGGGGCGAAGGGAGGGGAGTGAGAGAGAAACCAGACGCTCCTTTCTCTTCCACCCCACCTGCAATGTGGCCTCCTCATCTTCACCTACGGCCCACCCCACAGCTCCACTTTCCAGAAGCCCCCGAAGCTTCTTCACCTCTGTTCTGGCAGCCAGTCCTCAGTGGTACCCTGAAGCTGGGGTTTTACTAAAACAAAAGAGTATGGTAGCCCCTTCATATCCGTGGGTGCCGCATCCCAAGATTCAACTAGACTTGGATGGAAAATATTCAAAATAAAAAATTCCAGAAAGTTCTGAAAGAGCAAAACTGGAATTTGCCATGTGCTAAAAATTATATGCATTGTGTTTACAATTATTTACATAGCATTTACGTTGTATTTGGTATTATAAGTAATCTAGAGATGATTTAAAGTATAAGGGAAGATGTGTATAAGTTTTTATATGCAAATACTACACCATTTTATACAAGGGACTTGAGCATCCTTGGATTTGGGTATCTGCATGGGTGCTGGAACAAGACCCCTGTGGATACCAAGGGACAACTGTAATTTTTACTTTAAACAATGATGTTTGGGAATAACATGCTGTTAGCTTTTATTAGCTAATGAATCTATTGCTGTTCCTGGTTGAAACTGAAGATGAAAGGGTGGAGGGGGAAGACAGAATTCCCAAACTGCTGTGTGTTTGCTGTAAAGATGGCAGAATTAGAAAACAAGGAAGGAACCCTGGTTTCCAAAAGCCAGGCAAGCGAAATCTGGAAGTTTGATAGCAGACCAGCAGGATGGAAGAGAAATGGCGTTGCCCTAGGAGCTCAGGTGGGCCCCAGGAGTTTGTGTGTGAGTTGGGGCCGTGGGTGAGGCAAGGGCAAGAGGGCTGGAGTTCATGACAGACGGTGCTAGCCCAATAGCTGTCCTCTTAACCCCCACTTTGCCCCTCGTACACGTTCACACGTGATCCTCTGTCCCTTCTGCTTAGCCCACCCACTGGAAACTACCAAGAGCGTGTGTACCGAATTTTCTAAGACAGTTTCTATTTTAAATGTCTGTTCTGCTGGCCCTACGGACAATAGTAGCAAAAGCAAGAGTGCTGGGCTCTGGCACCAGACCGCCCAGTTTTGAATCCCAGCTTTGCCACGCAGTGAGTGAGTGACCTTCCTTAACCTTCTAAATCTCAGTTCCTCACTTATAAATCAGCCGTAATAGTAGTACATTGGGATTTTGTGAGACTTAAAAGTGCTAATATGATAAATAGCTTAAAATAGCATCTATCTCTGCTAATATCTAATAGTATCCAACAGTAGTAGTAAGCCCTCAATAATAATAAACTTATTTTACTCATAATTGTCATTACTGCAGCAGTAGATACTTTACATACATTACCTCTACTCTTTATGATAACCCAGGAAGGGATAAAATATCTTAGAAATTGCAGAAGTTGGTGACAAAACAGCATCTCCCAGATTGCCACTTCTATCAAGAAAATGATGCAAAAACAACTGGTACATAATTTGCAAACTTCCTTGTATGAGTTTAAGTCAGCCTTAGCCATTTCCCTGCTAAGAATCTGTAGTAGGTCTTCACAGTTGAATCAGTGCTAGTTAAGCCTTAGTAATGATCTGTTTAGACCTTGCAAGACTGCAAAGCTGTGACCTCAGGGGGAGGTAGGTGCTCTCTCAGCAACTTTAAACGTCCCTCCAGCATAATTCTTTTCACATTGCCCTGTGTTCACTGGTTTGCCTTTCCCAAGAGACTGAGCCAGGTCATAGTCACCTTTATATCCCCACAGCCTGGCAAGGTCTACCTCCCAGTAGGTGCACGAGAATTTTGGTTGAATGAATAAATTAATAAAAGTTAAAGGTGGAGAGATTTCAACTCAGTATAAATGTGGAAGCAAGGGAAGGAGGGAGGGGAGGAAGAGGGCAAAGCATTATGGAAGTGGTTATTTCTCTGATAATGGGCAGAGTTTATTTGCCCATCTATTACCTGGATTTAAAAGTCCCAACTCTAAGATGCTATGAATTATTGAACACCTTATTAAGGACTTAGAACTCCGATGGTTACCAGAAGAAAGGGAAAGTGAGAGTTTAGCAGATAGACATTAGACACCAAAGTTATCCTCTGGAGCTTACAATTTAATTGGGGAACTAAAATTAACACATGAAACAGTCAAAAGACAATACATCCTAGCATGTAATTAGGTTCTAAATTACTTGTTACAAACAAAATTGTAAGGTCAGAAGGGAGGAACTGTGGTGTGGGCTGGAGGAATCAGGGAAGACTTGTTGGAGATTTGAGACTTGGGCTGCCCCCTGGAAGGATAACAGGGAAGAGAAACAATCTCAGTAAGGACAGAGGCAGAGAGGAGTCTGTTCAGAGATCACTGAGACCAGTTCGGCAGGGGAGAGAAGCGGGCAGGGTGGAACCAAATCACTGGTGGCCTTGGAAGTCAGCCTAAGGCCTTTTTACACGGGATGTGGTAGCACCTAGAAGCGGCCAGGAGGACGTTTTGGGCAGGACTCACTTCCTAGTCTTTCTCTTCCCAGTGGATGAGAGTGACTTGCATTGGCTAGAATCACCCTATGGGTGATGAATTTCCGAGAATGTGGCAGATGAAAGCGGTGGTGGCAGCACCAGGCAGCTCATTCGAGTTCCCAGATGGTGCTAAATCTAGGCCAGGAAGCGTCACTATTTCCCCCAATTCTGCGACTTCACAAGTTGCAGGAAATGGGGTGGGGATGGGAATAAAGAGCTTTTCTCCACTGCCTCAGAGGGTGGTATTTTACAAGAGGCATATGTGCTGGCTTCGATCGGAGATGGCTTCCACGTGTGCGCCTCTTCTCATGAGTGATAAACCAATCAGAGAAGTATCCTCTTGGCAAGACAGCCCAATGCTGGCTGATACTACCTTCCGTCTTTCTAGATCATTCTGATTTTACATAGATAACGTAAGTATGTGTTTTTTTTCTATCTATCTTCTCTGAAGATAGATCCTAAATACACTTGATGGAGTATATAATACTGGCTTTCCACGAAAATGAATTCACCACAAAATTTGAGCTATCACTATAACACCCTGTTATATCAGAACAATAACTGCTTGGAGCCATTGAGATATTCATAAAGTATCAGAGCTTTAACAAAATGCAAATATGACATAAAAGAAATGCCCTTCAATTTTTACGCAAATTTCTTGATTTGAATAAAACAAACATTGAATTTACATATGCAAATTAATTCTAACTAGCCATGTTTTCAAACTTAGTTATTAACCACAGTTTTCTTTTATGTCTCATTGAAATTAGCCCTACCATTTAAAAAATGTTAACAAAAGAATGCTTTAAATGCCTTAAACTTTTATGTATTAATTATGAGATATTATCCAAATAAGAAAAAAACCCATATATTTGAAGATATACTATAAAACAATAAAGAAATAATTTTTTGGAACTAATTTTGTGTTAATTTGAGATTTTACTAGAGATCAGAGAAACCATGTGCATTTGTGCCTATCTCTGTTATGTATCTGTGATCCTGCTGTGTTTGTCTATGCCTCCATCCTTAGACTAAGTCTTAGGATGATTTCTCATGAGAACAAGAAAAAGGATCTTCCACCAATGAATAAAGTAGCAAGAAAATGTTTGGGGGGAAATACTGAGAAGCAAGTCTGATCTTTTGTTTTATATGCCAATGAGTAATTATTGATATAACAGTTTTAATTAAGGTAACTTCCACGGCCTAAATACATTTCAAATCACATTTTCAACAAACATAAAGTAAGGGCCATTGCTTGCAAAATCCATTTTGTAGGTAGAAAAACTGATTGTAAGAATAAATGACTTGTTTAAAGACAGGTTGTCAGTAACAAAACCAAACCTAGCTGTCTTCACTTTTAGTTCAAAGTATTTCTCATTAACCCTCCTGGACAAGACCTCACTTTACCCAGAGAAGGTCTCACAAGAGAAAAACAAGGGATTTTAGGATATATCTCCCGATTATATACTCCCTCTTTTAATTTATATAGGAAATTAAACCACTGGTTTTTAACTATGGTTGATCATCAAAATCACCCATGAGACTTAAAAACATGCAATAATCAGGATCCACACCAGAGCCAATGAAATATAATCTCTGGAGGTGAAGTCCTTTAAGACTTCTTTTTCAAGAAGAATAACATATGTTTACTAATCAACTGCCTGACACACTTCCATATTGCTTTTTATTTCCTGTTTGGAAATGTCCCGAATCTCATATTCCTCTTAACTTATTATATTTTTTGTCATTTCCATTGTCTACATTTTCTGTCCCTTTAATCTTTTTAAAAAGCTCCCCACCCCAAAGAAGTCTGATGATCTTGAAGATTTGGAAAGGGATGGTATTAGAAAATTTCTAAAACTCTCTGTTTTAGAATGAAAGAATTAAAGGAACATCATTTGCTGTGGAGGTGTCTTATCATTTCATCAGCATTTTTGGAGATGGTTGTTGGGAAATAAGATTCACAGAGGAAACAACACAAAGGAAAATACATACAAAAAAGAGATCATTCGTACTGAGGAAGAAACAGACCCAGCTATGCTAGCTCATATTCAAGTGTTACTCTGTGACCTGTTTTAATTCTCTAAATGGTACTCCTAAATGAAAAAAAAAAAAAAAAAAAAAAGGTCTTTACAGGGAAAAATGGCCATCACTGAGGTTTCTTTTACCCTCTTTGTTGCACACAGTTCTATTAACCAGGATTAGAATAGGATTCATCCAAAAACCTAATATGATGAAACAAAACAACAAAATTACAAACTTACCATTCCTCCAGAAAGCCCGGTAGAGAATCTGAATTAACCCAACATTTTGATAAATTGGCAATAACGATGTTTACTGTTTCATATAATGTATTTAACAGTAAACATTCTGAATATAATTTTTACATTTATTTTTTTATTCAGGTAACACTGGCTTATAACATTATTTAAGTTTCACGTGTACATTATATTTCTACTCTTATATACACCACAGCTTGCTCACCACCCAGAATTTAGTTTCCATCCATCATCATACAGGTGATTCCCTTTACGCATTTCACCCTCCCCCCGAATATAATTATTTTTGAAAAATCAAAGAAGTCATATCTTTAGTTCTCATTGGGCAATTCTTTAGGTACAAATGTACCCACACAAAACTGGCACGAAGTGGCTAAGCAGAAATGCCTGTGTTCTATCGGCCCTTTCCATCACCACAGCAAGCGAGAGGGCACAGTTGACAGAGAGTGCATACATGTACTCATATTCATTCAACAGTAGGTGCTGATTTTGTGTCAGGCACTGGGCCAGGCAATGCATTTGTGGCTGTGAGCATAAGTTTTGGTCCCTGCCTTTCTAACACTTACATTCTAACTACAGAGACAGAGAACCATGGCATTCAAACTGATAGTGGAAAAAAGCAAAGCCACTGACTTAGTCTGCTCAGGCTGCTATCACAGAACACCATGACTGGGGGAGCTTCAACAACACTTATTTCTCTCCGTTCTGGAGGCTGAAGTCCAAGATTAAGGCTCTGGCAAAACTGGTGTCTGGTGGGGCCCTCTTCCTGGTTTGCAAACAGCTGTCTTCCCCTTATATCCTCACATGGCCGAGAGAACAAGCTCTAGTCTCTTCCTACATGGCAGGGTGGGGGCGGGGCAAACTCCATCCTCATGACCTTATCTAAACATAATTACATCCCAAATCCACCTCCTGATACCGTCCATTGGGGGTTAGGTTTCAACACATAAATTTTGGAGGGACACAAACAAAGTCCTTAACAGCCATCTAGACCTGTGTTATCCAACAAGATAGCCACTAGCTACATGTAGCTACTGAGCTCTTGAAGGGAGGTTCATCCATACTGAGATGTCCTGTAGTGTAAATTATACACCAGATTTCAAAGATTTAGCAGGGAAAAAAAAAACCACTATGGAAAATACTTCATGAATAATTTCTTATATTGTTACCTGTTGAAATGATAATATTTTGGATATATTGGGTTAAATTAAAAAATTACAATTTATTTTGCTAGTTTATTTTTATGTTTCTTTAATGTAGCTATTGGAAAAATTAAAATTACTTCTGAGGCTCACCCTTAACGTCCTGCATCATATTTCTGTAAGACAGCAGTGGTCTAGCCCCATGGTTCTCAAATAGAGGCGATTTTAGCAGACCAGCTCAGATCACTCCTTCAGACCCCTGGTTGTCACATGTCACCAGCATGTTCATGAGTAAGAACTAGAGGGTTCTCTCAGAACCTTGAATAGATGGTTTAAAGTTTAAGGCACATACTTATGGGTCTGAGTATCCACAACAAATATTCACAACAGATCTCCTTAGGTCTCATGTTGAAGAACTTATTGCCTATAATTCTGACTAGATGGAACCTTCCATAATAAAGATTTTAGAGTTCAAAACGAGCCACATGTAGTAAACGGTTCATCTCAGCGAAGTTTATTTCTGCCTGAACATGCCATATGTTTTAAAGAAGTTAAGAAATTTGGCTGAAATCAGTCCCAACCCTGTAACATTCTGATAATTGCTTTTCTTTTGAAGGTGTGCCTGATTTCAACTGATTTACTTGCCATGTGTTTTTTTCTTACTGCCAGGCAATAAAGAGTTCTGATTATTTCAGCTTTCTGGTTGTTTGGATTTTAGCAGGGAAGTGTAACCGTACTTGGATGTGATGCATGACATATTTGAAGCTGTAGGATCAAAGGGTTTGGGGACTTTGGCTAAATATTTAGAACCCCTACTTCTCTATTTCCATCCTGATGCAAGAGAGAAGCCCAGGGCTTATCACTGAAGTCTTCAAAAATAACAGTAGGAAAATAAGTTTCCTTCCTTTGTCCCCAGGGATGGAAACCTATTCTCCACCTTCCGCCCTCCAATGTCTCATCTGAAAACTCTACTTTGATCCTCCAGATCCACAGGCCCTGCTCACCTGAACCTCTCCTTCTCAAAGTGCAACTGCTGCTTTGAGATTTAAATAAATAAAGTTTTCTCATGCATGCATTAGCATTTTTACATCCAGGCCACCTTGGATTATTTCCTTTTTAAAAAAATTAATTAATTAATTTTCTTGTTTGTTTGCGTTGGATCTTCATTGCTGCACGGGGGCTACTCTTTGTTGCGTGGGTTTCTCATTGAGGTGGCTTCTCTCGCTGCGG
The DNA here is from genome assembly GCF_026419965.1 of Kogia breviceps. Classification (NCBI taxonomy): domain Eukaryota; kingdom Metazoa; phylum Chordata; class Mammalia; order Artiodactyla; family Physeteridae; genus Kogia; species Kogia breviceps. The sequence goes on from NC_081319.1 coordinate 90,786,285, forward strand.
AACACAGGCTCTAGTTGCACAGCCTTCAGTAGTTGTGGCTCATGGGCTCGGTAGTTTTGGCTCGTGGGCTCTAGAGCGCAGGCTCAGTAGTTGTGGCGCACGGCCTTAGTTGTTCTGCGGCACGTGGGATCTTCCCGGACCAGGGCTTGAACCTGTGTTCCCTGCATTGACAGCTGGATTCTTAACCACTGCACCACCAGGGAAGCCCCCCGATTATTTCTTAAACAGGCAGAAAGTGGTGTGCCCTTATAGCCACCGTCTTCAAAATTTAGGCAAAAATAAGGTAGAAGCAAAAGCAAACTGGTTAGTGATCGGGTGAAAGAAAATTATCTTGTTATAGACTTGAGGAAGACCAGGATTGGTCTACAAATACTGTGCTGCATCATTAAACCGCAGGAAGAAAAAAAAAAAAGGAAACCACATTACTTTACATAACTTTCAAACCTCATGTAACCTCCCAGGCCCTCCCCCTTAGTCAGATGCATCATCTGCCTCTAAAGCACAATACTTTTCCAGAGTAAAACACATCGAGGAAAAGTTCCTATACTTTGGATTAAAAATACACAGAACTCATTTATATTCTAGGTGACGTATGACTATGCTGAACGGCAGGGAGAATAGCATATTGAGTTGGCATATGTCACAAATATTCCAGTTCTCCTTCTGGGTACTTGGTAGAATTGCATGTTCCCACCCATTTGAATTTAGACACGGCCATGTGAAGATGGCTAAAAAAATACGAGCGGAAGTGATGAGTGTCACTTCCGGTCAGCTTTGAGAAGAAGTGCTCACGGAAGGGTGCATCAGCTCGGATCTTGAGTGCATTAGATAACCAGAGTTCTTCTGAAGACCTAACTTTGAAGATGTAGCCTGTGATGTTAAGTCCTAGAGACTTGGGGGTTTTCATTACGACGGCATCTATCTATTCTGACTAATAAACACATCACTTAGAATCCAGTATCTTCTTTTTACCTTCTGTGTCTTCTCAAAATATCACTTACTTTATCCCGACGTAACAGAGGAAACAGAATTCTATAAACAGACTGAAAAAGAATCCTTACAAAGAAAAAAGTACATTGAAAGCACAGAAAGTATACTATGAGGGAAGAAGAGGGTGATTGTCTGACGATAGATATTGTTGCTGCATTTGTGTGTGTTTTGCTTTGCTCCATCTTTTCCCCAGGCCAATTCAACAATGTTACCACAGAATGATTTTTAGTGACCAGTTTTTCCATGGCCTGCTTTTGGTTGCAGCTAGATTTCCATTACGTTTTGATGTTTGTGGTCCTTATTTGACTGTTAGGATGGAGACTGCCAACGTGAAGGACACCTGCAGTGTCTGAGGCTCAGCATCTAACTTTTCATGTGCTTTTTTTTTTTTTTTTTTTTTCAGTTCTCCCACTGTGTACTAACCACAAGTATGCAAGCTAGAAGACTGAATACTAATCAAAAGGGAAAACTGGGTTGGCTGTGGCTTAAGGTGTTAGTAGGAAATTCCTCCAGCTGCCGGGGCATTTGTTGAACACGTGACTACTGCTGGCAAGGGCCGATGCTCTACACCAGCTGACTACCAATAACTGGGAAGTTTAGTTATTTTTCTTTTTTATTTCCACTTAATTTGCAGTTTTATCAAAATGAAACGTGTACTTAATTTTTAAAAATCAAACAATTCCACACAGCCTGTAGTGAAAACCCCTATCCATCCCGACTCCTGATTTACACTCCTTGGATATCCATTTAAAAATCCATTCACTGCTTTTGTCACCGTTTTTCTAAACAACCTGCTTCTCTTGTGTTGCTTGCTTTTTCAGATTTAGATAGATGTAATGATTTCCCACTACAGAACACAAAAACTTCACTTTACTGCATTAACATCCTCCTGTAGACATACGGGCACACATACGCATAGTATCAATTCGTTTCTGCTGTGTAACAAATCATCCCCAAATGTCCTGGCTTAAACCAGCCATTTATGTACTCACAATTCTGTGGATCAGCCGTTTGAACTGGGCTGGGCTGGGCAATTCTGGTCTTGGCTGAGCTCATGGTCGGCTGTGGTCAGTTACGGGGGTGGCTGGGGGCTGGCTGACCAGAGTGGCCTCAGCTAGGGTGGCTCTTCTACTCTCCACGTGGTCTTCCATCCTCTAGCAGGTGAGGCCAGGCACGTTCACAGAGAGGATGGGCAGGGTCCCGAGGGTCCGAGTGGAAGCACATGCAGCTTCCTGAGGCCCAGGCTCAGAACTGGCTTTCTGGTGCTCCCACTTCTTTCTCTCACAAGGCCAGCTGGATCTGAGTAGAAGACGAATAGACTCCACCTCCTGATGGGAGGTGCTATAAAGTCTCATCGTGAAGGATACAGGGAGAAGAAAATCGTGGCCATTTTTGCAATCTACTACACACAAGTAGGATATGTACACATAGGTACTTTCCCTCGCCACCATTCACTTTACATAGGCATATCATATATCACCCGTCAGAGTTAAATGAGTATTTAATATTGACCCTATTACAATGATGGACGTTTACTTATAACTAGATCTCACAGTGAACTGGGATTATATTTTCTTTCTTACATGAGGATTTTTGCTCTGATCCTCTGAGTAAATAATTGTCTTGTTTTGAGTTGTTTGCTAAAGCTTTTCTATGTGCTTTGCCAGTTATTCATCTCCAAACTCTGCGGTAAGTATACATTTCCTAAGAACAACAGATGAATGATCAATTTCTTCCCTGACCCCCTTGGAGTCATCCCTCTGGAGCCCTCCATCCTTCTATTCAATCTGGACTCGGTCTTCTCTGGCCCTGTTGCATAGTAGTCACTCTGAGGTTCCCTTGGCTACTTTCTTCTGTAGAACGCCCTGTTTCTTGTCTACTGGTGTCCTCTTTCTTTCTCCTTATTTTGGAGGGTATTCGCTAGTAGTTTCCTGGAAAAGGGTGCACAGGCAGCAACTTTTTGAGACTTTGATTGTTTGAAATGCGACCCCCACCAGCAGACCTGTCTAACAGCGTGGATGGAAGTTCTAAGGTGGAAATTATTTTCTTCAGAATTGTTAAGGCACTGCTTTTCTACTTCCAATACTATTTTTAAGACCTCTGAGACCTTCTGATGCCTGATCCTTTGTCCATAATCAGGCTTTCCTCTCTAGAATTTTTCAGAATCATCTCTGTTTCTGGACTTCTGGAAAATAAAGACAATGATATATCTCAGTGGGCGTCCTTTTTCATTCATCTGATTGCATGTTGACCCAATCTAATAACTTTTCTACTTATTACGGGACTTCTATTGGCTATCCTTTACAGATAATTTTTTAAAATCTTATTTTCTCTTATTTTAAAAACTTTTCACTTGTTTTACTTTCATGAAGGTTTTTGTTGTTGTTGTTGGTGGTGGTTTTAGCTGCTTTGTCAATAAGTTTATTGTCTTTATCTGAAAAATCTTCATAGAAAATTGTGGTTTGATTTATCTCTCAGTGGTCCACTCCTGAGCTCTGAGGCAGCTTGCTTTCTGAGCTACTTGATCTTTCTTCTGAGCAAGAGACATTCTGGAACAGTTCCAAGTTCCAACTCTTTTTTTTTTTTAACTTCTTTCGTAGGCTTCTTCTGACAGGCCAGATTCTCTCATACAGTAGTATAGTTTCTGTGTACCTCTCCTCCATCGTGTCTGCAGCTATGTTGTTCTTTATGTATTGGGAGAACTGTTTCTTGCTAGCATCTTCATCATCTTCCATAAGGTAACTCATATCATCTGCAACGTCTGAGCCACAATGTGCTTCTGAGGTGCTTCTGCTTTGAATTCCCTGCTTTCTGAATCGTAACCAGGGAACAATTTGGTACTGTGAGGCATTGATAAGCCTCCATCCACAACTCCCCTCAGAGCCCCCAAAACTGTATTTCCAGTGGTAGTTCTGGCAAAATTTTAGTTCAAATAGCAGGTGAAGATACCAGGCTGACCATGAAAGCTTTCCTCATTGTATTTATATCTTGTCCATGCAAAACCAACTGAGAAGTCTGCGGGCCAGCAGGAGGCCAGGACAATATGCCACAGCATATCTGTCAGGTCAACCGTCACACCACGCTTTGGGAGTTCATGAGCATTCTCTTCGCAGAATATCATATGCCCTTCTATTCAGGCATAAGAGATTTGACAAATGATATCTCTGTTGGTTACATGGACGATCATTCTTTATTTGGTTGTGTTGTACTTAACTTTTGTCCTGGATTACCAAGTGTTTCTGAGCATAGCAATCAATTTTACCCCCTTGTTTTCTTTTAAATTTTACTTGGTATCTCTTAAAGTAAGACCTATTCTTGATATGTTTAACAGAGATCCATGTTGATGGGTTGCCATTGACCTCTTTTTTTGAGTTTTAAAAATTTTATTTATCCACCATTCTATTTAATATTTATTTATTCTATTATATTTTTAAATTCTAAGAGTGCTTTAAGTCTTGTGAATGTTCCTTTTCAAGAGCACTCTGTTCTTGTTTCATGGATGCAATATCTTCTCTTATTTCTCTGAGAGTTTTGTTTGTTTTTTACATTTTCTTCTGCTCCCTGAATGGTCTCTTTCCTCTGTGGTGTTTATTAATTTTGAACTTTGCCTTTTATATTAGATATTTCTTTCAAATATCTGTTACTCCTTGTTTGTCCATTTTCAAGAGAAGTCCTAAAAAGTTAGTGGCAGAAGTCCTGAAAAGTTCCTCTCTGAGGAATGAAAGTGTATGTGTGGGATTTGTAACAAATGAGATTCACCGTAGGGTGATCAGGTATTTTTTTGGGCTCCCCCAACAGTCTGTGTCTGCCCTAGTTTTCTATTACAATGGTAACAAATTACCACAAACTTGGCTGCTTAAAGCAACACAAATTTACTATCTTACAGTTCTGGGGGTCAAATATCTGATTCCATCTTGCTGGGCTAAAATTAGGTTGTCGGCAGGGCTGCATTCCTTTCTGGAGCCTCCAGGGAAGAGTACATTTCCATCCCTTTTCCAGGTTCTAGAAGCCACTTGTATTCCTTGACCTTTGGCCCTCTTCTTCCCTCTTCAAAGCCAGTAACAGTGGGTCAAGTCTTTTTCATTTCACATCACTCTGACCTCTTCTGCCTCTCTCTTCCATTTCTAAAGACCCTGGTGATGACACTGGCCCACCTGGATAACTTACCAGGACACTCTCCCTATTGTGGTTGGCTGATTAGCAACCTTAATTCCATCTGCTACCTGAATTCCCCTTTGCCATGTAACCTAACACAGTCACAGGCTTCAGGGATTAGGATGTGGACATCACTCTTGCCACAGTTACTCCAGTACCTGTAGACACTGTCTCCTGGGCTGATCCATTTACCCAAAGAGGAAGGCTCCTTTCTCCTGCCAGTGCACATGCAGCATTCCGGGGGTCAAATGTTGCTGGGGGTGCCACTAGTTGGTCTGCAGATGCCCCTCTTAGCCTCCCTGGTTTCTATTTGTCATGAATGCCCTCAGCTGTGTCCAGCATTCCCTTGTCCAGAGCAGTCTCACTCAACCTCTTTTGAGAATAAACCTTCAGTCTTGTACTGAGTTGAGAAGGTATAGTCAGTGGCAGTGCAGGACACCACAGGGAATCTAGGTCCAAGTATTCCTTAAACAGATTCTTAATCACTCCTCCTGGTGTCAGTCCTGCCCACACTCCTTTGGAGGCAGCTGGTGCCTCTACTGCTGAGACTCTTGGGGCCTCAGCGGCTCCATCAAAACTGATTTTGGGCTTTGCTTCTTACAGGCTCTTGCCATTCAGCTTTCTCCTGTCTAGTAAGTCAGTTATTGCCCATCCATCTGCTTTCTGGCTTTCAAAATAATGCTATTTCCTCTTTTGTCCCCATGGTCCTTACTGATGTGTGCTTTTTCATTCTCTGTCATCTTAGTGGGGCTTCGAGAGGGAATGGAGATTCCGTCATGTTTTGTTTTGTTTTATCTGCCGTGTTTAGCTAGAAGTCCCTAGGGTTTGTTTTTTGGGAGCACTAAGTAATTGTGAAACAAATTATATCCTTTGTGTTCCATATGACAATCAGTTTCTATTAGTTTTCACTAAACACCAGTGACAAGAGTTCTGAAATTTTTGTGGTCCCTATGAAGGAAAAAAAAGGACGTGAAGATGGCAATCGCCAAGTGGCCATCTCAGAATAGTGATGTCAAAACAGCCTTCTTTGCCTCATCTAGAATAGGTGCTCAATAGGGCATTTGTATGAATTACTCCAAGAATCAGGCAGGTCCAAGCTGTAATCCCAATATCTCTGAGCACAGGCCTGTGCAAACTGAGTTGTTGTTGAAAGAATACTGATGAATTCATGAGCTGTTTTTCTTAAGTTGAAGCTAGAAAAGCAGCTCCTTCTCATTCTAAATGTCTGAAATGAAAAGTACCATACCCTAATCAATTTCAATGAAGGTAAAATATTGAATTCCCTGGAATGCATCAAACAGAACTTTGATATTTTATATACTAGTGATACTGCCGGTAGTAAATCAGATAAATCATGTATAGAAGATGTAGATTTTATCACCTCCTAGTTATGTTATATTAATATGTCATTCTCTCTCCTCCTTCCCCCAAAGCATGCTATTTCATTAATTGTCTTACTTTTTCCTGATAACTTCTGTCTGAGGGCTGAAAGCTTGGCCAACTACTGTTTTGACAATGCAGGCGAATGGGATGGAAACGTCACCCAGTTAGAGGCAGAGTGGTGGCTACAATCTCAGTCTCCTTCTCTTAGCACTACGGCTCTTTTCACAAGTATTTGCTGCCCCTTTGGGGGGCCTGTAGTTTGTTCCATGTAAATATAAGAGGTGTTGGGAGCTAGCAGTGGGTTACTAGGGGCCTCCAGGCATCTAGCAGTTTGCTCAGACCAACAGCCAACACAGCTACATGGCAGGCTCCAAATGAGGACTTTGGCTGCTCTCAGAAGGCTTCTTCTAGCCCTAGGCTAACGTCTCCACTGTAATGGGCTTTCTTTGTTGACACCTAAGAGCAGCAGCTGCATCCAGCACCACCGTGACACAGAAACTTGGTTGTGTTAGCAAAGCCGACCTCTGCTCTGAAATGCTCCTAATTAGCTGTTAATACATGACACCTTCACACGCACACCTCAGTGCAAAGAACAGCCAGTTCAACCCATGCATAGAAAGCTGACCACAAAGGTGAGAAAGAATGAATGGTTATGATACATTTTGTTATTTCAGGGTAAAAGAAAAATATTTGATGAATTGTATATTGTAGTACTTTGTTGTCCCATATTTATGATTCTAAACCTGAGATCTCATCTAGACTGCTGGGTGGTTGGAAAACAGAAGAAAAGGTATTTCTTTTCTCTTTAAGTATCTTTTTCTTTAATAAACTTTTAATTTTTTGACTGCATTGGGTCTTCATTGCTGTGCACGGGCTTTCTCTAGTTGCGGCGAGCAGGGATTACTCTTCATTGCGGTGCGCGGGCTTCTCATTGCGGTGGTTTCTCTTGTTGCGAAGCCCGGGCTCTAGGTGCGTGGGCTTCAGTAGTTGTGGCACGTGCGCTCAGCAGTTGTGGCTCCCGGGCTCTAGAGCGCAGGCTCAGTAGTTGTAGTGCATGGCCTTAGTTGCTCCACAGCATGTGGGATCTTCCCGGACCAGGGCTTGAACCTGTGTCCCCTGCATTGGCAGATGGATTCTTAACTACTGCACCACCAAGGAAGTCCTATATCTCTTTTTAATCTGTTCTGCAAAGATTTAAAAGCAGTTGAAGAGACACTTATTAAAACTTCAACTAGCTCTGTGACCTAGAGCTAGTTGAGCTAGTCTGTAGTACAATCTTTCTTTTCTTAGGACCTCCATGTTTCTCATTTATAAATGAAGGGATTAGATTCTTTATATATTGAACTAAGAAGTTTCTGTCAGTGTTAAAAACCTGAGATTCTAAGATAGGCAACTTTCCTGAAACGACGGGGAGGAAAGCCTTTGAAAAAGCACAACTCCCATTATATGAAGATTTGTTATATCCAACTTGGATTTAGCACCTTTATACACAGACAGGTGTTAGACATTTGCAATGAATAAGAAATATGCTGAAAGATTTAGTAGAAAGAAACAGCATATTGTTGTTGTTGTTGTTTTAAATAGCAATATTGTTTTTTGAAGAGCTCTGTGCACTGGGAAATTGTCATCTAGTACCAGAGAAAATGTTTGTCATATTTATGTTTCCATTTCATGACCTCAAGCACAACTTTGTAACTGTAACTGTGACTGGCCCACCTATCAACTCCTGGGACCCGGAGATTTCTAACTCCATGAGGAAGACAGCAGAGTATTGCCTTCCACTGCACCTCTCAGCCCCACACAAAGTGTTTTATCATGTATCATCTCATGCAGGACTCATTTCCTACAGTCAGAAAGACACAACTTGAAAGAACTTTTTTTGCAGACATTTTGAAAGCTAAACTTCTCTTTTGTGGGTGGTAGATGAAAGCTCAGTATTTGATTACCCATGGCCTTATAGCTAAGATGAATATTCCACTCTGCTTCCACTCAGTTTCCCAGGGTATAACCAATTTTCCCAATGGAGAGTGGATTAAATTTGCAGATAAAACGTGCTGAGGCAAGAGAACTGGCCTAGGAGCCTCAAGGAAGGAGAGTTCAGAGCCTAACTAACGAGGTGGGTGGTCTAGGGAGTCACTTTCCTTCCTGGAGCTCAGTTTCTCTACTGTATGTAATGCCCACGTCACTGCATTCTCAACAAGAATCTTCTTGGGTAGTTTGTTTTGTGGAATCATGCCAGTCTGGAATTTTTTTGCTCCTTTCTTTCAAATTCCTGGGAATGGCTTAAATAAGGAGAGGTACTATCACTCCAAAGTGATTTTAATATGTCAATCTTGTTTGAGGCCTGTTGGTAATTCTCCAGATCTTGCGCTTTTTTATGACTATATTTAGTTAGGATTAGGTTTGGCTGTGAATAATGGAACCCTAAATAATGAAGACCTGCACAAGGCAAATGTCTTACTTCTCTTTCATGTAAAAGAAACGTGGGGACTTCCTGGTGGTCCAGTGGCTAAGACTCCAGGCTCCCAATGCAGGGGGCCTGGGTTCGATCCCTGGTCAGGGAACTAGATCCCACATGCTGCAACTAAGAGTTCACATGCCGCAACTGAAGATCCTGCACGTGGCAACAAAGATCCCATGTGCTGCAACTAAGACCCAGTGCAGCCAAATAAATCAATAATTTTTAAATAAATAAATAAATAAATAAATAAAAGAAGACTGGGGGCAGGTATCTAGAAATGCATCAGCAGAAAATCATCACAGACACAGGCTCTATCTTGCTATACTGCCAGTTTTAGCATAGGGATCACACCTCATAGTCTAAGATGGTCCCTCAAGCTTCATCCATTATTTTGACATCCCTCTCCACTGGAAAGGAGAGACGGTTTAAAAGGGAGCACCTCCTTGCTTCAAAAATCACTTCTAGAAGTTACATGTGGCACTTCTACTTACACCTCACTGACCAGAACTTAGTCACATGGCCACAGCTAGCTGCAAGGGAGGCTGGAACAATGTAGTCTTCAATCCAGGCAGCCATGGGCACAGCTAAATGAGAGGGTTATGTAGATGAGCACTAGGGTCTGACCCAGATCAAATATCCTACAGAATTCTTTCACTCTCAAATACACATGAGCTTTTCCTCTGGAAAGGCTATAAGACTAAATTAGGAAGTACTATCTCAGGAAGGACAAAGAGGTGATAAGATGGATAAAAGATAGCCTCAAGATACACTAGACTGTTTCAATAATGTCTTAACACATCCATGCAGTATGTGTTAACCTATCAGAGAGATGCAAGGGGTGTGGTCGCTAAGGGTTAACTAGAAAAATTTCCATGGATAAATTTTATCCAAAATCAAAGAGATGGGAAAGATATAAATTGGCAAGACAAAGAGGTGGGCTGTTTCACCTGGGAGTGAGCGTTGCTTCAATTCTAGGCAATAAATGCCCTAGAGACTATTACTTACAGACCCTATGAGGTTGAAAAAATATACCCTCAAAGAGGTTATAGTCTGGTAGAGAGCCATGAACATTCCTTCCAAGAAAAACATGCAGTATGATCTTTTATTCAAACTGTTATGAGGGCACTGGAAAAACAGAGTTTAATCCCAGCTTGAGAGGAGGAGGATGAGAAATGGGTAATACTGTGTAGGTAAAATTAGACCTGGTTGAAAGGAGGACATGTCAGATGAAGGACCAGCCTGAGAAGAGGATGGAGATGGATGACAGTGAGTAGCCTACGTGATGGAAGGAAAGGGACCAGGGAGGGCACAATGAGACTTGCAGCTGAAAATACAGTTTGAGATCTTATCATGAAGGGACTTGGAACTTTAACAATAAAAGAAATGGACAATACAAGAAAGTTAGGAAGTACCCTGATCAAAGCTCTTCTATAAGAAATGTCATCTAGAGGCAGCACATAGACTGAAGGGTGAAAAGAAGTGATCCAGCTGAAGTCCAGATAAGAAGTAACAGAGACCTGAATAAAGTTAGTGGAAATTGAGAAGACAATGTATCACTAATAGTGAAATTTCACATGAAAATCAGGTGGGATATATGGGGAAAGAGCCCTTCTAGGCACTTCTCAGGTAACACCATGTGAGTTTCCACATTTCCCAATGGTATGTGTGACCCCTGAGCCCAAGTGCAGAGAGGCAGAGGAGAGGGGAAGGCAGGGGAACCTTAATAAACCAAAAGGTAAGAAGAGAAAATGAAATCATAGACTTTCAGAGGTGAAGGGGCCCTACAACAAGGTTCACATTTTTTACAGATGAAGAAACAGATTTGGGGACATAGTGGTAGCCCAAGACCTGTGGGACTTGCCCTCCCTGGTGTCTTAGCAAGAGAGAGATATTATCTATCTGAAAACACAATATGGAAAATCGTAAGACAAATGACAAACTGGGGAAAATATCTGCAACATACATCACAGGAAAATGGTTAATATCAACTAATAAAAAGCACCTAGTTAACAGGCATGAAAAGATTAAGCGCCCAACAGAAAATGAGCAAAGAGACATGGACAGTCAGTTCATACACACAAAAACTATAAATGGCTCTTAAGCACATGAAAAGATACTCAACCTTACTCAAAATAAGACAGTGGCACATTAAAACTGCCCTGAGTACAATTTCTTACCCCCCAATCAAAAGTTGGACAACATGACTGGTGAAGCTGTGGAGAAATGGACAATGAGGTGATTTCTATCAAAATTACTGATGCATTTATCCTTTGACCCAGCAATCCTATTTGTGGGTATTTACATAGAACTTGCACATGTGGAAAAAACAGAGACATGCACATGTGTTTATTAATTGCAGCATTATCTGTAATAGTAAAAGACTGAAAACAAGCCAACTTCCAGCATAAGGAACTGGTTCCAGAAACAGTGCAAGAGTTTCACAGTAGAATTCTATGCATCTGTAAAAAGGAGAGAGATTCTTTATGTCTTGATATAGAAATAAGCTCTAGAGTACATTGTTAGGGAAGAAAAAGTATGCTGTAGAACACGCCTAAAGTATGTTATTTTTTGTATCAAAAAGGGGAGAAACAAGATACATATTTGTACTTGTCCCTGCAAAAAAGAAATACTGGAAAGATAAATAAGAAACTAATAAAAAAATGTTTGTCTATAAAAGGAGAGGTTGTGGGGTAAATGAGAACAGAAATCAAAGCTAGATAGCTCAGTATATATGTTTTTATTTCATTTTGATATTTTTTACCATGTAAACATGTTTACAGTAGATAAAAACACACTATAAAACTTAAAAATGGCCATGTGACAAACATGTAATTGAGCCATTCATGGTATTATCACAGCCAGGAAAGATCTAACCTAATCACAAAGGTCAGGGGAGCCTTCCTAGAGGAAGTAGCTCTTGAGTTGAGATCTGAAGAACGAATAGAAGTTAATGGGTTCAGAGAGCAGGGAACATTATAATCAGAGAGGGGAACCTGTGCAAAGGCCCTGTGATGGGAAGGGGAAAAGTGCTTATGAAGAACTGAAAGCAAGCAGAATAGCAAAGCCAGCTTTGAGATGAGGCTAGACCAATAAGGGCAGGCTAGACCATGTGGGTTGTGGGCCATGCTGAGAAATGTTTTTTTCTAAGAGCAATGAGATGCTGTTGAAAGGTTTTAAGCAAGTGGAGAGGAGGAGGTCCAGGGGAGTTTGTGCTTTCTTCAGGGGAATATTCGTAGTCACTGAAGATTACAGAGGAAAAAGTGTGGTGTGATCACTACACTTGTTCTTAGAAAGAACTGTTGGCCCACCCATTTCCCCAATTCACCTGTAAAGTCACACGTAATGCTTTGCTAACAACAGTCTACGTATTTCAATTATGATCCATCAGTTGCTATTTGCCAAAAACATTACACAAATTGCACAAAGGATAAAGTTATTATAGTCTAATTTACATTGGAACTTATCTTCATTTCTAGGCAACATCATTGCACTGGATAATGATGGTTCCGACCCTCAGAATCTTTCACATTCTGGTAAGTGAAATGAATAAGGGAACCAATTTCTATGTGTTCAGGCCAGTATCTCACCCTATTAGATCCAGCCTGGGAATAAAACCCATTTTTAATGCACCATTTGTTAAGAATGCTTAATCTCAGTATGTGTTGTAATTAGAGAGATAATTAGAGCTTCACTAGAACCTCTTAAATCTAGAAATACATTTGAAATTCACCTAGAATGAAAATTGCACTACCTAAGACTAATCCAAGGCATTTTTCCTTCCAACTCTACCTTGCCCTCCCCGCCATCTCAAAGCTTATGTAGTCTAAGAAGTATGAAAAAAGAATTTTATAGGTAGTGCATATCACAGAAGGCTAGTGGATTCAATTGAAAATTGCTTTATATGTTTATGGCAAAGATGCTTCTGGGGAACATACTGGAGGTGCCCTCTCAGGGGAGACAGGTCCTACATGTCTGTGATCCAGATGAGTAACCACAGGGGAATGGAATCTCGGGTGTAACTTGAATTTTCAGAGTCCATATCATACAAGGTGTATCTGAAAGAGCCATGTGGCTGACGGGTTTGGTGCTCTGCCTGCTGTCAGACCTGTGCCTCTGAGGTGGGAGAGCCGAGTTCAGGACACTGGTCCACCAGAGACCTCCCGGCTCCATGTAATATCAAATGGCGAAAGCTCTCCCAGAGATCTCCATCTCAACACTAAGACCCAGCTCCACTCAACGACCAGGAAGCTACAGTGCTGGACACCCTATGCCGAACAATTAGCAAGACAAGAACACAACCCCACCCATTAGCAGAGAGGCTGCCTAAAAGCATAGTAAGGTCACAGACACCCCAAGACACACCATCAGACGCAGTCCTGCCCACCAGAAAGACAAGAACCAGCCTCATGCACAGGCACCAGTCCCCTCCACCAGGAAGCCTACACAACCCACTGAACCAACCTTAGCCACTGGAGGCAGACACCAAAAACAATGGGAGCTACGAACCTGCAGCCTGTGAAAAGGAGACCCCAAACACAGTAAGTTCAGCAAAATGAGAAGACAGAGAAACACACAGCAGATGAAGGAGCAAGGTAAAAACCCACCAGACCAAACAAATGAAGAGGAAATAGGCAGTCTACCTGAAAAAGAATTCAGAGTAATGATAGTAAAGATGATCCAAAATCTTGGAACTAGAATGGCGAAAATACAAGAAAAGTTTAACAAGGACCTAGAAGAACGAAAGAGCAAACAAACAATGATGAACAACACAATAAATGAAATAAAAAATTCTCTAGAAGGAATCAATAGCAGAATAACTGGGGCAGAAGAACGGATAAGTGACCTGGAAGATAAAATAGAGGAAATAACTGCTGCTGAGCAGAATAAAGAAAAAAGAATGAAAAGAATTGAGGACAGTCACAGAGATCTCTGGGACAACATTAAATGCACCAACATTCGAATTATAGGGGTCCCAGAAGGAGAAGAGAAAAAGAAAGGGTCTGAGAAAATATTTGAAGAGATTATAGTTGAAAACTTCCCTAACATGGGAAAGGAAATAGTCAATCAAGTCCAGGAAGCACAGAGAGTCCCATACAGGATAAATCCAAGGAGAAACATGCCAAGACACATATTAATCAAACTATCAAAAATTAAACGCAAAGAAAACATATTAAAAGCAGCAAGGGAAAAACAACAAATAACACACAAAGGAATCCCCATAAGGTTAACAGCTGATCTTTCAGCAGAAACTCTGCAAGCCAGAAAGGAGTGGCAGGACATATTTAAAGTGATGAAAGAGAAAAAGCTACAACCAAGATTACTCTACCCAGCAAGGATCTCATTCCAATTCAATGGAGAAATTAAAACCTTTACAGACAAGCAAAAGTTAAGAGAAATCAGCACCACCAAACCAGCTGTACAACAAATGCTAAAGGAACTTCTCTAGGCAGGAAACACAAGAGAAGGAAAAGACCTACAATAACAAACCGCCAACAAGTCAGAAAATGGTAATAGGAACATACATATCAACAATTACCTTAAATGTAAATGGATTATATGCTCCAACCAAAAGACATAGACTGGCTGAATGGATACAAAACCAAGACCCATATATATGCTGTCTACAAGAGACCCACTTCAGACGTAGGGACACGTACAGACTGGAAGTGAGGGGATGGAAAAAGATATTCCATGCAAATGGAAACTAAAAGAAAGCTGGAGTAGCAATTCTCATATCAGACAAGATAGACTTTAAAATACACACTATTACAAGAGACAAAGAAGGACACTACATAATGATCAAGGGATCAGTCCAAGAAGAAGATATAACAATTGTAAATATTTATGCACCCAACATAGGAGCACCTCAATACATAAGGCAAATGCTAACAGCCATAAAAGGGGAAATCGATAGTAACACAATCATAGTAGGGGACTTTAACACCCCACTTTCACCAATGGATAGATCATCCAAAAGGAAAATAAATAAGGAAACACAAGCTTTAAATGATACATTAAACAAGATGGACCAAATTGATATTTATAGGACATTCCATCCAAAAGCAACAGAATACACTTTCTTCTCAAGTGCCCATGGAACATTCTCCAGGATAGAATATATCTTGGGTCAAAAATCAAGCCCTGGTAAATTTAAGAAAATTGAAATCGTATCAAGTATCATTTCCAACCACAATGTTATATGAGAGTAAATGTCAATTACAGAAAAAAAAACTGTAAAAAATACAAACACATGGAATTAAACAATACACTACTTAATAACCAAGAGATCACTGAAGAAATCAAAGAGGAAATCAAAAGTTACCTAGAAACAAATGACAATGAAAACACGACGACCCCAAAACTATGGGATGCAGCAAAAGCAGTTCTAAGAGGGAAGTTAATAGCAATACAATCCTACCTCAAGAAACAAGAAAAATCTCAAATAAACAACCTAACCTTACACCTAAAGCAATTAGAGAAAGAAGAACAAAAATCCCCAAAGTTAGGAGAAGGAAAGAAATCATAAATATCAGATCAGAAGTAAATGAAAAAGTAATGAAGGAAACAATAGCAAAGATCAATAAGAACAAAAGCTGGTTCTTTGAGAAGATAAACAAAATTGATAAAGCATTAGCCAGACTCATCAAGAAAAAAAGGGAGAAGACTCAAATCCATAGAATTAGAAATGAAAAAGAAGTAACTGACACTGCAGAAATACAAAGGATCATGAGAGATTACTACAAGCAACTCTATGCCAATAAAATGGACAACCTGGAAGAAATGGACAAATTCTTAGAAAAGCACAATCTTCTGAGACTGAACCAGAAAGAAATAGAAAATATAAACAGACCAATCACAAGCACTGAAATCGAGACTGTGAATAAAAATCTTCCAAGAAACAAAAGCCCAGGACCAGATGGCTTCACAGGAGAATTCCATCAAACATTTAGAGAAGAGCTAACACCTATCCCTCTCAAACTCATCCAAAATATAGCAGAGGGAGGAACATTCCCAAACTCATTCTACAAGGCCACCATCACCCTGATACCAAAACCAGACAAAGATGTCACAAAGAAAGAGTACTACAAGCCAATATCACTGATGAACATAGATGCAAAAATCCTCAACAAAATACTAGCAAACAGAATCCAACATCACATTAAAAGGATCATACACCATGATCAAGTGGGGTTTATCCCAGGAATGCAAGGATTCTTCAATATATGCAAATCAATCAATGTGATGCACCATATTAACAAACTGAAGGATAAAAACCATATGATCATCTCAATAGATGCAGAAAATGCTTTCGACAAAATTCAATACCGATTTATGATAAAAAATCCTCCAGAAAGTCGGCATAGAGGGAGACTACCTCAACATAATAAAGGCCATATATCAAAAACCCACAGCCAACATCGTCCTCAATGGTGAAAAACTGAAACCATTTCCACTAAGATCAGGAACAAGACAAGGTTGCCCACTCTCACCACTATTATTCGACATAGTTTTGGAAGTGTTAGCCACAGCAATCAGAAGAAAACAGAATAAAAGGAATCCAAAACAGAAAAGAAGAAGTAAAGCTGTCACTGTTTGCAGATGACATGATACTCTACATAGAGAATCCTAAAGACTCTACCAGAAAACTACTAGAGCTCATCAATGAATTTGGTAAAGTAGCAGGATACAAAATTAATGCACAGAAATCGCTTGCATTCTTATACACTAATGATGAAAAATCTGAAAGAGATATTAAGGAAACACTCCCATGAGTGTTTGGCTACCCTGAGTAGCCAAAGCAATCTTGAGAAGAAAAATGGAGCTGGAGGAATCATGCTCCCTGACTTCAGATTATACTACAAAGCTGCAGTAATCAAGACAGTATGGTACTGGCACAGAAACAGAAATATAGATCAATGGAACAGGATAGAAAGCCCAGAGATAAACCCATGCACATATGGTCACCTTATCTTTGATAAAGGAGGCAAGAATATCCAATGGAGAAAAGACAGCCTCTTCAATAAGTGGTGCTGGGAAAATTGGACATGCACATGTAAAAGAATGAAATTAGAACACTCCCTAACACCATACACAAAAATAATCTCAAAATGGATTAAAGACCTAAATGTAAGGCCAGACACTATCAAACTCTTAGAGGAAAACATAGGCAGAACACTCTATGACATAAATCACAGCAAGATCCTTTTTGACCCACCTCCTAGAGAAATGGAAATAAAAACAAACAAATGGGACCTAATGAAACTAAAAGCTTTTGCACAGAAAACATAAACAAGATGAAAAGACCACCCTCAGAATGGGAGAAAATATTTGCAAATGAAGCAACTGACAAAGGATTAATCTCCAAAATTTACAAGCAGCTTATTCAGTTCAATATCAAAAAAACAAACAACCCAATCCACAAATGGGCAGAAGACCTAAACAGACATTTCTCCAAAGAAGATATACAGATTTCTAACAAACACATGAAAGAATGCTCAACACCACTAATCAATAGAGAAATGCAAATCAAAACTACAATGAGATATCATCTCACACCGGTCAGAATGGCCATCATCAAAAAATCTAGAAACAATAAATGCTGGAGAGGGTGTGGAGAAAAGGGAACCCTCTTGCACTGCTGGTGGGAATGTAAATTGATACAGCCACTATGGAGAACAGTATGGAGCTTCCTTAAAAAACTACAAATAGAACTACCATGTGACCCAGCAATCCACTACTGGGCATATACCCTGAGAAAACCATAATTCAAAAAGAGTCATGTACCACAATGTTCATTGCAGCACTATTTTACAATAGCCAGGACATGGAAGCAACCTAAGTGTCCATCGACAGATGAATGGATAAAGAAGAAGTGGTCCATATACACAATGGAATATTACTCAGCCATAAAAAGAAATGAAATTGAACTATTTGTAATGAGGTGGATGGCCCTAGAGTCTGTCACACAGAATGAAGTAAGTCAGAAAGAGAAAAACAAATAACGTATGCTAACACATATATATGGAATCTTAAAATAAAATAAAATTAAAAAGGTTCTGAAGAACCTAGGGGCTGGACAGGAATAAAGACGCAGACGTAGAGAATGGACTTGAGGACACAGGGAGGGGGAACGGTAAGCTGGGACAAAGTGAGAGAGTGGCATGGACATATATACACTACCAGATGGAAATTAGATAGCTAGTGGGAAGCAGCCGCATAGCACAGGGA
The DNA here is from genome assembly GCF_026419965.1 of Kogia breviceps. Lineage (NCBI taxonomy): Eukaryota > Metazoa > Chordata > Mammalia > Artiodactyla > Physeteridae > Kogia > Kogia breviceps. The sequence continues at coordinate 90,804,502 of NC_081319.1, forward strand.
GATCAGCTCGGTGCTTTGTGTCCACCTAGAGGGGTGGGTTAGGGAGGGTGGGAGGGAGATGCAAGAGGGAGGGGATATGGGGATATATGTATACATATAGCTGATTCACTTTGTTATACAGCAGAAACTAACACACCATTGTAAAGCAATTATACTCCAATGAAGATGTTATAAAAATAAAATTTCTGTATATTCTTACACATTCATTATCAAAAAAAGAAAATTGCTTTATAGTTCTTTGAAAAGGAAAAAAAAAAAACACGTTAATTTTGAAAATGAGTTTGAGAGGCCAAGTATGAAGAAGACAGAGTGTGAGTCATGTATGGAGAGAGAAAAAAACTGCTCTTGCAAGAACCCACTCGTAAAATGTTAATATATGCGTAAGAAAATTGTATTCCTTAATCTCTGAAGAAACACTTATCACTAAGAACCCGTTAATTCTTTTCCTGTGCTTGATTTATTAGCTTCTAAAATTATGTTAATAACCTTCATGTTAATGGTTTGGGGACTCAAATGACCTGATTTTAATAATGAAGTAATTTATGTAATAAATGCAATCAGCATCTATGAATCTCACTTAACACAACGGTATTGGTGATTAGCCAATACTAAAACCAGTGACTGTCAGCGTGGGGCAATGCCTGTGCTTCTGCAGAGAAAAGTAGATCTCGCTGATGGGTGATAGGCGCAGAGGTAGGGGTAACTCAGGGCTCGTGATGTGAGCTGCAGCTCTTCGCTGCGAAAGCTTTGGTAGCAGGGTTGAGCATGAATCCAAACTTAGTTTATGAACTGTACAATGAGTCTGGTACTGCACTAACTATAGAGTAAATCTACACAGGACGTGTATCCATGACAAGGAACATTTGTATGTTGGTTGGAGTGGAGTGATCTGCTGGAAGGAAACTGGGGAACCAGAAAAGAGCAGATGAAGGAATAGCCGACAGCTTCCTGGGAGAGAGCACAGTGGCAGTGGACAGAAGGCCTCCCGGGAGGTCAAGGGGACACTTAGGAGGAATGGTGGGTTCCCAGTCCTGTCATCGGAAAATCCACGTCTTAGAATAACCAGGGCGCTAGCGTTAGTCACCGTTGGCTTTTGAGAGTATTATGGTGAATTATCCTTTTTCCTTTGCTTTGTTTTGTTTTTCGACTTTTTTCCATTCCCTTCAGATCTAAAGCGTAAAAACAACTAATTTACACCCTGATACACTCATCTAAGTGCAAAGGACCACTTTAACCATGCTGGATAGATGGGATTTTCCTCCTTTCTTTCTTCAGCCAATCCCCAAGAAACAAGTTTCCATTTCTTTCTCTTATGATTTAAATATTCCTCTTAAATGTTCTTTCTCCCTCCCAAGTAAAATCTACTAAGCCATTGTCTGACTTCCTAGAAATAAAGACAGGTGTGGTCATTGCCTCCTCCTACTGACTCTGCAAAACCCCAGCCAGGTGTGAGGAGGGCAAGGCTGTTGTGTAAGCCTGTGTTTCCAGCCGGGTGCAGACACGCAGTGCGAACCTTCCAGCACCCTTGATCTTCACCCTGAATACTGACATTCGCAAGATATTTTTTAAAAAGTTCACAAACGCTGTTGGAGTTCTTGATAGGATGTTAGACCTCCCCCTAAGAAAGTTTTACGTCAAATATGCTTTTGGCACAATGTTAAGTGAAAACAAAAAGCAAAATATTAAATCAGCTAAACTCTAAACTATGACGTTGCAAAGATAGCATTGGCTTGGAAATCAGACTCCCTGGGTTCCTAACTGGGCTTCCATTCTCACTACTTGTAAAATTGGTCAAGGTACTTGAGTCTTTAAGAGAGACATATTTATCTCTATTTTTCTATATTTGAATGAATGGGCATTAATTTTATGACAAAATCATAAAGCACATAATTTTGGAAAATATATACAGACTACACCTTGTAAGAAGATAAATCTTCAGTATAATTTTAATTCTTCATCTCAGTTGTAAATTGGCATTTTATTGACTATATTGAAAATGAGGGTCATCCAAACTCTCGTGTCTCATCTGAAATCTAACCCAAATTCTACTCTTTGTTTTGGATCTGCATAAAGTTGATCACAAATTTACCATCCCAGAAAGCATGAAGTAAAACGCCTTTCAGAGGCTTCACGTGCAATCTGCAGTCGGAGCTGCTCTACATAATTCCATAATTTAGAAAATTACAAGTGATAATAATACCGTGCTCATTGCAGCACCTAAGTCCTCAAATCTCTCCTCACAGGTTGTCAAGCCCAGTACCACGCACTGCATTAACCCTCACCACTGAAAAGCAACCAGAAGTGTCCCATTTCACAAATAAAAATATCTGCTGAGAGACCTTGTACCTGCTTTGCCCGTATCTTCAAGCACAAAATGTGGAATCTTGGTCCACTGTAATAATCGCCATACGGTCATGGCTTCATCCATCAGCATTCTCATTAAATACGGGCTTAACCTATGATATCACAAATAAATTAATTAATAAAATGGCAAGGACACCTTCTCTTTGGAAAAGAGATAACTCAAAGTTATTTAATCCATCTCTCTGCACGCAAAATTTTGAGGATTTTTTTTTTTTTTCCTGTAGCCAGGAAACATTGTAAAAAGAAAGAAACCATACCTTTTTCCCAATATCAATGTAGAAAGTAGAGATCTAAGCTAAGCCTTCCTTTGACTCCAAGGAGTGGGCTCCAAGATGTGTACTTTTGATGGAATTCCATCCTACTGAGTTTTGATGGAATTCCACGGCTTTTAATATTGTTTCTAAACTCTTACCACTGTTACTTTAGGTGCCTTTCCCCCTCACCTGTTTGAGCTCTCAAACTCACAAAGACACTTCCTTGCACTTTGGTAGCAACACTGTACCTTGCAAGGCAGGAAGAAAGAAGTGATGGGTGTAGTAGCGGATGGGTTGGAAGTGGGGCTCGTCTCTCCACTATGCTTCCAATCGCTTCTCTATTTTGCTCCACGGGTACTCTTCGCACTTTGAGGAACATTGACCAGATTATAGCCACTTCAACCACCTTGAGAGACTATTTAAAATGATCCCTTGGGTGGAAAAAAGCAAAGGCTCTTTCCAATGCTGTGGTATTGAGAGATCCATCCTGTTGGGAGACGCTGCGCTTCCTGTTGCGCGGAGGGGTGTAGTCACCAACTCATCCTATTCTTCCGAGAGCAGCTCTGCTCCTGGTAACCCGGGTGTTTCTCACCTTCGGACCCCATGGTTTAAAACATGTTCTTTCTTCTCTGCTCTGAACTGAAGCATTTCTTTTATCACTCACAGCTGCTGTGTCATTTAAACAGGCCATAATGTCGAAGGAAATAAAATGAATTAAAACAAGAAAAATCAGTTCTTTAAATTTTAGCTCCATCTTTTCCACTGTGGCCTCTCTCGTTGCGGAGCACAGGCTCCGGACGCGGAGGCTCAGCGGCCATGGCTCACGGGCCCAGCCGCTCCGCGGCACATGGGATCTTCCTGGACCGGGGCACGAACCCGCGTCCCCCGCATCGGCAGGCGGACTCCCAACCGCTGCGCCACCAGGGAAGCCCAGCTCCCTCTTTTTTAAAAAGCAAAATATCAACCTTGATCCCATTCAGGCCAGGATGGTAACACAAAGTCCCTCTGAACACGTGATTCTCTGGCTTTCTCCACATCTTACTGTACTCTTTTTTGTTTTGGCAGTGCAAAAACTCTGACTGGTTTTGTATTTAAACTGACTTAAAATGCATGGGTAACAAAAAAGAGACTTCCTCTTGCTAACAAAACTGTTCCTGGGATACATGAATATATTTTTACACCCATGGCCAGAAATAGATTATTTTTAAAATCCCAGTGTCTTTAAATAACTTAGAAGCACAGTATTGTGGTTGAAAAGGTAGATTCTGGAGCCAGGATAACTTGGATACGAATCCTGCGTCTTTTGTAAGAGCTGGGTGACCTGGGCAATGATCTAACTCTGCAGCTCGCTCTTCTCATCTTTAAAATGGGGACACTAATCATACCTACCACTTTTTTTTTTTTTTTTTTTTGTGGTGGTGCCGCACGCATGTGGGATCTTAGTTCCCTGACCAGGGATTGAACCCGTGCCCCCAGCATTGGAAGTGCAGAGTCTTAACCACTGGACCACCAGGGAAGTCCCATACCTACCACTTTTGATTGTAGTGCAGACCAACTGAATTTATACATATAAAGCACTTAGAACTATGTCTGGCATAGAGTAGATGTTCAACAACTGTTATCTATTATTTGTGTAATAATTACGCACCACACCCAGTCCCATCAATTAAAAAGGCCATTCAGCCACTGTGACTCTAGAACAATTTCTGGGAATCTCCAAGTAGGATCAGGAACAAAGAAAATGTTTTGCCTCTCACATCGTCTCTAAAATACTTTTCTCTTTACTATTCAAAAATTCTTTTGATTCAGCACAATCTTGAAAAGATACTTATCAAGATAATAGTTCAAGGGAGTATGTGACTTAAATATGATAATTGGAGTTAGCCAGATAAGCATTTGACTCATAAGGTTTAGTACCCTTAACAACTTTGGTTTAAGCCCTACATAATCAAAAACAAAGCCAGTAGCTCTGTCAGCTTCTCCACAGAAACAAAAAGTCATCAGAGGCCAAAGGAAGTTAAGATATTTATCTTTTCCCTGTAAGAATTTCTCATCTCACATATAAACTACAGATTTCTGTCACAGCATCAAGCTTTAGGGAAATTAAGATATGGCTTGTGGAAGGAATTAAAAATTATTCACCCAAAGCAATTTTGCAATGTTTTATGTGGGGTGGGGGGAAAGGGGGGGGGAACAGTCATTGTTTCTCCTACTTCTACCCCATCAAGATTATCCTCCAATCTGACATTTCTTAATCTGAGTTTATTTTCCAGGTCATTAATTTGATTTCTCAATGTTTTGCAGCCTTTAAATTTCTCAGTTAAAACAGCAACATCAACATCAAGCATCATTTTCACTTCTTCCTTATTTATTTTTCCTTTTCTCCTGCCATCTTGATTTGCTTGCTTTGTTTAATCCTTTTTCCACCATTATTTTTGAATCCTTTTTCCATCACAATTTTTGACCTTTCTTTGCATCAACCCAAGCTAATTCAACTTAATAAATCAATTTTGAGTCTCCAAAGGGAGATAAATGAAATAGTGGGCAGGCCTGTGTCCTGGATTGTGGAAACCAGAAGAATAGCAACATGGAAGCATATGTTTATCTCTGCAGAATTTTTCCTGAAAAACAACAAACTGGCTACCAACCAAACAGATAACATTACAAATGGAAAGCAGAAGATCTTCTAAGTGCATCATTCTATCAACAGATAGCTGCCTACCAACCCAAATTCTCTTTTAGCTGTCTTCAGGGCTATAGAGTTGAACCATGGGGGTGTTTCTCTCACCATTGACCATGCTCTGGTCTGGTTATAAATATAGAGGGCTTCTCTTTACATCTATTTTAGACAAATCTGATCTCCCAGAATACTAAAATCTCTTAGGTGAACTAGGATTTAAATTCAGAAGAAAGAAAAATAAGACGAGAGAAATTCCAGGAACTTAACTGACTCATCTGAAACATAAGTTAAATTAGTTCAAGTGAATATACTTGAGTCCTAATATTGCAATTTAATAGTTTTACCGCCCAGAGTCACAAGCTGAAGGTATATGTGCACATTTGTTTAATATGTTTTGGTACATGTAAAACTTTGGCCACCTAGCCAAGGGCAGCCTTATTGGGATTTTCTCTGGACACTCTCAACTCTGAAATTGTCCACAACTCTCCATTATTCTTATTGTCTGGGGTCAGGGCGGCCCTGAGTATCTGACACTCACCTGGAGGTTTGTTGACTGTTCCTCGAAAACCAATCCAAAGCATTTCCATGGCTCCAAAACGGAACAGCTGCTTTCCTCTGCTATACATCCTGATGTCTGATCACCATTCTTCAGCCATTCGATAGAACCCTTCATAAGCATTGCTGTCATGTCTTTAAGCATTTCGAGCTTGAGCTGATGAGGTGTATATGAAGCATCTGGGTAGAGACAGAAAGGTGAATTAAGTTACAAAACATCTTTGCAAGGTTTTTGTTTGTATGCTTGTTTAATATACAATGCATTAAAAAAAACCCAATTCTTTAGATGGTTAGGTTTCCAAGCCTGCCTCTAAAAATTTATTTAAATGTTAAGGTAGTTGAATTGGAGTATTAAAATCATTTCCCATTATTTCTTTAGGAAAAACAATGAAATAGTCCTAACAACGATATTGGAAGCAGGGTGAGAACTCTGCTTTTGCTACAGTCCTAGTCTTCAGAAGTGAATTTCCTTTCAATTTCTTTCCTCCTTTCCCTCTCAGGGACAAATGAATTTTCTCTTCCCTTTTCCTTTTTTCCTTCTTTTTCAGGAAGTGAGAGTGGATTTCTTCTTTCATTTTATGCCTCTCTAAACAATAACAGGACCCTCGGGGGTCCTGCCCCGCAGCCAGGACAGTAAATCCAATAGTGGACAGTGACAACAAGGCTCAAGAGAGAATCTTCCTACCGCCCTTTCCTTAACAAGGAATGTCCCATGTCAGCTGTGTAGTCCTTGGGGACCACGGGTAATAAAGAATAGTCATGGCAGGGACTTCCTTGGTGGTCCATTGGTTAAGAATCCATCTTGCAATGCAGGGGACGCTGGTTCGATCCCTGGTCTGGGAACTAGGATCCCACATGCTGCGGGGCAACTTAGCCCATGTGCCAAATCTAGAGAGCCCACATGCTGTAACTACAGAGCCCGTGTGCTCTGGAGAGTGCACGCTACCACTAGAGAAGCTCTGGCACCGCAGTGAAGAGCCCGCGCACTGCAACGGAAGATCCCGCTTGCCGCAACAAAGACCCAACGCGGTCAATAATTAATTAATTAATTGATTGATTACTTAATTAAAAAAACAGGGCTTCCCTGGTGGCGCGGTGATTGAGAATCCGCCTGCCGATGCAGGAGACACGGGTTCGTGCCCCGGTCCGGGAAGATCCCACATGCCGCGGAGCAACTGGGCCCGTGAGCCATGGTCGCTGAGCCTGCACGTCCGGAGCCTGTGCTCCGCGACGGGAGAGGCCACAACAGTGAGAGGCCCGCATACCGCAAAAAAAAAAAAAAAAAAAAAAGCAAAAAAAACAACTCCATGGCAAAACTACAGAGACAATAAAAGAACAGTGGTTATCAGGGGTTTGGAGAGAGAAAGATGAATAGACAGAGCACAGAGGAGTTTTAGAGCAGTGAAAATACTCTGTATGATACTATAATGGTGGATACGTGTCATCATACTTTTGTTCAAACTCACAGAATGTACGACACCAAGATAGAACCCTAAGGTAAAGGATGACCTCTGGGTGATTATGATGTATCAATGTCGGTTCAGCATTTGTAACAACTGCATCACTCTGGTGGGGGATGTTGATAATGGGGAGGCTATGCATGTGTGAGGACAGGAAGTATATGGGAAATCTCTGTACCTCCATCCCAATTTTGCCGTGAACTTTAAATTGCTTTAAAAAAGACACGGAAGTCTTAATGTTTTAAAAGAGGAGGAAAAGGAGGGAAAAGAAATACAGTAGAGCAATTCTGAAAAGAAAAAAAAAAAAGCCACCAACAATAGCTTAGCACATACAAAACATACCCCCACCCATCATCACACTTAATGCTCACCTTAACCTTGCAGGGTACGTGTGATTTCCACCCCCATCTTACAGAGAAGGTAACAAGCTCTGAGGGGGTAAGTTAAACAAGGTCACTTGGTTCCTAAGTGGTAGAGCTAGGATTCTAAATTCTTTTCACAATATCAAAGACCATTGTCTTTAACGTGCAGTTGTCATCAATTATACTTCAAGAAAGCTGAATGTAACTGTCTTACTAGCACAAGTAGAGAGACACAGTATAAATTTCTTTTAACTGTTAATAATCAGCTTGCCTTTGTATGTTTAAGTAAGGCAAAGTGACTGAAATTTAAGAAGTATTTGTCCTTTTTTTTTAAGCACCCTGTATTTTAAAGCTTATTATTCTGTTTTATTCATTTAAATGTTAAAGGCTTGAAAAATTGAAAAGCATACCTATCAGCATATAAAATAAGGATTTATTTCGGAAACCTAAGAATGAGCATTAGGAATTTTATCAACATAATTTATTCCATTAATAAATTAAGGGGAAAATATAGGGCTATACCAATACATGATAAAAGAATGATATAATTCAGTAAGCATTCATGATGAAATCTCTGAGTAAAATAAAAATAGAAGATTTTAAAACAAGATAGAATATTTACTGGAAGCTAACAATGAAATACTAAAGACATTTCTGTGAAAATCAGAAATAAGATAGAGCTGTCCATATTGCCACTATTCTTCAGAATGTGTTTTGGAGGCAGCTAAAATTTGTGGGGGCATGACCAGAGAAAGGGGTAGCTACACAGATCTGGGGCCCAAGAAAACTGGATGGCCACTCCCTCAGATCCTGGGCCAAGAACTGAGAAGCACAGGTACAAAGCCTGACTCTGTGAGTTCTGCTGCTGGGAAGCTGAGAGTTGAACAGAGATATTAGCAAGCACACAAGAGTTTGGAGAATCTGGGATTGTGGCCCAGCCAGAGTGGACACTCCTCACTGAAAACATCAGGCATTCAATTGAGACCCTAGAAAAGCCATATCTTAGTAAAATTTATGTCCTAGAATAAAAGCCATTCCCTAGGACTTAGGGCAAAAATAGTAATAGACTATTTTAAGAAACCTTAAAACAAAGTCTGACTAGATCAAGATCTACCAATTATGTCACTATTCAATACCACCAAAACAAAACGTATCACCCTTTAAAGGGAGACAACATAATCACTTCTCCCTATAATGTATCATCTACAATGTCTAGCATGCATGCAATAAATTATTAAACCGGGCTTCCCTGGTGGCGCAGTGGTTGAGAATCCACCTGCGGATGCAGGGGATGCGGGTTCGTGCCTCGGTCCGGGAAGATCCCACGTGCCACGGAGCAGCTAGTCCTGTGAGCCATGGCCGCTGGGCCTGCGCGTCCGGAGCCTGTGCCCCGCAACGGGAGAGGCCACAACAGTGAGAGGCCTGTGTTACCGCAAAAAACAACCAAAAAACAAAAACAAAACAAAAATTATTAAACCTGCAAAGAATCAAGGAGAAAAAATGGAAACAGACCTTAAAAGACCCAGATTAGTATATGAGGATTTTAAAACACCTATTATAAATATCCTTAAGGATATGAAATAAAGCATGAATAACTATGATGTAAGAGATGGGGAATCTTAGTCAATATATAAAAGATTGGGGACAAAGATAAGAATTATGAATGACTACTACTCACAGAAAACAATGAAGGTCAGAAAACAATCTAATGCTATGTATAAAACACAGAGAGAAAACTGTCAACCTAGAATTCAACAGCCAGTGAAAATATCCTTCAATAAATGAGGTTTAGAAAAAAATTTTTGGATAAAAGAAAGCTAAGAGAATTCATAACCAGCAGAGCCTCACTTCAAGAAATTCTTAAAGGAAGTTCTTCAGACTGAAGAGAAATGACAACAGATGGAAACTCAGTTATACAGAGAGAGGTCACTACCACCACTCTTAGTAAATACGTGGGTACATTTTGAAAAACCTGCTTTCTTATGTTTTAAATTTCTTTCAAACAAAATTGATCATTTAAATTAACTATAATAACATTTTGTTGTGGCGTTTTATAACATAAATAGAAGCAAAATATATGACAATTCATGAAGAATGGAGTGGCAGCATATGGAAATTATACTACTGCAAGATTCTCATATTTTACATGAAGTGGTAGTGGATTATGACAAATTAAGAATGCATAATAAAATCCCTAGAGCAACAGTTTAAAAAAAATACAAAGAGGAATACCTAAAAAAGTCAATAGACGTTCAACAAATGTTGCGTCACAATTGGATATTCATATGCAAAAGTTAACTTCTGTCAGTATAAAAATTAACTCAAAGTGGGTCACGGATCTAAATATAAAACCAAAACTCTAAAAGTTATAGAAGAATACATAGGAGAAAACCTCTGTGACCCTGGGTAAGGCAAAGATTTCTTAGATACAACAACAAAAGCAAGATCCCTGAAAAGACAAATTGATAAATTAGACATAATCAGAAATAGAAACTTCTGCCATTTACGAGAAGAAAATGAAGAAGATGAAAAGACCAGCTACAAACTGGGAGAAATATTTGCAAACGATGTCCGATAAAAGATTTGTATCCAGAAAATATAAAGAACTCCCAAAATTCAATAATAAGAAAACAACCCAATTTTAAAAAATGGTCAAAAGATTTGAACACATGCTTCGCCAAAGAAAATAAGCAAATTTTTAAAAAATGTTCAACCTTCATCATTAGGGAAATGCACATTAAAACCACAATGAGATGCCACAAATGTCTATTAGAATGGATAAAATTATAACGACCATATCAGCGTTGGTGAAGATGTAGAGTACCTGAAACATTCCTACACTGACGATGGCAATATAAAATGATGCAACCATGGGAAAACAGTTTGACAGTTTCTTAAACGTATACCTATTGTAGGATTCAGCCATTCTACTACCAGATATTAACCTAAGAACAAAGAAAGCGTGTGTCGATACAAAGACTTGCACACAAGTGTTCATAGAAATTGTACTTGTAATGGCCCAAAACAACACAATCCGAATGTTCATCAGTACATGAATGGATGAACAAATGGAGTACTTCTCAGTAATAGAAAGTAACGAACTATTGATATACTCAGGTATAAGGATGAACCAAAATTCACTATGCTGATGAAAGAAGCCAGACAAAAAAGAGTATGTAAAGTATGATTCCATTTGTATACAATTTTAAAAAATGCAAACTAATCTACAGTGACAGAAAGCATATCTGTAGTTACTGCATGGGGTTAAAAGAAAACAGGGAGGAGAAGAGATGGGGAGAAAGATTATAAAAGGAGCACTGAGGAAATTTCAGGAGTGATGGACACGTTTATCATCTCGGTTATGGTAATGGTTTTGCAGGTGTATACATATGACAAAACATAAAATTGTACACTTTAAATATGTATAGTTTATTTAATGTCAAATATGCCTTAATAAAGCTGTTTTTTAAAAAGTCAATAGAGGAAATAGAATCCTAAAAAATACTTTATTAACTCCAAAGAAAGTAGGAAAGGAGAAATAAAAATTAAACATTTCCACTAATCAAAATATACCATTAAGAAAATACAAAGGGAAGTCACAAGAGAAAAATTATGTATATATAAATAGATAAGTGGATAGATATACCTATCTCAAGGGGCTTGAAAGCAAAATACATAAAATCCACTACAAATCGACATTTTAGAAAAGAAAAACTTATTTTCAAATGGGCAAAATGCTTAGACACTTCACCAAAGTAGGTTAAAATGATAAAAGAAAAACATATGAAGGAGTGTTCAATTTTCCTAGTCAACAAAGAAATGCAAATTAAAACCACAATGAGAAGCCACTCATTCTGCTAAAAAAAAAAATAATTAAAAAGACTAACAACCATCAAATACTGGCAAGAATGTGCAGTGATTGGCACGCTCATACCATTGCTGGGTATATAAATCGTACAACTCCGATGGAAAAAAATTTGTTGGCTTCTTATAAAGTTAAAAATGTACCTCCCTATGACTCAGCAATTCCATTCTCAGTATTTAAACTCGAGAAAATAAAAACGCACATCCACAAAAGACATGCAAAAGAATGTTCATTGCAACTTTATTCATAATCCCAAACCTACCCTAAAGTCCATCAACAGGAGAATGGACAAAGAAATTGTCGTATATTCATACAATTGAAAACCACCAAACAACCTAAAGAGAAAAACTACTAAAACGTGTGACAACATGGATAAATCTTAAACCCATTTTGTCATGCTGAAGAAGTCAGACACAGAAGAGAATATACCATATGACTTCGTTTAAATGACATTTAAGAACAGACAAAAATAATCTGCTGTGATAGAACAGGATGTGCTTCTTGAGAGGGATTGACTGCAACATGGCACGAGCAAACTTTTTAGGGTGATGAAAATGTACATCTTTATGGGGATGTTTATTTACACACAGGTGTGTAGGTCTGTCAAAGGTCACTGGACTTACATCTATTTACTGTGCATTTTACTCTATATAAATTTTGCCTAAATTAAAAATAAAACTCAAGAAAATCATAATGAATTAGTGAATTCAAAATCGGAGTAGAACTTTAGAACTTCTGAGTATCACACAAAAGGATGAGACCTAAAATATAAAATAAATATTACAAACGTAGCCAAATATTATCATGTTAAATCAGGATGCTAGGTATATGGGGTGTCTGAAATGTTAGCATCTGTGTTTTTCTGCATGTATAAAATATTTCAAATTAATTAAAATCAATAAAATATGGTGAAGTTAAAATGTCTCTCCAATCTTAATTGTATCCTTACAGTCAGACTTGGATCAGAGATCAACAAATGTCATTGTTTTACAAGATCCCATAAAAGAGAAATGCAAGTTTATTGACCCATGATTTGTGATTTGAGTCATTATTCTATTGCTACTTAACAGTACAATATATTGCCTTCCTCTCAAACCAAGATGTCAGTTTCCTAATTCGTTAGGTTTGTCACAGTACTGTAAATCCGACAAGCCAATATTTCATCAGATGAGTTGGGAGCACAATTTCTGCACTGTCTTTTGTTTCCGTTTTGCTTTTGAAATTTGGGCATTTGACTGTTCCACTCAACTGAAAAAACCATAGCCAAGCTCCTTAGGCGATTTACTCTTGCACTTTAAATGCAAAGAGCTTTCTAAGTGAACTGATACTATTGTTTACAATGTCATTCAATTGTCTAAAAAAAAAAAAGAAAAAAAAAAATGTCATTCAATTGTCATCATTAAATTTCACTCAATCGCCCTACTAGAGGGACCAGATTCTTTAAAACTTTCATTTCCTACATTTCTCACACGGAGGCGACATTTTAAAGAATCAACTGCATAATTAGTGTTCTTACTTTATTACTACACCAATTAGTGTCCATGGAGTTCTCAGAGGGTTGGTGGTAAATCAGTCTAGTAATATCTGATTCTTTCAACAAATTTCAAGTGCTTTATAAAAAACACAGACTCTATTCTAGACGGGAGGTGACTATAAAACTATAAATGATACAGCCCAGGACTTTCCAATTACAAAAAGACATAACGTTCACACAAATAACGACGATGCCCGAATAGGAAAAATGACTGAAGAGGTGTTACGGAAAGGGTTTCTGGAATTCAAAGAAGGGAAAACTTTCTGGCAGCTGGGAGGAGAGTGGGTTATCAGGAAAGAGTTCTTAGTGGTAATGAGGTTTTCATAAGGTTTTTAATGGGGAGGCTTTCAGTGGATGGGTAGAGTGGGGGGGGGAGTTTGAGGGGCATTTATAGAGTAGCGCAGATGCATTTGGCTGGGGACCCCGAAGTGGTAAAGATCCAGATTGCAATTAGGTTGAAACAGAAAATAAAAATGGAACAGGATTGTGTACAATGCTTTTGGCTGCAAGTAGCTGAAAGGCTGACTCTGATTTAAAATAGAAAATTGTATCATATTAATATAACAGGGTCTCCAGAGGCAGGGAAGACTTGAGAGTCAGTAGCTGCTTTAGCAGCTTGGGGATATGCCATTAATGACCTAGGTTCTTTCTATCTCTCTGTTCTTCTTGGGGTTGGCTTACTTCCAGGAAACCCAGTCAAACATAAAGCATCCAAAGACAGACTTCGCTTCTCCCTAAGGCTCTCTCAAAAGCAAGGAAACTTCCAGAGGCCTCTGACACACTTCTCCTCACATCTCATTGGCCAGAACTGTGTTATAAGCACATTCCTAAACCAGTCACTAGCAAGGGGATTTGGATTATTCTTAGACCAACCAGAGCCTTCCTTTTCCCCTGAGACATATTTCCAAGTGTTGGATAAAGGGAGATCTAAGAAAAATAAGGGTTATCTTAGGATAAAGGAATGAGGAAAAGAAATGGATACCAGATGGAAAAAAACTAACATCCACTACGGGGACCAACACTTGTCACTTGCCTTCTATGTATGGGCATAGGTCTGCTATATATGTTAGTTTAACACGTGTGGATCTGAATAATGAAGAGCTTTTACAAGGGCCAGGCTGAGATAGCTGGACTTTATTCCACAGACATGAAAAGACTTACGGATTTTGAGCAGGGAAACGGTATAATCAGAGAATGATATTTAGAGACTTAGAAGAAAGAGGTTGTGAAAATGGAGAAAATGCACATGTACCTGAAAGTAGTATGACTGCTTGTCAAAAAAAAAAAAAAAACCCACCAATGTCAAATGTTCGCTAGCTTCCCTTATTTTCTGTTTTTAGTGGCACCCCTTCCTCCATCCTTCTGCCTGGGATTTGGTCAAAATAACTGTACAAGTTCAGCTTTACCATCATATGAAGCAAATCTGAGGTGCAGACAGGATGGAATGGAGATAAATAACCAATAAAGTCCCATGCTACTTCAATTGTCATCCTTTAAAAGCAATAAAGAGTCCTTGTCTGGGGCTTCCCTGGTGGCGCAGTGGTTGAGAATCCGCCTGCCGATGCAGGGGACACGGGTTCGTGCCCCGGTCTGGGAAGATCCCACATGCCGCGGAGCGGCTGGGTCCGTGAGCCATGGCCGCTGAGCCTGCGCGTCCGGAGCCTGTGCTCCGCAATGGGAGAGGCCACAACAGTGAGAGGCCCGCGTATCACAAAAAAGAAAAAAAAAAAAAAAAAAAAAAAAAGAGTCCTTGTCTGTGCCTCTGGCATAGATGCTAGTTTTGAGATGCTGCTTTTATCTACTTTGTGGCGTATCTAGCTGCCCACTTTGAGCTTCCATCTCCTTCTACACTTTCTGAGCTCAGTCCTTCCAACTCTATTCATTCCAGTTGCTATTGTCCATTTTACTCTTGCTATTCAGACCTTCCCAGG
Organism: Kogia breviceps; assembly: GCF_026419965.1. Lineage (NCBI taxonomy): Eukaryota > Metazoa > Chordata > Mammalia > Artiodactyla > Physeteridae > Kogia > Kogia breviceps. The sequence goes on from NC_081319.1 coordinate 90,819,507, forward strand.
GATGGCCTGTGGTCCTTCCATGTAACTTATAAGGCCTCTCTCCTTCTCGTTTTCATTTGGGCTTTTCAATACGCTATCTTGCCACTTCATCCAAATACACAATATCCCTGCTTCTATAAACCGGAGTGAGTGAGATTATTTAAGTGCATCTGAATTTCTCAATCAAATCTCTGAACTCACTTTTGGGAGTCAATATTTGTATCTTTCACCACCAGACTTTTAAAGGGTCCAAAATATCACAGGATTAAATTTAGAGCTTAAGTCACTAAAGGTGCTCAAATATTGACAGCTAGAAAAGGCCTTGAGAAATGTTGTTGTTAACTCAGCTCTGAGGTGGTGAGTAACTGTCAAAATAACACGTTGAGCGCATCTGACCTCATTTGCAGTCAGAGGTTTGTCAGTTACATTCTCCTTTACATCCTAGAGCCTCCTGAGAGAGGTCCCTTCTCTCTCGCTTTCTCTTTTCTGTGGTGGCTCCTGCCCTGGGCCCGTCCCAACCGGGGACAGGGGATTCACCAGTGGTGTCCTCCCTTGGGGAGAAAGGGATCAGGGAGCAAGAGTCAATGCCAGGTCTAGGAGGAACCCTTCTACTCCCTTCTACCCCTTTTCCATGTCCCCTAAATCAATCCCATAAGCACTTGTAACTTGCCGGTAGCATGAGGAAACAGTTTGTGGTGTTTCAAAGGGGATAAATTCTGGGGGAGGGGGAGATGCGAATGACTGATGGCCATGGAAAGAGAAACAGGACAGCCGACCCCAAGGTCAATGAAATAAAAGCCTAACTAGGGAACTGGGAGATCTTTCCTGATCAAGGTCTGACTTCAGGGTTTGCAAACATAAGACAACCTGCAATATGGTCTCATCTCCAACTCCTCATCAGTCCTTGCCCAGCCCCGCAGCAGCAGGTGGGGTGATTCTATCCTGCAGGAGAATGGTCCCACTCCGGGCCACTGCCCTGAGGGCACTGCATTCCTACCATCCCACACTGGAGTTGCGGACAGATTTCCCCCAGTGGAAAATGCTACACGGGAAAGGTGGGTTTTCTGTGCTCCGGAGACTGGATTGTATGGAAGGTACACATAGGCTAGAAGTCGAAATGCAGGGTCAAACCCACTGTCCCAAACCACATAACACATTAGCTTCAGATCCCGGACTAGAGCTCCGTCTCCCAACTACCAAAATAGCCCTATTTCACGACGACTCCGTTATGAGTGAACTGGGCTGTTCAGAGTGAATGTGAAGGCCTTGAACACTTCCGCTTACATAATTTATATGAGAGGAAAAAGCACGTGGAATTTCAAACGATCAGTTCTGCTAACATTATTAATAGGATAGGGGACATCCTGTACTGGACTTTCAGCTTTCTGTGTCGGCCTTTTCCTCTAAATGCCTCTAGCATGTCTTCCTAGTATTGAACAAACATCAGTTTTGCCGCGGTCATGGATTTTGTCAGTATGAATTGAAAATGTGCTGGCTTTTTTTTTTTTTTTTTTTTTTATCATCACTAACAGCTTTCTTAATTAACCTGCTGATAGAATCAACAGCACAGTTCACTGTTCTCTGTTTGCTCTCCAGCCACTGTGGAGTCAAGATGCTCTTTGAGAAGTACAGAACACTTGCCTGAGGTTGTTTTGTTTTCCAGAAAGAAAGGGGGACAAATAAACCCAAACCCTCACAACCACAGTGAATTTGACTTAATTGCTAAAACTTCCTTCTGATTATTTTGCCCCGAGGAATAGCCTTTCCTTAACTAATAACTTTAATTATAGCAACCACTAGTTAGAAAAGTGTACCTTTTCTCTTGACTTGGTTTGTTCCTGCAAAACTTCTAATTATGAAACCAAGGATCAGCAAGTCACCTTCCTGGGTTTTCATTAGGTAGGATGCTGGGTCCAGGAGTCACACATATTGCATATTTCACTATGCAATACATCAGTATTGCTCTGTACATCAGTCTGTCGTGGCTGAAGTCAATCTGTGGCTTTGTCTTTCATGTTTTCCTTGACACATGCTATGACTACAAAGCAAAAACAGGATCCTAATTCTCAGAGAACTCATCTTCAGAGAATAACAAAGTTGAGGATATTGTGTAACCTCTTTAAGATGAATGTAGCTTTCCCACTGAAACCTAAATTCTTCATTTCATCTCAAAAAGTTTACTAGGATGGTACAGTTACTGTAAAAAAAAAAAAAAAAAATTAAAAAGCTGTTTTAAATTTAAGGCACCCCCAAATTCCAATATGAGCCTGTTCTCTGGCTCTGTACCCACAACACTTTCATCTGATTCTGAAGAAAATAAACCTTTTCTGTACACTTCAGGCTACTGTGTCAGTATTCTTGTTCCAGGATGGTTAAAGGCCATGTTGGGCTCAGTCACAATGAAAAGTTACTTAAATGATCTATTTCAGCTGTGTTATTGCCAGGTAAGGATGATCTCGTGTTTGATGACACATATTCAGTGGTTGATTGTGCAAGCAGTGGTGATGTTTTTCTAGAATGTTTTGCTCCTTACTCATCAATCCAGCTTGCTTTCCCCATGCTGTTTGCAAAGCTGCCCTTTCTCTTTGAAAAATCACTCAGCAGTCTCGGAGGCACTCCCACTTGCTGGCTCTTCTGTGATGCTGTGGCGTGGACATTCTCACTCCCAGCCTCACCCCCACCCCCAGGCAGTCTGTGGTTGGCCCTCACTTTCATACCCAAGCTGGGAGAAGCAGGAAGGGCAGTTCCGGGCATGTGGCCGCCATATGCGGAGAGCTGATCGCTGGGTGGGTGGCTGTGCGCTATCTGTCCCTTCTGTCGTGGTGATGGACACCCCCCTAGCCACACACCACAAGAATTTCCCACAGCCTCAGCTAAAAAATTGGATCCTGACAAAATGATTTCTAACCAGGGACTGTATCTGCTTAATGGGATGCTGACTACAAAAGTTTCACTTCTCAGAGTTCTTTCCCAGTCCCTCCTTTAGGGTCCCTCCCTTCTCTTACTGCTGTTCATTATTTACAGAGACATGTAACGTTAAATGGGTGCCTGCTTAATCTGAATTGTTAACTTTTATTTTTTAACAAAAGTAGGTAGTTATTTAAAATTTGCAATCTCGTGTCTGTCCTAGAGATGCTGAGTCCTCTTGGAGGTTTCCATGGCTCTGGGAAGAATAACTTTAATGTAGAGTAAGTAGGTCTCTGCAAACTAGTCTCTGGTGGATTGGAGTAGACTGACTGAGGTCTGCTGGCAGGAAAAGACACCAAGGGCCTCCAAAGGGGGTCTCAGCATGACGGCAAAGGGAGAGCCTAGAAATGTAACCCCAACTGCACGAGAACAGAGTGATGGAGACGTGGTTCGGGTGTAGGGTGGATAATGTGGGTGTACTGGGGTGGTGGGAACGGCCAAGCGAGGAAATGTAAACCAAGGGCTGGCATTTAACCTGAGAGCGGGCTCGCCATCCTCTCCTAGAGAGCCACGCGGCACAAAGATCTGGGCCAGCAATGGCATCGTCACAGGAGAGGGTGGGAGCCCTGAGCTGTGACCACGTGGGTCTACAGGAAGGCGGTGATGAAGCAAGAGCAGCCGCAAGAGGGCTACCTCGTGGACTGGCCACATGTGGCAGCTCTCTCTCCAAGAGGTGCTTATTACCAGAACTAAGCAATCTGGATGACTTAGAGAGATGAGGTATCCTGTCAATCTCTGGAGGCCCAAGCTAGATTTAACTTAAAAATCAAAAGGATGTGGCTTCATACGTATCCAAGGTGGGACTCCAGTCATTCAGGCTAACTTAGAACCAAAAAGGACTACAGAGATCAATTAGTTCTCATTTTGCAGAGAAGAACTAATCAAGTCCACAGTAATTTGCCCCCGTTACAAAGTAAGTAATGGGTAGAGTTTCCATAGAAGACACAGACGTGACTGCCAACCCAGTGTCTTTTCCATTGTCATAAATGCAACTCCCAATAAATACGGCATTATTTGCTTTAAATACTCTGAGATTTAGGAAGGTGCAAACTTCAGCTCCAACTTTGGAATTTTGAGACTAAGCCTGAATTTTCCAGTTTCACTCTTTGGGAATATATGTTATCAGGTTTCCTCTAACTAGGAGAGCCTAGGGATTTCTTAGTAAGGTAACTACAGAGATGGAACTCTTATTTTTGACCCTAATTCCAGATCTCTCTCCTGAGCTCTCTTCCCTTATATGCAGCCACCGACACAACATCTCCATCTAGATAATCAACATGGTTAAAGCATAGAGAGTCATCTCAGTCTCCACCCAACCAGCCCTCTCGCCCCCAAACAAAATCCTGTTCCTCCTCCTGAGTTCTCTGTTAAAGGAAGGGCACCACCAGCCTTCTCCTCAGCCATACACAGTCCTACAGATTCCAGCTCCTACAAAATTATTTTATATCCTCTTTTCCGTTCCCACTGCTACGACAGTACTATAGGATCTTATACCATCTTCCACCTGGACTGTGATCATTTCCTAATCGGCCCCTTGGTTTTTCATCCCATTCCAGATCTTCTTCCTCACTGCCACTAGAGTGATCTTTTGCAAATATAAATTGGATCATGTTATTCCTTCAGTGGCTCTGTGGTCCATCAAGATAAGCTCCAAACCCCTTTGCAGGCGAGGAGCGCCTGTCATTTTATTTCATTCAGGTCTTATTTCACACAGTCCACCAGCCATCTCCCCAAACACTACGTCCCAGCGATCCCAAGCTCTCAGAGCTGCTGACTAGTCGGCAATTTTTCATGCCCTCTTCGCTCATCATGAGTCCCCCCACCCCACCACCTGGGAATGTCCCTCTGCTTTTTCTCCAGGTGACCACTTACATCTTTGAAGACTCAATTCAAGTACCACCTTGTCTATGAAGATTTTTCTAACCTCTCAATTCCACGGGGTAAAGATGAACATACGACCTTTCATGTCCTGCCTGAACCCTTTTTAGACGTCCGTCCTAGCCCTTCTAACATTGCGGGGTAATTATTTTTGTCCATGTCCGTCTCTCCTCTATGATGTTCGGGTCAACTTGATGGTAAAAAGCACGTCTTATTTATCTTTGATTTTCTAGCCGCAAGCACAGTGCCTCGTATATAGTAGACACCTGATAAGTGTTTTCAGAAGGAAGGAAGGAAGGAAGGAAGGGAGGAAAGGAGGAAGGGAGGAAGGGAAGGAGGAAAATAGATATTGTCACAAAATATTATTGTTCCATTTTTTATTATTTCCAGAAAGAAAGGCATGTGGTAAAACTCTGACCACTATTTCTGTAAAACACTGATGCTAATTACCAAAGGCAGTTCAGGAATTCAATTAGTCGTGTTAACAAAGATAAATATTTATTCGTTTTCATATTGTATGATGTGGCCATTGGTGAGACACCGCAATTCTAAGATTTAAAATTAGTGACTACAGTGGACACTGGTTTTCTGTCTAGATGCCCTTCCTATGTTGGAGAATTCTCCTATGTATAAGTCTTTCGGGGAGGCATAGCCCCTGATCCTCTATATAGTAAGTAGCTGCAGAGGTGGGGTACCCACATTCCCAGCATCCTTTCCAGCCAAGGTACAGACTTATGTGTGCACAGGGCATACCAAGTATACGTACCCATAAGGAAGAGAAGTTGATGATAACGAGATGTGGGGACATAGGATCATTCTTTTCTAGTGGTGGTGATGGTACCAGCGGCATCAGAATTCAGCACCAGCAGCCATGTGGACCACAGTGACTGGCAGGTGGCAGCAGTGTCCCCACTGGGCCATTCTGCAGAGGAATGTTAGCCAAAACTCTGATGCATTGCCTCCCTCCGATTCTGCCCAGTTCCTGAGCCTGGTCCTTCAGCTGTCCTAGTGGTTCTCTGAGCCAACTAATCTTTTCAGTAAATTCCTTGGCTGTGGATAGTCCTTTCTGTTCCAACTAACAAACCCAAAAAGATCCAGAAGTCCTGGGTGATTCATAAGTGCTCCTGGCTTCAGTGACTTGGGTCTACTAGTGTGCGTGATTTTTATGAGTCTGGTTGGTACAATATCTCATCCGCTGGTGAGTCAACGGTTAGTTCATTCCACATTATTACAGGGATTTTTCTAGACAGATTATTTTCCAGAAAAGCCTCATTGGGGCAGGTTTCTTCCCCTAAATCACACCCCCATGTGTTAGTACAGTGCCTGGCATATAAAAGATACTTGATAAATACTTGTCAAAGGAACTAATGAATGAATATTTAAATCCAGGAGACTGATACCTCATTTTACTATATCCAATTGGTATTAAGACAAAATCCTACCAAAGGAAACTAGATGGTCTTTGAAGATTCTCTTCCCACGTGTGATTTGATGATGAATCCACTCAAGAATAATGCTGGTAGATATTCTAGCAGCCAGTTCAATTCAACAAATATTTATTGATCCTTATTGATGATTTCTTGGAGCTGTTCTAGGTGTTCATGCTCGGGGTATGGCTCCCCCAATTGCTGTCTGTGACCTTTGGCCAAACTTAATCTGTGACCCTCAGTTTCATCATCCATAAAATGGAGATAATAATCCTTCTTTAAAGGGTTGTCACCAAAATCAAAATGTTACTGATGCCCATTTCTTTTTGCCTTTATTATTCCCGTTTCTACTCTCAGCATCCTCTCTTAAATTTCGGTCAAGACCCCTCATGAGTACCTTCTCTGCTCCACTGAGTAAGTCACAAAGGTAAACAGGGCCTGCTCCCGCCCTCCAGGAGTTCACCGCGTAGTCAAGGAGATGAATGGGTCAAAAGAGATCAGTAAATACGGGAGGGGCAGTGATGGAGGCAAACAGAGGTACTGCTAAGGAAGGGAAGTTAATGAAGGGAGAGATGGCAAATGCGGAAGGATTTCTGTAGATGTCCTTGAGGGGAGTCTCCAAGAGGGAAAGAGAAAGGGATGAACCTCCAAGAAAAATAAACTACACGTGCAAAGGCAAACATGGAACGTGACATTTCAGTATTTCTGGAAGGTGAAGTTCAAGATAGGTTTGGAAGGAAGCCAAGTCTGCAGACGGAGGTGGGTCAGGTCATGGACGACTGTATCTGTTAATGAAGGGCCATGGGGCTCTGGGTAGTAGGGAGCCCCTAGAGGACCGTAAACAAGTGGGTGTCTTCAAAGCCTCAGTCTGGCAATAGTATGGAGGATGAATATGGGAAGGCAGAAGCTTGCGCAAGGGGAGGAGCAGTAGGAAGTCATCGCCTGGTCCGGGTGAATGATGGTGTGGGTGCAAACCGGGGAAGTGGGGTGAGAGAGAGGGAAGAAGGAAGGGAGTCAGCCATGTTTAAGAAGTCATTAAACGTGTTGTGCGAGGGCCCGTTAGCCTCCTTGGGGTTCACCTTTGTTCTATTTCTGTTTCTTAAGCATCGTCATGGCACAAGGGGGTTGGACTGGTGATGATGGATGGTCGCTTGGCACACACATTCCCCAAGCCTCCATCTTCAGATAGGATGGCGTCAGAGCCCATCAGACTCTGTGCCCAGCACCAGGCTGTGACAGCTTGGTTCCAAACCATCTTTCAGCGATACTCAGAGATCACACAAATAGTGGAAAGGCTTCTAATATTTTCCATGTCAGAAGATAGTTTCGACGTGGTATAAATTATTCATCTTTCTGGAATTCCTTGTAAAATACTTTACAGTTTTTAGACAATCCTATTCGGAAGTTCAAATGGATCTTTAGCTAGGATTTCTTTTCTTATTTTCACCGGACAGCCTGTATACGTTAAAATCAAATAGGACAACAAGGTCCTACTGTATGGTACAGAGAATTATAGTCAATATCCTGTAATAAACCATATGGAAAAGAATGTGAAAAAGAAGATATATATATATATATAACTGAATCACTTTGCTGGGCAGCAGAAATTAACACAGCATTGTAAATCAACTGTACTTCAATAAAATAACTTTGAAAAAATCACCTACGGGGAAAAGAAGGCAAAAAGGATATTTGGGTAAACACACGATAACACTGGCCAGAAACGTCCAGAATAGCTGCCCCATTCTGTCAAATAGAAATGAGGCCAGACAGTTATTTCACTGGGATTTACATTCCTCCCCAGCCGCCCCACCCCCAGCAAATCTAATCTCATCCTGGTGTTCACAGTCTAGGCCAGCAGGAAGACGGTCTAAATGTGGAGAGCGGAGATGCAGATAGACTGGCTCCGTTCCCAGGAGGCCAGGTCAGGATGAGAATCAATATTTCAATAGCTCGGGATTAGGAAACACACATATCAAATCTTGTCCATTAAGGACGCAAACGTTAAAACCACAGACATCCTGTATCTCGCACAGACTGATATAGGGGTGAAGTGTTTGACTCATCGGCAGAAATGTACCCATTATTCTTGTACTTTCCTGACTCGTACAAGTTGTGTAAAAACTTCTCAGAATGAGACCGAGGCTGCTCAGAGGATTGCCATAAATAAGATCTTAAGGGCCCTGATAAACAGCTTTTCGGGGTAAAGGGAAGACACAGCAGGGCTCTTAAATGTGGTTGTGTAGTCCTAAGTTATCTAGAAAATAAAAGTCACAGGAATCAGAAGAGGTAGACTGTGGCTTGGATATGCAGCAGCCTTTGCTCAGATGTGACAGACCTCCCCCCGGGTTCCCCCTCCTCCTGCCTCCCCCCCCCCCACCCCAGCCCCGCCACTCCAAACATTTGGAAAATCCAGGCAACTCAAAGTTAGTCCCAGCCAATTGGTACTTTTCCTGTTTGTATCAAAGGAAACGCACTGAAACCACAGTATGATTCATATCAGCTCACACACTGGGACATGCATCTGCAGGTATAAGTGGGAGGATTTCACATTTACCTTTTCTCCCCTCAAAAATGATGAATGAAAGCAACTGTATTTAGAAAAGGGGTTTTCCTCGAGGAGAGGTTATGTCTCTTGTGTTCTAAGCACACCCAGCCACACGGCTTTCTCCAGGGCATGCCTGGGTCTAGCACTTCCAGGTGTCCAGGAAAAGAGAAGAAATAAGAAGAAAGGGTGGGGAGGAGGCAGGGGCCAAATGCAGAGTCTCAAAGATCTAACTGCAACTTTGACAAGCAGCAGATCAAAGGAGTCTCTCCTTGGTCTTTGATCTCTTGATAACCACATTTAGCACCCCTCCTCTGGCTCTGCCTGGGGCAGGCAGCCCTCCTTCCTAACTCCCTTGGCTCTTCCTAGTTTAAATAATTCAACTGCTAAGCACGTTCAAAGGGGGTGGAAATAAGCAAATGCTTTAAGATCCAACTAGCTTGTTAGATTTAATAGAGTCCCATTACCATACTAATACCAGATTGGAAAATAGGAATAAACACCATCGAATCCTAACAAGGATGGCTACGGCTTTTAATCCCTCATCGGACTTAAAGTTGTGCAGCATGTGCACAGAAACGGGGCAACGACCACAGCTCCACCTCCGGAGGGGCCTGGAGTGGGAGGGAGGGCAAGAGGTGGCTTCCAGTTCTTCTGCCAACAGAGGCAAGAATCCTCAGCAGCAGCCCTTCCTCTCCTCCCAGATTCCCAAGACAGTTGGCTGGGCCTCCCCTTCGGGTCCACATCACCCAGTATCTCCCAGTGCTGTTTCCTTATTAGGTTGTACCCAGAATGTTCTGCTCAGAGATGACCTTTATTAAAACATTAGGGGGCTTCCCTGGTGGCACAGTGGTTGGGAGTCCGCCTGCCGATGCAGGGGACGTGGGTTCGTGCCCCGGTCCGGGAAGATCCCACGTGCCGCGGAGCCGCTGGGCCCGTGAGCCATGGCCGCTGCGCCTGCGCGTCCGGAGCCTGTGCTCCGCAACGGGAGAGGCCACAACAGTGAGAGGCCCGCGTACAGAAAAAAACAAAACAAAACAAAAAAACATTAGGGAGCGGGGCAGAAAGCCTTGCCATGGGACTTGCTTCTACCCTAAGGTGAGTCGGAGGTGCCAGATTTAGCAAATAAAAATACAAGCCAGCCAGTTCAATGTGAACTTCAGATAAATGAAGAGTAATTGTTCAGTGTATGTCCCAGATGTTGCAGGGGACACACAAGTACTACCTAAAAAGTTACTCGTCGTTTATCTGAAATTCACATTGAACTGGGTGTCCTGTGTTTCACCTGGCAACCTACCAGGGTTTCTCTGTCATCCAACCTTGCCAGAATGCCATGGGGTGGCCCTGCCTCAGACTGTAGCACTGATGGATTCAGCCCTACCCTTTCGTTCCCCTGTGAACCTGGCCCAGGACCGGCCTTTTACCAGGTGGTAGGGGAGGGAAGGGGCGAGCATCTGTTCAGCACCTGAATACGTGGTGTCCCATTTGATCCTCACAATTCCCCTAGAGGATAGGGACTGAGATTCCCCTTTCACATTTGATGAAGTTCAGGCCCGCGAAGGTCAAGGAGCTGGCCAGCTTCTGAGCGTGGGAGGTAGGAGCCTCGTCCTGGTATCCCTGACTTCAAAGCCATGGTCCATCTACTACGTACCACTGTGTCCTTCCCTCTCCCCAGTGGATACGGCAGACCCTGAGGCCAATGCACTTTGCTCCAACACAAACAGGCCTTTCTCGTTCCTGATCTATCTTTTCCTGTTAACCAAATGTTCTAGATCTTATTTTCTACAACTCTCTGTTTTGCCATTAGAAACTGAGGGATGTAGGAAACCCAGGCTACGAAAGCAAAGGAGATCTGAAGCGGGGTGGGGGGGTGTCTTATATACTCAGGTAAATTGCACAGAGTTGCTAGTGGTTTACCTCACACCGGTGAGCCTGTGTAAACTCACCCGTCTGGGCTGAATTCAAGCTAGGAAACCAGCATATTGCTCAATCCTGACTTCCTTATTCCCTGGGGCAGTGGTTCTCGAATTTAAGTGTGTGTCAGAATCACCTGGAGGGCTTGTTAAACTACAGATGGCTGGGTCCCGCCCAGGTCTGGGATGGGGCCTGAGAATCTGCATTGCCGACAAGGTGTCAGGTAACTCTGATGATGCTGATCTGGGGATCCCACTTTGAGAACCAATGCTCTAGGACTAGAAAGAAGGCTTCCCTAAAACTAATATACTGTATTTGGAACTTAAATCCATGTAGACTCAGAATTCAAGGACATTCTATACCTTTCCTCCCCACCATTTGAAAATCTCCCACAACCCTACCTCTTCAACAAAGTCTACAAATACTCTTTCACTCAGTCATTCCCACGGATATGAATCAGGCAAATGCAACATGTCAGATAATGTGTGAATCCTTATGTCAGAGATGAACTAGAACCAGTTCCTGCCAGTGCACAGGAAAACAATCACCCCGTGCACAAAATAACACCAATGGACAAAGAGATGTTACAAGAGAAGCAGAGAAACTCAGTCACAAAGGAAGAGAGAGAAGGAAGGGAGGGCTCTCAAGGGACTTAACTGTTGAGCCCAGTTTAGAAGCTGAAGATGGGATTATAGGAAGACAGAGGGCAGAAGAACAGTCCATGCAGAGCAAACAGCATGTGCAAAAAGCACGGAGGTGCGAAACAACATGGCGAGTTCAAGGGCTGCAAGAAATTTACAATAACTAACGTATATGGTCCATTTGGTGGTAGATGGGGGTGAGTGAGAAGCCCAACAGCAGGGCACGCTGAGATGCTTGTCTTTCTTTGAAGATGATGAGGTCGCAATGGATGTTTTTTTAAAGGAGAAATGACATATTCAGGCCCATGATTTGGAAAGGTTATCTGAACGGAGGGGCCAGGGATATCAACCTCGGAGGCTGTCGCAGTAGGACCCACTAGAGATGGTGGGGGTGTGAGGGAAGGTAGGACTTCTGTGAATTGCATGGAGAAGTAAATACTGGGTGGGAGGAAAATGAAACCTTCATTTCCACTCTTGCTATTCTCTACTGCCAAAAGGACCCTAACTAAATCTGAGGGGAATAAGATGCAAATATTCCCATGTGTTTTTACACTGCTATCTTAACGCAACTGTGCCTTAGTTAAGCCGTGCACTTCTGTTCCAGTAATTGCCGCCTTTTAAAGGATTGCTTTAACTCATTATTAGTTGTTTAATTTTACTCTCCTTCCCATTCCCAGCCATTTATATATTCATCCAAAATCATTTTGGTAGCTTACTGGCTGGCAGAGGAGACAAGCAAGTAAACGGAGAGCTGGAATTCCATGTGGCACCTGATACAATGGAGGGATCTACAAAGATCCATGAGATGAACCTAAAAATAGTCAATTGTGTGACAGGTAATTTTCAAATCACTTTGAATTAATTTTATGGACTCGAATAGAAAATATCAATTCATTCCTTAGAATGAAAACTACTTCTCAGAAGAGCCTGTACTTTTTCCTTTATACACTAATAGAGCACCTATAAATATGTTTTGGTAATTAAGAAGATGAATTAAACTCTTTTAACACGGTAATCTCACTAGAGCGTCAAAAATCTAAAATAAGTAGAACTGTCTTCATTATGTGACTTTCTCCAAATAAAAATATTTTAAAATTTGACTTAATATCTTTTAAAATTGTAGTTTAAAAGGGATGAGAGTGTAATATCAAATTATCTGGTACAAAAACCTAGCCTGGAAGGGAGAGCTTGACTTTCAAAGGGGGGATGGGTGGTTCATGCAGTCAGGGCTCATTATGGAGCGAAATAATTGAGGACATACGCGAAAAATATACCAATATTCAATAATTACAATTTTAGAAGATACAAACATTTTTCATAAATCACTCTTATGCATATGTTAGGAATCTGAAGTAGCAACAATAGCATGATAAATCAATAGAATCTCTTTAAATAAGGCAAATTGAAAAAACCATCTTCCAGCAGTTCAGCGCCAAATGCTTGAACTGGTGATAACAGAAGTTACACTAAAAGGGCACACCTTTCTCTGGGTTTCCTGTGGGCCACAAGTTCAAATGGGAGGCCCGAGGATGGTGGCTTCTCCCCATCTCCATAGATGGCCTTTGGCAAGTCACCCACTGCGGTGTCCACAAAGAGTCACTGTCTGCCTTTGAGAGCTGCCAGCAGCTCCATCCATGGGGAGACCAAGAATGTAAATGATCCTCCCCAAGCCCAGTGCCCTGACCTCACTGCGGAGAAAACCCACGCCTTTGCAGCCAAAGGAACTTCCAAGATGAAACTGAACTAAAATTAACTGGGGAAAAAAAATGCGAGAAAAGAAGTTAAAGGCGACGATTCAGGATCTCCCCCTCCTTTTGGCTCTTCCTGTGGAGCTAATTCATGATCGGCCTTGTTCTTGATAAACTAAGTAAGAGTCTGCAGCTGAGTGAAGGCAGCTTCATCCTGGCTTCATCGTCCCGAGGCCACGTGGCTCGGTGAGGACCAGGTTAACGCCCAGAGGCAAGTGACCTAAAGACAGGAAGGCCTGCTCCTTCCGTCCCCCCACCTGCAGCCCTAGCTGCGCTGTAGGCTGAAGGTCGCTGGCATTTTTCTTACTGGCCTGGAAAGGGTCCTGGGTGTGGCTTATTGACAGCAGGCATCTGTGAAGTTTAGTTTGCGTGGCAATGAAAACAAAAACAAACAAAACCAAATAAACAGGCATTGGGGAAGTTGTTTAGCAGCTGGGATGCCAGAAAAGTTGCCGGTCCTGGGAAAATTATAATTATAAATTGGGTTCATCACTGTTGCCATCACACCTTGCTTTCATCACCCCCTCCCATCACGCGGCCCTTGGGCCCCTCAATTGCCTGGCTACTTTCTATTTATACAACGATCTGCACTTGGAACTCCTCAGAAACCTGTGTTCTTAAAGCACACGGGTACACGAAACTATCCTTCCCTTTCCTCACCTTAGGTCTATTTCTGTCCTACATACCTGACAAAATTCCTTTCCTATAGCGTAAGAGCGTTCAGCTAAAAAAGCCAACTGAGAAGTTATTTACACTAAGGTGCGAACAGCAATAGCAGCAGCAGATACGGTGCTCGCTCACCCATTCTCTTCTTCCTTGTAGTTGTAATCCCAGCTGGTTTACCGGTTCTCCCAGCCTTCCTGGCCCGGGGTGGCCATGAGTCAGTCTGGCCAACGGAACACAAGCACAGCGCTTGCTGGGGATGTCCTTGACAGCGTTTTCCTGATAGAAGGGGGCAGACACCTCTCTTTATCCTCCTCCTACCAGGAAGCAGGCAGGTCAGCTTCCCAGGCACAGAAGCTATGCTACAGCCAGAAGGGTGCCAGCAAGAGGGAAAGGCCGAGGAAATGGTGAGAAGACAAGTGACTGGCTTTGTCTCCTCATCTGCCTGTGCAGAACCCTGGAGCCCTCCAGCACATCCTCTCTTGTCAGCGCCCTCCATGCCCTTGTGTCCTCTTCTGATCCTTTGCCTCTCTAATCCACCACTCAAGCACCATCTAATCATTGACTTTCTCCCAGGCTGCCTGCCCCCTAACCCCCATCCTATTGCTGGAAAAGGTTGATTGGCTCCACTATGCATTTAAAGTTGTTTGGTGGTGGTGTTTTTATGGTGGTAAGAACAGTTAGCAGGAGATCTACCTCACCTTATCCCATACGATTCTTAATGTACAATACAGTATTATTAACTGTAGGCTCAACGTCTCACAGCAGATCTCCAGAACTTCCTCATCTTGCAAGACTGAGATTCTATAGCCGTTAAACAGCAACTCCCCGTTCTCTCCTCCTCCCAGTCCCCAGCAACCACCGCTCTACTCTCTGTTTCTGTGACTTTGGGTATTTTCGGTTCCTCATATGAGTGGGATCATGCAGTATTAGTCCTTGTGTGACTGGCTTACTTCATTTAGCATAATGTCCTCCAGGCTCATCCACACGGTTGCATAAGGCAGGATCTCCTTCTTTTTTAAGGCTGCATGATATTCCATTGTATGCACACATTTGCTATTTCAACTTCAGTTGTAACATTTTCTCAGGCCTTGTCAACAGTAGAAACCACACTCACCCTGCCCCATGGCTGAAGGAGAATGGAAAATACTGGAACTTAATGACTTTCCCTGGCACTTCCAACTTCTGGATCTTGTATAACTCTACTCTTAAGATCACAAACAGATCTCTGCCTCCCTGTTCTCAAGGCTCTTGTCCTATTATTCTTAGATGGAGTGTAATGGGTAATGTTTTGGTCAGAAAGACCCAGGTTCCTTTCCCAGCTCTGCCAGGAGAGCTGAGTAAGTTGTGAAGTGACTTCACTTCTTTCCCCCTCAAATGCCTCCCTTGTAAAATGCAACCATTTTACCAGTCGTTATGGACTGTTATAAAATACAAACGAGTTCTCATACACGCACACAATAAGAGCTTAGTAAGTCTTAGCCATTATTCTTAATGGGGTCTGTACCAGTAGGCCACTGCCACTCTGGGGCCACCTTACCTGACCCCACCAGCAATTTACTCACTGGCTAAAGCAGCTCCTCAACTCCAAAGTCCCCTTTATTCTTGAGAGTGAAAGATGCATTGTCACAAAGACATCCGATTAAATCTGTTTTTTAAGTTTCATTATTTTAGTGGCCGAAGCTGGGGTTGAATCAGAACATGAGAGCTTCACCGAGGCAGACGAGATTGAGAAGGCTGAGAGGGATGGGATGGGGATGGAGAAAAGGGTGGGAAAAGTAGAAGAAACTGGGACCAGTGGACATTTGCCCCAGAGACAGTCCTAACTGGGTTCTTTTCTTTCCTGTTGCTGTTTTTGCTTCCTTTGGTTTAAAAATAAAGTGTCCTGTTTTAGCTCTAATTATGCCTTTTATTTTCATATTTATAAGATTAAAATTGCACAACCTGCCCAGGACAAACTATGATCTTAAGCATTTGATGTGTGTTGGAGAAGGAAGGGGAAAAAAAGGCCTCGAGCCCAATCCGAGGAGGCAAAATGCTTATGCAGCATGAGAACATTACGACTTGAGTTTCAGGACTGTTCTCCCAGGCAAGGGAAACCATCTTACAAAACAAACAAGCTTGTATTCTGGGGTATTTCCCAGAAAAGACGCAGGTATGGTTTAGTAAGATGGGATTTGGTTTTGTTTTTCAAACTTCAGCCGGGTGGTAAAAGGTCAGCTCTGTGTTGTAATCCACTCTGGTGCTTTTCTCCCGTAATCCTCACCACAGCCCTCTAAGAGCTATGCAGCATGGCAATTAGCAAAATGCAATTTCGTTTTCTAAACATTTTCTCCTTGATACCTTCAGAAGTTACTGCTGCATTTTAGAATGTTCTGGAAAAACTCTGGTGGTCGGAATTTCAGAATAATTTCCCTTGGAGGAAGCTCTTAAAACTATTTTCTCTAAAATAAGTTAATGAGATGGAGCAATGGGGCAAAGTAGCATGTCTAACATGACTGAGGTCTTGAGAATGGGTTAGAAGGAGAATGAGGTGGTGAGACGTGGCAAGAAAAAGGTGGGGTTTTTTTGTTTTTTTTTTTTTTAAATAAGAGCTACATCACCTTTTGACCTGCAAACAAGCATGTCTGTTGGTATGAAGCCCACCAGTCTGCCCCAGTCTGTTCAACAAAACACACCCTATTTCAAGCCCTGTCCTGGGTCCTGGACCTCCAGGCGGGGATGCTCCAGCTCCACCCTCTGGAGTGTGGGGTCCCCGAGGTCAGCCTAGAACAGGACCTGCCATCTATACACACTTGACGAAGGTATCAGACAAGTAAATCACATGGCAGTGAGCACTGCTGCAAGAAGACGTATCAATATTATGGCTCCCGACTTTAAGTTGGATTGCAATCCTTACTTCACCATTGTCATTATAATTAGGTCCAGTATCTTATCCATAATTCAGCCACCACCCCCTTATCTATCATTGTGATGGGAAGCTGCTCATACACACCATGAACTAAAAGCCTCATTTTGACCCCATCCTGTTACCAAAGCTTCGTGCCACAAAAGTGAGACACATTGGCTTGAACTTTATTTTTTCCCTCTTATAAGCTCCTAACTCAAGAGACCAACTCTTTCGTTATGGATTGAATTGTGTTTTCCCCAAACTCATATGTTGAAGTCCTAACCCACAGGACCTCAGAACACGACCTCATTTGCAGATAGGGTCCTTGCAGCTGCAATTAGTTAATGAGATCATACTGGAGTTGGGTGAAGCTTATTCCAAGATGACTACCATTCTTATAAAAAGGATGCATTTGGACGCAGACACATGCACATAAAGAGAACACCGTGTGAAGATAAAGGCAGCGATCAAGGAGATGCTTCTACAAGCCAAGGAACACCAAAGGTGGCCGGCAACCACCAGAAGCTAAGAGAGAGACCTGGGACAGATTCCCCCTCATGGCTCTCAGCAGGAGCCAACTGTGCAGACACCTTGATCTTGGTGATCTTCTAGCTTCCAGACTGTGAGACAATGCATTTCTGTTGTTTAAGCCACCCAGTTTGTGGTACTTTGTTACAGCAGCCCTGGGAAACCAATACCTCTTTACATTTAAAATCCCCATGATTTGGAAACAGGGCCCTCTCTATGTGAATAGAAGAGTGTGGGTAGCCATTTAAACTTTAGACTGCTTCCCACAGGTTTCATGATCAGCTCTGTTTACAGAGGGATGTGTGAGAATCTCATAGGAATGAACAGAAATCTTCCTTGTTTGGGAATACAGTCAAAATGTACTGTTTTTCAGGCATTCCCCCTCGGTACGTCTTGTCCGCCTCAGCTTATTAATGGATTAATATATTTCCCACACAGCTGTGGTCTGATGAAGATGAGAGTGATCTTTAGAGCACTTTTCAACCTATGGTTCCTACAAAACCACCTCACTGTGTGCTTTACATTACTTTTCCCGAACGTGTGGTGCCGTCACCCCAAGAGCAGTACAGAGGTCCACGGAAATAAGGAGAAATAATTCACGAAGCCATAACATCAGCACTTCCTCTGCCTTGCAACAGTGATTCTACGTTGAACCCTTAAGTATGCTAATATCTACTGCTGATAAGACCGTTTGTATACTATGGGCTCCGAGAAAAGGAGGCAGGGGTCTCTCTCAGCACCAATCGATTTCTTACGGCCTCATGATCATTACTGCCAAAGCTCAAGACCGTTCTAGCAGATCCCAAAGGGAACTGTCTCTCCATTACCCAGAGGAGGCTGGTGCTGGGAAGGCTTCCTGCCTGGGGTTCGCACCTTCCACGTGGCTTCTGAGCACTGGCTCTTGCTGGAAAATACTGACGTCAACAGGAAAGCAAAGCAGGTTGAATGAATATTATCAAGCAGATTTTCTGAACTCGCTTTTGCCAAAATAATCCGTTCCGTTGACTATTTACATGTGAACCGGTCATGAAAATACAGTTCTCCTTGGAAATCTGCTGTCAGATGGACCATCCTCTCCAGGCCGTTTCCCTAATATTTACATTTCCTCATGTTACTCCGCTTTGATCTTAGTTTTCCTTCCAAGCTCCCAAGCTGAAATTTCAACAAAACTCCACCCCAAAAGCTGCTCCTATACTACTGGTGCTAATAATTTTTATAAACAGAAAATGAAAATTGCCTATAGCACTAAGTGGGGCAGAAAATTATGGCTTTCACTCCCTGCCCCTGAAGGCAAACCTTCTGTCCAATCTGCAAAGTGCCAAAGACAGCATTTGGTGCTTAAAAGAAGGGGGAAGAATGACGGCAAGTAGAACTCAAGATGTGGCGTTTCCATAGAGGCTTTCCAATCAAGTAATCACTAAAGGGTGTGCTCTGGACAAAGTATTTTGAAACAATACTGCGCAAAAGAAAAGATGTTACGCCCCAGGGCAAGCGATTCGGTTATTAAATGTTGTGCGGGGGACCAACTCTTTGTCTCACGTGAGCACCTGGAAGATATGCCTCCTGTAAACCTTCTGAGGGTTTTACCTTCATGTTCAATCCTCCTGCGATTGCTCTGAAGTTATCATCGCCTTGAGAGCAGTGACCGAACATGGAACCCCATACACTTGGTAACAATCTAGGAGCGGTTAGACCCCAGTGTCCACAGACGGAGAGGCCTGAGTTGAATGGGGACTCTGCTATCTCGCTCACTGTCTGATCTTCAGAAAAGGACTCACCACGGAGGCGTGTTGTGAGGATAAACAAGCTAACGTGCAAAGTGCAAGCACTGTTTTGCAGTCCTCCCCACTCCTCCTGTCTCTAACCATAGGCAGCCCCCGAGGTTCTGTTCCGTAACCCAGTGCTCCTACCAACAGGCCCACTTTTCCAGGTGCCAGCTGGACATTTCCACGGGGACAGCCTGCCGGCGTCTCCAGTGCAACAGGTCCAAAACCAAACTGGTAGTTTTCCCTAACCAGGTCCAGCTCCACTGCCAGTTCAAGTGTCCCAAAGGCCCTAAATGCCACTGCCCT
Source organism: Kogia breviceps (assembly GCF_026419965.1). Classification (NCBI taxonomy): domain Eukaryota; kingdom Metazoa; phylum Chordata; class Mammalia; order Artiodactyla; family Physeteridae; genus Kogia; species Kogia breviceps. Next base: position 90,838,759 of record NC_081319.1, read on the forward strand.
CGTTCAGGCCTCCTTAGCACTTCCCTTTACGATGGCAAGAATCTCCTTTACGTCTCTGACTCCATTCTTGCCCTGCATGAGTCCATCTTATCTGCTGCTTCCTGATCGATCTTCCTAAAACCAGGGCTTGAGCACAGTACCCACCTGTTCCATCACGTCACCGACACACACCAACACACCTTTAGCCTGACATAACAGCTGTTCGCAGCCGGCCTTTCAGCCTTATCTATGACAATGGACTGGACCACAGGAGTCCAAGCATCCTTCAGCATCCAGGCTCTCGCCCCTTCCCTGGCTCCCCCGTCTGACGTCTGTATCCCTTTCTTTCTTCAAGGTCCTTCTAGCTGATGCTCTTCCTTCCTAAAACATTCTACCCAAAGTGGTCCCTTCCCTACTGTACTTTGTTACAAATTTCTTATTGACGTGAATCACGGTCAGTCACCTTCAGGCCTTCCTGGGTATCACCACCTTGGCCAGGGAGGCCGGTCCCCCTGACGCAGGGCCGCCCCCATTTCCGTGCACTCAGTTCTTCCGAGGCCCTTGCTGCTCTCCGTTAAGTTCAGCCTCGCGCCCAGCCTTCTCCCCAGCTGACTCCCTTTGACTCCAGGTCACAAATCCAATCAGTCTTCCTCACGGTGAGGTGTCTGTGCCCTCAGAAGAGCAAGTGTACGTGGAGGAGAGATGAAGAATGGATGAGGGGCTTCCCTGGTGGCGCAGTGGTTGAGAGTCCGCCTGCCGATGCGGGGGACGCGGGTTCGTGCCCCGGTCCGGGAGGATCCCACGTGCCGCGGAGCGGCTGGGCCCGTGAGCCGTGGCCGCTGCGCCTGCGCGTCCGGAGCCTGTGCTCCGCAACGGGAGAGGCCACAACAGTGAGGGGCCCGCGTACCGGAAAAAAAAAAAAAAAAAAAAGAATAAAGAATGGATGAGAGAGGGGGTGTGTGCCCAGCTATCCCGGGGGGACATCCAGAGCAACATCCTCCAGCAGAACAAACGCTGCTGATATTTATTCACTGAGTTCCAAACTTAAAGGCTTGGAACCCTCCTCCCCCGGTGAAAAATGTTCCCATCCTATGATCTTACTCATAATGGTCTTAAGAAGGTAAACAGCTCTTTCTAGTCTTTTTCATTTGTTTCTATATTTTAAACGTCTGTCTTGTATGGATGATTATCAAGGGCTACTCCTGAGAAAGCATGGAGGAGGGGTCGGTGTGCCCGAGCTTGTATATTCCCTGCACTTCCCATGAAGTGCGGACCCTCTGCTCTGGAGAAGGAATCCACCATCAGCCGTGCACGCTGTAACGTGGACTGGCTCTAGCTGTAGTCCAAGTATCCGTCCCCTCAGAAAGCCCTTGGGTGCTTGTTAAAACGCAAATTCCTGGCCTCATCCAGACCCACTGAATAAGAACAGCGGGGAGTAATGGCTGAGGTCTGTTTCTTGTGCTTAGCTTGCACTGCAGTCCATGTGCTGATGTATTTCAGGGATATTTTTTAGTGGAAGGCACTGTCCTCAATTATGGGAACTTGGGAACTGATGAGCAGGCAGTGGGGGTGTGGGAGGCTGGAGATGGATGGGGGGGGTTGAGAACCAGGGGTCTTATTTATAAGGTGAAAGTCATACCTCTGGATCTTGCCACCTGAGTCTATTAATATATTCTGTCTTCTCTAACTAGCTGGCACCTCAAAACTATGTCAGTTTAGAAATTCTGAAAATAGGACTGCTGCTGAGTTTTTGAAAAGAACTGTCGGTCTCAAGAATGTGACATCACTCTTTCAGGAGTTTTAACCTCCACCCGCGTTCAGTTATAACAATTGTACTTGATGCATTTGGAGGAGCAAATGGCCAAATTCAATCTCTACAGAGCTCTGCTCCTTCCCCTCTCTCTTATATATACATATATATTATATACAATATATACAGTTTATATACGTTCCTCACACGCATACAACCCCCTTGCATACATACAACACAGAGACTTTCTGCCACAGAAAGCCTTCACAACAAACCCAGCCAAAGGAGTTTGCGAAACAGCCCCTGCTGGATTTTTTTACCAAAAATAATTCTCATGTGGTACAAAAATAATTATCCTTACTAAGGAGCATTAGTATTTTCCAGCCTTAAATAAAACCTGTGTCTATATGTACCTTAATTATATATATTTTATGTGTATATATAATTAAAATATTAAAAGTAAGGTACACAAAACTAAATATATTTAGTATATAAGTATAAGGAGTATATCTATTTAGTATTATAGATATATCATATATTTATACATATATATAAATATCCATTAATCCTCAAGACTGTCTTTCAGTGCATGGTTTCGGAACTAATCTTTTTAGCTGGAGCCCTTTTCTCTGGCCTAACATTTTTAAAAAAACAGATGAAGCCCGGTATAAATGAGGACAGCTTTGATTGGTTGCATCTAGAAACTGTGGGTGCTCCTGAAAATGCAGATTCCTGGGCCTCATATTCTACTGACTAGTTCAGAATCTCAGGGGATGAAGTGCATTTTTAACAACTCCTCAGGAGACTGTGATCATCGTGATGTCATATACTAGAGCATAAATATCACCAGCCACTCAGTTGGAAGGTAGATGCGTCCTTGCCAGGCTCTGAGTTCATGTGAAAGTGGCTTAGCTCTCTAGCAAGGCCAGGTGAGAACACAGTCTTTCCCTTTTGAAATATCTCACCGCATATAATAGAAGCTCAATACAGATATTTGTTTCATTGTTTCTCCTGCTTCTGACGGAGGGAAGAGGGGTCATGAAATACCAATGAGAAAGCATGTGCACTAAGGGACTCACGCTAATAGTGTCTTTCTTACCTGTTGACCTTTATTTTCTCAGCCAGCTAATAGTGATATCTATTCCATGTTCTAGAACACCCCGTCAGACCTTGGATCTGGAAAGATGGTCCCATTCTGTTCTCCCATGGGATAGTCTCACTGTCCCTGTACCAGTAGCAGACAACTAACTCTACCCAGAGGCTGAATTTAACTACTGCAGACTTCTGTTTCACCTTTCATCTTGGCTAATGACTCTTTGATCTCAGACTAATAGTAAATTCTTTCTGGAAATCAAATAACACTTAGGCAAGTAAGTGTAACTGGATGGCCTGTTACCCCTCCCTCCCCACAAAAAGAATACTTTCTCTACAGTACTGGGAATCACACCCATTTTAACAAACCCTCCATAGCCCATGGAATTAAGAGTTTGGAAAAGCAATATCACAATGTATTTTGTGATTAAAAACGCCCTTCAGAACTGGGAAGGGAAATGGGAAGATATGGAAGAGAAAAAGTAATTGACTAAGCAGCTTTTCATATCTGTAATATCAAGAACTGTAGTCATTATGATAAAATTTGAAGATTTGAACTTAGGATCCGTACACTATGAGAAAACATCGAGTTTGTCATTATTTTATTTTTTCTGAGTTTGTTATTATTTTACTAATTTATTTTTACAGCCTACTTCCAGGTACCATCTGAACTACATATTTTAAAACAATAATGCTGGAGACAATTTTTTAAAAAAGAAACTCTTTAAAATGCTCACTTTGAATCAACCATTTGACAGTGCCTATTCCAATAAAAATCTCACTTCAGCTTCCTTTCACTGCAAGATTCTAGGCCTGGCTGGAGCTAAACTTTTCCTTTCCTGAGATGGTGGAATTTCCATGAAGGTCAGAGTTTATCCTTGCAGCAAAGGTTAGACAGGTCAGCGATTTGGCAGTAGAATAAAGGGCTTGCGAGGAAATGAAAACCAAGATTACAGAGAATATTAAAATACAGTCTATTCCCCCCAATGTAAAACAACTTAGCATTACATTCACATACATGATGCAGATGAACAGAAATGCTTAGAAACCAAGGAAAGGAAAATTGTTTTCTTTTGCTGCCTTTTTCCCCAAAGGTATTTGAATCTGCACAGACACACCCCAAAACACTTGGCTTGTTCCCAAAGCTCCAGACTCTCAAGCTGCTGTAAAAATAGCTGTGAGCTGGAAGGAATGAAGGGTGGCAAAGGAGAGGGGCCGTGTTTGGCTTCAGCCCCAAAGATTTTTACGTGTACAAACTCATTTGTCTACGTGGATGAATTCAGTCACTACGATAATCACATTTACAGGGCAAACAGTCACATGAAGTAAAAATCTCTGACAGTGGTCACGCTGTGAGGGAAAAGAGAGAGAGAGAGCCATTCCAGATGTCGCTAGATAATTCTGAGCTGTTTCCATGAAAAGCTGGAGGAATGGCATTAGCTCACATGGAAATAATGTTTTAACTAGCTGGGAGTGGTTCCCGGGGCTTGCCCCTATCCTGCCCAGATCTAACCCATCCTGGGCCATTGCAGAAACTATACGCGGCTACTGAGCTGTTAGACATGGCATTTATCACTGCCGGCCTGGGCATCGGCAAACATGCCTCGGAGGACCAAAACCAGAACTCTAGGGGCTCTAGGTCACGAGAAATGCTGAGACAACCCCACAGAGGTAATAACCAAGGACAGCAATTTCAGGGTGCTCTGTGGAACTGAGTACATCAGTTGCAAAGACAGGCATCTTCTCTCTATAACCACTGGGTGAAATCTGCCACTATGCGGTTATACATATATATATATATATATATATATATTTTTTTAATTCCTCCTCCGTGATAAACAATCCTGGTGACATGAATTGATTTTACTTGATTTCGGTGCTAATGAAATGTGGAGACTGTCAGCTCAAATTAAAATCTTTTTATTTCCGGGTGAATAGATATGAAAGGGCTCTTTGGAATGAGGCTTTGAGTTGGAGTCTGGAGCTCCTAAGAAAACTGTGCAATGCCCTTCCCCCCCAAATCCTAGTATTATAAAATATTGTAAAAATACTCTCAGATGTGCTTCTGCCTTAACCACGTGGTTGCTGAGAACTGGCCCCTCACTCCCCCAGGGCCTGGAGAGCAGCCTTCACTGTGGAAACCTTGCAGAACTCAGCCTTAAAGAGACAGCGCTCTGTAAGAGGGACTTCTCATCTCGGCCACTGTGGGCCAAATGAAATTCTAGGCTTGAATAGTTAGGGAGGCTCTATCAGATCTGTTGGTCTTGCTAACTGGGGTAAGTAGGGTGCAGTGTGCCATATTGGCCACAACCCACAAAATCAGCTCCCACTTAGAAGTGGGCAAGGCTGGCTCCCAGCTTGGGAGTGTGAGGTAGAGGACATCTACAGATGAGGGGAGGGTCATCGTGGAAAGCAAGAGACCATCTGAAAAGCCAGGTGGTGGGGGAGTGGCTAGAGGAAGAGAAAAAACTAGGAGAAGAGGGTCAACAAGAGAAAAACCACATGAAGGATCCAGCAGGTTCAGGAGGCAAGAATCTGGAGTGTTTCCTTAAGCCACTGGTGCACCAGGGAATGAAAATGTTATAGAGAAATTGGAGAGACAGCATGTGGTAGAGCTCCTGAGGACACCCAGGAGGTGCGGAGGACAAGAGCAAAGCCTAGAAGGCTTTTCACTGGGATCCTCGTGAGGAAAACAGTAGGTGTTGTTGAGAATGTTGAATACGACACTCTAAGGAGAATTAGATTCAGTTAAGGGTTAGCCTATAAAATCCGGAACAGATACTGCATGGGACCGATATACACTAGAACAGTCATTCACTGTTTACCTGAAATTCAAATTTAACTAGGCGTCCCATATTTTTATTTGCTAAATCTGGCAACCCAGATTCAGTTTACAAGCACACTCTGATTACTTAAACAAAACGAACTGTAAAGTTTACAAAGTGGGTTTTATTGCTTGCCTTCAATTCTTTCTCCACTAAGGAACTTGGCGGCGGGGTGGGGGTGGGGGGCGGGGGGGGGGGGCCGGGAGGGAATAACCTTTAACCCAAATGTGGCTTCAGAAGAAGTCTCTCCTCATCTCATCAAAGTCTTGATTCCGGTGCATATACCACATGTGGTTTGTGAGCCACAAAACACGCCAACCACGCTATGGCAGCCTCTTATTGTTTCCAGGCCGTTATTGCTAAGTCTTCTCCCTTATGCAGTTACTGTAAGAACAGTAGTTCAGCACCAAGTCTATAAATCTTTAGAAATTAACTTCTACAGAAGGCTTGATTTGCTTCCAAAATACTCTTCAAAATGCTTAATAACCTGTATTCCTCATTAGCTTAGGAAAGATGCATAAAACTGCATCACGTCCTTTTTCTATGCCATGAGCATTCTCTACACGGTGTGGCTTTCCAGGTGCTACACTTGTCTTTCCTTTTTTTTTTTTTTTTCCTCTCCTTCACCTGCAGGAGACCAGGCCCCATGGAGCTTATCCACACCTTCTAAAGGATTCAGGGTGCTATGGAATTTTGTTTCCATTTTTCATCTCCTTGACTGGGAATCTTACCTTGGCGATTATGTCAATGAATAGTTCCATGTGGGATTGAGCAAAACCCACGGCTCCAGCTGTGATCTCTCTCCTACTTCCCAGACCTGCATACTCTGCAGCCTGCTCAGCCTGGCACCAGGGTGCCTTATCAAAAGAGCCAGAAAAACATCCTGGTCCCACTGATTGTTGGCCCACTCCTAAAAAAGCATGATGGGAGGTGAAGCACCTGTAATCACAGGAAGTAGTTTTACATTGGAAAGAAGAGTACTCAGCAGGTGGCCTCTTCTGGGGACCTTTGAAGGATAAAGGGGCCAAGAGAGCAAGGAAGGAAGTTCCACTTTGAAGAGCTGATGCAGGGCAAATAGCCTCAGTTGCTGAGACAGAGGGGCCAAGGGAGATTCTTTGTGGTTCAAGGAAAGTAAGAAAAGCTCCCCAAGGCTTGATGGAGGACGGAGGAAGGAAAGTGGAGCTGTTCCATGGAGGGGTGGAAGCCTACATTAAACTGGAGTGGAGTTTGGTTGAGAAGGAGCTTTTCTTTCTTTTTTTATGTGAGCTCAGATCAAGTTGGCTTTTGTCTTTTTCCCAAACAGTCTTATGGAGGTTAACATTTTAGGGGTGGTTACTACAAGTGTGATAGCCCCCCCGTTAAGGATGAAGAGTGGTAGCATTGAGCCAGTAGTGAAATATGCAGAAAATACTGCAGGAACAGGCAGTAAACGCGAGAAGGACGGTCGTCACCTCCCATGAGCGTCTGAAGAGGTAGATTTAGTCAGCGCCCGGGATGGCTGTCACAGCTTAAGGCTTCAAATGAGATTATTGACTAGATTAATTTTCTGTGGGATATTGGGTTTGGTTTGCAATTCAAAATCAGAGTTCATTAAATTTGCATTGCAGTTGATTATCTTCCATTAAGGAGCACATCTTGAAGTTTCATTACTGGGAAATGTATGTGGGTTGACACCTCCTTAGTTCCAATGCTCAGAATGCAAACACAGGAGCTTCCTATTGATTCCATTGAATTTCACCAGGCAGCCTAAACCCATACATTAAATCCCCATTCCAGTTTCTTGAAAAATTAGCACCACTACGCATAACTACAAAGGAGTGGAAGTCTAGAAAACTATTGTTAAAGATGTATAGGTCCTTTGCATAAGGAACAGAGAGTAATTGAACGAATAAAGCTGCTTTAAACAATATTTCTAACTTAGCAAATATATGATTCAATACCTTTTGAGGAGAACTTCACTTATAAGTCTACTTTGGAGTTGGGTTTTTGTTTTTTGTTTTTCCAAACACCACCATATCTATGCAGGTTTTTAAAGCTATATTTCAGATTGAAAACCTAGGGGTGGTACATCAGATCTCAGAACCTGAGCTCAGGAAAACCAAGCATTCTGCATCCCGAAAAGACTTAAGAAAGAAGATGTAATCCTACGGAACACCAAGTTAGCTCTGCAGAACTGCAAATCTCTCCCAGTCAGCCTGAGCTGTGGGTAATATAGGTGACTCTCCTATATTACGACAAAGAGTACGTATATTCAAATGAGAATTTCAAAGGAAGAGTTCACAACTCCTAAGCATTTTTTTTAACCTCTCGCAAGAGACCAGAACTCCTGGAGGTTTTAACCGAAGTTGTTGAGATGTGGGAAGTTCTCACTCTTTTCTTAAAACTGTCATCCTGGCAAGCCTGTGCCTCAGGATAACAGACACAAAGTAGGGAAGGGATTTGTGAGTCCTAATAAAGGTTTATGAGAGTTTCACCTTGGGCTAAATTCTGGAAGCCACCCACTGCCCTTTCTGTGTCCTCAACAGTGAAATTATGAAGTTTAAACAACACACAAGGGTCCCAAAGTAGAGGCTGGGCATTTCAGAAACAAAACTTTGCCTCATTTGGGAGGACATTTTACTAAGGCAAAGTGTGAACTTTGATCACCCTGTTTTTCCACCCGTTCTGAGATGTATAAAGTTCGATCATCAGAGTGCTGGCTCTGAGTTGGAGAACCTTGGAAGCCACACACACACACCTCCCAGTTCTTGGGTCTTGAACTCAGGGAGCCATGAAGACAGCAAGACCCCTAAAGACACATTGTTATAGCCTTGGGGTTGTGATACTAGGGCCCCCCTTGGCCACATGTTCTCTTTTTTAATGTCTCACAGCCAGAGACTGCAGATGGAACCAGAAAATCATGTCCTGGTCTCTAGACACAAAGGTTCTACTAATACGCCTCTTGATATGATTGGGTTTTTCTGCAGGAAAAGCCATATTCAAGAAGATTACGTAGGAGAATGCAAGTTTCAGAGGCCAAGGAGGCAACAGGTTGGGAGACATGACAAAAAATTATCAAAGGTCAGAACCTAGGCAGACTGGAGAATCAATACAAGGTCAACTCAATAGAAGTCAATACAACAAAAGCATCAGATAAACCCTACCCAGAACCAAGCTGTAGATTCAGCTAAGCAATGGTTCTCAGCCCTGGCTATACATTAGAATCACCTGGGCTATGCTTTAATCTAAATTCAATAATCAATTTCTCTCCATAACAACTGAGTCCAAATTTGGAGCACGAGTACAGTTAGGTTTAAAACTGGTGACGGATGGCAGCACTGTAATCGCCTACTGAACCCCACCCCTACCCCACAATGGCCCTGCCTCCTCGGAGGCCCTGAATGTGTGTGGGATCAATTATCCATGTCTTGAAATACCTGCCTTCCCCCATCATCCTGCCCAGTCTCCACGGACCCAACACAAAAATGTTTCAGATCTGCTCCACGTCTAGCAGAAGAGAAAGTGAATACATATATAATATGTTTCTCCCACAAGTATCTTTGAGCATCATACTAAAATCCTGCCACCACCTTTCTTGTCTGACTATGAATAAGTTGAAAAGCAGTGAGTCCTATCATCTTGGAGAAGTGAGTCACCAAGAAGAGATATGTGGTTTTCTGGCCAAGTTCAAAGTACTTGGCAGATGTCGTGACTTCCTCCCAGCGTGGTTCAATTTATCGCCTAACAATAAACAGTCAATTCCCAGGTGATTTCTCTGTTTCTATAATAATCTTCCAAGATGAACGGACCATGAGTACTTTCCCATATGACTGGAGCTATCCCCTCCGTCACTATTATACCTTCTGAGCAGCCTTTCAGATTAAACTGGTTTAGTAGTTGAAATTCTTCTGTGTGATAACTCTGGATTCTATTATTAAACCAGTTTAGAAAACTGCCATCTGGTTTGGGTGTTGATGTCAGCAGTTTCTAGGTTTGGGGTATAATATATCCACCGGAGGGATCCTTCTGGCTGTAACAATATTCCTCAAATTGACCATTACCATAGTTAAGAAAACCAACACTAATAAAATTATTTTTCCTTTGATACTCATATTCCCTTTCATGCTCCTCTCTTGCCTTCCCTCTCCTAAACCCTCGGGAGCTGTCCCTGTTACACCCTAAGACATCCAGAACACAAAACTTAGCCTGTTCTCTGATTACTTTGAGGCAGGCATTTTAGGGCTTTTTTCTTTACAGATTTTACTGGAGATTTGTGGATTTGCAGGAAGGAGTCACACTGCAGATCTCTTGGCCTTTGACTGTCACCCTTGCTCTACCTTTATTCCCCCCTCTATTGTACCACGCTGAAAAGAATAAATTAAATCTTCTGAAAACAATTTACTCAAAGGAAACATACTGAAAATGCAGCATCTCCCTCTCTCTCTCTCTCTCTCTCTCATTACTTTTAACTGAAAGCTTTTACAGATCAATGGTTGGTGGGTTTATTGGAAACAGTCTTTCAGATGAGCTCCCTTCCTCCCTTCCTTTTTTCCTTGCTTCCTCCCTTCCTCCCTCCCTCCTTTTCTTTCTTTCCTTTTTAAAAACTCATTTCTAATGACTCAGGGTCCAAAGCACCCTTGAACACATACTCAGAGTCTGGCTTTCATGTGACCACCAGAAGTGTCATAGCTCTGGCAGTTGACTCTTCCTACCCTTTGAATATGGAAGCTTTTTAAAAAGCTTTTCTTTTTATTTTTTTAGAGCAGTTCATAGCAAAATTGAGCAGAGAGTACAGAGAGTTCCCATGTATTCCCTGCCCCACCTACACAGGGCCTCCCCCTCTACCAACATTCCACACCAGAGGGGTACATGTGTTGCGACTGATGAACCTACATTGAAACGTCATTATTATCCAGAGTCCACAGTTTACATTAGGTTCACTCTTGGTGAGTGGAAGCTTTTTTATCAATGGCTTTTATGGCACCTGCTCTGTGATCTGGGTTCTGCTGGGCCTTATACATTGATGCTTACCCTATATCCCCCATTAGAGGGCAGACAACACGAGGGCAGGGACCCCAATTCCAAGTTCTGTTTAATTCCAACAGCCTTCAATATTCTGCCCAGGGGCTTCCCTGGTGGTGCAGTGGTTGAGAGCTCGTCCGCCAATGCAGGGGACACGGGTTCGTGTCCCGGTCCGGGAATATCCCACTTGCCGCAGAGCGGCTGGGCCCGTGAGCCATGGCCGCTGAGCCTGTGCATCCGGAGCCTGTGCTCCGCAACGGGAGAGGCCCCAACAGTGAGAGGCCCGCGTACCGCAAAAAAAAAAAAAAAAAAAAATTCTGCCCAGCTCTTGCTATGGACCTATCTTAAAGTTCTGGAATAGAAAAATTATCTTACAGGTCTGGAAGAGTCACAAGCATGACTTTAAACAAGCCATCAGGGGTGAGCTCACATGGGTGCATTTTCAGAACAGGGATAATGGTGGTGCCCTATAAGGTTAGGGGGTCGGATGTCCTCATGTGACTTAACCAGTGCCAGATGCAGTGCGTTCAAATCAACTGCAGTGTGACAGCATCAGAACATGGGGTAACAAGTTGCAAGTGTTATTTATAAAGAAGAGAGAGTCTTGTCCCTGCTACTTTTATTACATTTGGATCCTTAATTTATTTCTAAAATAGTCTTGGTGCCAAAGCAAACACATCTCAGCTAATGTGCTCTGTTGTGCGCTTCTGAACCCGGCCAGGCCCTGATGACCGCACTTTGTGGGTCCCTGAATTCACCACAGTTACTTCCGATTTTCTCATTGGGCAATCAGAGGGGGCTTCGTTTTTCAATGATTCCAAAGACTGAACTCCTTGCTGAGGACAGTTTCTCAGGGAGCTCAGATGCAGCAAACTGGGAGAATTTGGAGGACAGTTTATCTTATTATTTCATAACCCCCCAAACTCCAGCAAACACGCTGAAGTCAGACAGTATCTTAACTTTTTGAACACTGAAATCCAAGACAAAGGGAGGGCCAACTTCAAACTTGTTTTAAGTTTGTGGAAAAGCAGGTTTTCTTTTTGGAATCGTGACTCATTGAAGTGATCATGAAAGACTGAAAATTAACCTTTCCAACAGGCCTTCCACGATGAATAAGGGTTATTTCAACAAAATCAAGAAGTGGGCTTCTCTTCTTTTGGGTTTTCTTTCTTAAAAGTAAAGCTTGGTCAAGCGACTTCGCTTTGTAAATATCTATGTTTAAAAATTATTATCTTTGGGTGGTAGAACTAAGGGTGATAATTTCCAGCTTTTTTACTTCTTTGTATCGTCTTACTATTTCATAAAAAGTGTGTCGCTTTTAACATTTTTTTTTTTTTTTTTTTTTGCGGTATGCGGGCCTCTCACTGTTGTGGCCTCTCCCGTTGCAGAGCACAGACTCCGGACGCGCAGGCTCAGCAGCCATGGCTCACGGGCCCAGCCGCTCCGCGGCATGTGGGATCCTCCCGGACCGGGCCACGAACCCGTGTCCCCTGCATCGGCAGGCGGACCCTCAACCACTGCGCCACCAGGGAAGCCCCGCTTTTAACATTTTTAAACCTGGTTTGTAAATACGTATATATTTAAAAACGCCAGGATTCTTATAAGACCAATTAAAACCTTTTTCGAGCACCGTTATGGATTAACAATAGAGGTAAGCAGGCTGATTTATTTCAGGGGCGTTGCAAACTCTCCTAGACCAATCTGGACACATTCTCAATTAGCCTCCAGAGACGACAGGCAGTGGGGTTCGGAAAATGTTTAACGACCAGCTTTCCCAGGGGAAAAAAAAGCCCTGATGGGTAGTATTTGCTCATTTCCGTGGTGGATTTTAAGCTAGTTCGTGATGTCACTGGACATAGGGTTGAGAAGCGATGCGCACGCTGACCTCTTTCCGGCCCCCACGGGCCAGTGCACGCAACTCCAACCCACCAGTGAAATAACAGGTGTGCACACGCGCGCACACACACACACACACACTCGTCACCGGGGACACGTTACAATGAAAGTAAATCCCAGGCTGGTGTGGCAGACATTTCCCGGCCAACAGGCACCCAGCACCCGTGCCGTCACAGCACATGTTCTTGGAAGGTGACTAAAATCCCAGGCCTCTGCCTATCTATACATCTCAACAAGCGCTTTCTGAAAAACTCTCATTTGAGGCCTGTACTCCTCAGCCCTAACGGCCAGATTGAGTTTACTTTCCAGTGGGTATCAGGTGACTGTATCAGGGCCGCACAAAATGCCATTCTGAGGAGTACCTGTGACCAGGCTGGCTGTAGCCTTCGGCCCCGTCTGGGCAAAGGGCAGAGGGGCCCGGAGACTGCTCTAGCCGGTCCCTGCATCTGAAACACCACTTGTCCCGACAAGGAAAAACGTTTCCCAACGTCTCCTGCGCTAAGTCACAAAGCCTCTGTTGCTGGTGGAGACGGCCGAGAAGCAAAGCCTTGCAGGAGCCACACACATCCGGGCTGTGGAGCAGAGAGGGCTGCAAATCTAACAGACCCCCCCCCCCGGGGGGTGGGTGTTCCTGACCAGAGTATATACACTAACCACTCGAGAACAGACATCAAAATGAGCATCTCTCATCGACGAGGACATACTGTGTAGGTCACAGAAGAATCCAAAAAAAGAACAGATACATGTATACGTATAGCTGAATCACTCTGCTGTACACCTGAAACTAACACAACACTGTTAATCAACCATACTCCGATATAAAATAAAAATTAAAAAAAAAAACAACGAACATCTGCATATCTCCCAGGCTGTCCTTTTGGAACATGTAAAGCCCTAGGGCTAAGTGAAGCCAGGTACCAGTCTGGTCCCACGCACTCGCCAGGGTCTGCCAGCTGAGGCAGCGTCACTTCCGTCCGGCCTGTCTCTGCACGGGAAGGGAAAGTCAGGAACCGTGAAGGCCTCTGAGTGACTGGAGCATTGATTGGTGCATCAGCCACGCTGACATAATCTCCGGGTCTCCGGATTTGCCCCAAGGACAAGGCTTTATCTGTTCTGAGTATCGGGGCTTGGGTAACTAGCTAAGGCCTTGGAAGCCCAGGAGGTACATAGGGGCCCAGTGCAAGGGCAAGTTTCTTGGGGAAGGGGAGAGTAGAGATGCTAGACTATAGTGAGCAGCCCACAGAACATCAATATCCAAGATCTATGATATTTCCATCAGCTCATTGCATGGTAGTTTGGCCATTGTCCAATGGCCACTAGTCATGTGACCCTAGGCAACTCATCTGGTCTTTGGAGCCACTGTTTTTTCATCTATAAAACAGAGGGACATCCTTGGCGGCGCAGTGGTTGCGAGTCCGCCTGCCGACGCAGGGGACGCGGGTTCGTGCCCCGGTCCGGGAGGATCCCACGTGCCGCGGAGCGGCTGGGCCCGTGAGCCGTGGCCGCTGCGCCTGCGCGTCCGGAGCCTGTGCTCCGCAACGGGAGAGGCCACAACAGTGAGAGGCCCGCGTACCGCAAACAAAAGAAACAAACAAAAAAACCAGGGGGTGTTCCACCTTCCTCAGGGAGCTGGTGTGATTGAGAATTAATGAAAAAGGGCATCTGCCTGGCTGCCACACATATTACAGGCCAGTCAAATTGTCAATATTATTATTAATTCTTGACTAACTGGTATTAGCCTAAAAAAATCACAACCAATTTCATGTGACAAGAAACTTTAAGAACATGAAAGTGTGCTTTGTATCCCTAAAGTTTTTTCCTTTCTTCTCCCTCATTCCTATCATTTATTCTGAACCCAATTTGTTGGATCAATTTCTCTGTCAATTAATGACAAATGTTTGTTTTCTTTTCTTTCTTTCTTTCTTTTTTTAAGAACATTTTATCGATTCCAGACTTGAGGAGGATGGGGAAGCTCTGGGCAGGAACTGGGAGAAAAGGTAATGTTACCATCGTTTTGACACATGAAAAAATTAAGAGCTAAAAATAGTGCCGTGATTATTCAGGAAAAGAAGATTTGACAATCTCTGACTGCCATTTTAATTTCTGCTAGACTATCATGCCGCCTACCGTTTTAACCTAGTTTTAAAAATTTGTTTTCTGCACTCCAGCAGCATCCTGCCTGTCATGAGTAGTTTTTATTGCTATGATATCTCATGCCAAGAGATTTGTTGCCGCTGAGAACATCTTTAGGGGATAACATGATTTAATGATTAAGCCTCTGTAAGTAAATATGTAAGCGCAAACATATGCAAGAACATATCAGCAACAGACACGCTCATGTTAGCAAAGATTTTTTTCAATTCCTAAATATTGGCCCAAATCTCAGGACTTTGCTTTATCCTTTTTGTTTGTCGAGTTCCCTCTAATGCCCTGATTACACACCCAGCAAAAGAATCAAGTGGGGTCTGGCTGGCGGGCTTGTGACCGCGGTGTCCTGCTACCCTGTCAGCACCGGCCTGATGAGGGCCGGGTGACAGGGAGGCAAGCAAGGACACAGCTCGGAGCTGAATGGCCAGGGAGGCGAAGGGTGAGCTCATCTCTGCCCCACCCCCTCCGCCCCTTAGGAGGGGCTCTGACACCAGCAGCAGCTAGCATTGTCAGTCACAAGATCCCCAGAGGCCTGGCTCTGCAGGACGCGCCAGGGCTGTGGTTGCTGCAGATGCAGCCTGGCTTCTGCCACCTTCCTTGGGATCACCCCCAGGGCAGATGCCCCAGGACCGGCGGGTCCATGTCAACAGGGGCCGCTTTCCACCTCAGGTTTTTCCCCAAGGCACCAAATGAGGGCCTCAAGACTGAGAGGCCGGTATTAGTCTAATTCCTGTTTTATGTCGGAAAAGAGAATGCCTATGACCAAATAAAGAGGCTGAGAGAGCTCACTGGGGACGTGTAAAAGCCAGCTCAGCCAACGACAGGTACATACAGCTCTGACCCACACAGTTCTGGGACGGGGTTCAGAGATGTTACAGCCAGAGGGCATCCATGCCACCTGGAAGCATCTGGTCATCTCCACCTTCTATCCATTGACGGAGAGGGAAACCAGAGGGCAGGAGGGGCTTCACACTTTCTAGAAATTAGCACCAGGCAATGAGATAGGTTCCCAAGTACAAGCAATGGTTGTTCATTGGTAAGGGCAGAGGTACTCTCCTTGAAAGCTGCACAATTAAAAACCGAGTCAGTAGAACCATAAAGACATAGAGGACACTCCCTACAGGAGGAAATCATTTCTTTTTTTCCCTTTAAATAAAATGGATCGATAGGCTCTTGGAACAAGGAAGAAAGGGTATAAGTGAAGCCCAGAGAGCATGGGACCGTGAGAGCTGGAGAAACAAGGAAGACAGCCCACAGAAGACATTCGGAGGGGAGGGGAGCTTAGAGGCAGGCAGAAAAGGGGAGAAAAGTGTTGCTCATAGCCTCCGGTGAGCTCGGCCTCCCCCCAGCACGCACTTAGGGACCGTCCTCTTGGCCTCTTCCTCCTTCTGCGACCTCTGCCCCTACTGCTTTCCCTCCCCTGGTGTAGGCTGGGCTCCTCTGCCCAGACCCACCTGCCCTTTCAGTTTCCACCCAGTTCCAGTCTCAAGGGAAGAAGATGCTGGTAACCTCACTAGTATGTCACTGAACCCCAAGACAGTCAGCCCTGGTGTCCAAGGGGATTGCTTCCAGGAACCCCAAGGTCCCCAAATCCACAGATGCTCAAGTCCCTTATATGAAATGGTGTAGTATTTGTACATAACCTATGCACACCCTCCTGTATATTTTAAATCATCTCTAGATTACTTACAATACTCAACACAATGTAACTGCTATGTAAATAGTTGCCAGCACATGGCACATTCAAGTTTTGCTTTTTGGAACTTTCTGGAACTTTTTTTCACAAATACTTTTGATCTGTGGTTGGTTGAATGTACAGATGTGGAACCTGCAGATACTGAAGGCTGACTGTATATAAGAATATAAATTCAATGTTTTGTAAAGATTTGCTTTTACTGACTTCTCAAAGACTTTAAAGAAAGGAATAGTAATATTAAAGGACAACGCGCGACTCTCCATTAAAGATGTCTCTTGTTATAGGCTGAATTACATCCCCCAAAAGTGATGTGTTGAAGTCCTAACCCCCAGTACCTGTGAAGGTGAATTTATTTGGAAATAGGGTCTTTGCAGATGCAATCAAATTAAGATGAGGTCGTTAGGGTGGGCTCTTAACCTATACGCCCAGTGTCTTTAAAAGAGAGAGAACCCCATGTGGAGACAGACACCCAGAGGGAAGATGGCCATGTGAAGACAGGCAGAGACTGGAGTGATGCAGCCACAAGCCAAGGAATGCTTAGGCCACCAGGAGCTGGAAGCAGCAAGCAAGGATCTTTCCGAAGAGGATTTGGACCTGCCAACATCTTGATTTTGGACTTCTACCCTCCAGAACTGGGAGAGAAGAAATTTCTGTTGTTTAACACCACTCGATTTGTGGTGCTTTGCTATGGCAGCCCCAGGAAACTGATAAATCCCTCCTGTCCCTCACTGGCCTACAGGCCTTGTCCAAATATCATGACCCTTTACTCTCTCTTCCCCAAGGGTGAGTCCTTTCCTCAGAAACTCCTTGGATCACATGCAAGTAAGTCTTGGTGGCCTGCCCTTGGCCTTTCAGGTGCATCTGAGTCTTAGAATGAACATGGCTGACGCTCTGAAGCTGGCACTGCTGCTATATCTCTCTGAAACCTGTCACATTATTTTTTTTTTTTCTAAATGTAGTAATCAGAGAGACCCCTAAACCTATCTTCAAAACTCTCATTTTCAATATCATTTACTGACAAACTGCCCTATGCTAACCACTCTTTTAGACTGGTGGGGGAGGGAGGGTCAGAGGGAATAAATGGTCTCTGCCTTCAAGAAGCAGATGTTTCTTTCTGGAGAGAGGAGAGTAAAAAAACATACATATTGAAAGTGGGCTCTAAATCACAAGATCGAATTAAATGTTAAACTGCAATATAGAGCTTACGTTCCAAGGGAGTTCAGATAAAAGGGCTTAGAGATGTCAGGAAAGGCTTCCTGAAGATGGGGCCTGAGGGGCGGGGGGGGGAGAGAAGAGCCTGAGTGAGGCGAGCAGGAGGGAGAGGGTGGAATTTTGTGGACAGTTAACACTCTGGCCTGCAGTGGGAGGCCAGAGAGACCTGGGGAATGAGACTGTCCCCAGATCGTGGAGGGCCATGAAGCCCAAGTAGAGGGAAAGTCCATTGGCCTCCAAGCTGCTAAGGGCCATTGACGACTCTGCTAGAGCAGAACAGGCAGAATGCTAATCAGCTAGTCTGCCCTCGCGCTGTGATGGTCACTCTGTTTCTTGGAGTTTCTAAAATCGTCAGGGATTAGAGGCAAGTACGCACTCTCAAGAGCAATTCCCAGAAGATGAACGGAGCGCTGAAACGTCCCCGTGACTCTCCGGCCCGTTTCATCCCGCCCCGTCGTGCCCAGATCCACGGCACACGCCCCACGTGAGCTGGGGAGGAAGGCTGGAGATGTATGAGGCGTCTTAAGCGTGCTCCCAGAGACAGGCTCCACAAATAGCCCTGCCAGCATTCCGCAACCGGCAGTTACGGACGCCAGATGCTGTTAGCAGCTCATGACTGCGGAGACCAGAACCAGGGGGTCTTAGCGATACGATCATCATCTAGCTCCTGGCCTTAAAGCCCTTATCACGTTACTCACCCGCCGACTCAGTGGAGAGCATTCTTCCCTCCTGGAATGTCTCTGTGCTTCACTGTTTGCATTCTTGGTCCGTGAACGTAAAGCAGCTGAGTTCAGGATGCCGAATTCCAGAAAAATCACTGCGACGGGTTTTCAGAATGATGATCTCTCTGAGTGTTTCCAACAGTCTGAGAGGTAGGGACCTGGAGGTCCTAAAACACCAGGCAGGACCTGAGGATGAAATGTTAAGCAGTGTCACTGTGACATTTCAGTGCTCTGCTAATCCTCTGAAAAGTGCACTTTCAAGTGAACACCTGTCTCTGGTTCCTAAGGAATTTAGACACTCACAGGAACACTAGGTCCTCGGTTGCAATTTGCAATAATGCCTTTGTGACAAACTGTCACTCCGCCCTTTCCGGAGGCCTGGAGTGACATGCTCTTTGGCCCCTCTTTCTACTTGGGGTAGACTGGGCAACCTTCCACAATCTACTTTAAGTGTCCAGGCATGTACATCGCCCGAGTGATTATCTAGAGAAAGTCTGTGTGCAGTTATTCCACCACCTTCCTGCTAGTCCTGGAGACCTTAGCACCTGTCCTACCTGGTGAGGGGGTCAGAGCCACCTGGGTGCCCTGAGACAAGAATCCAGGCTGGGGCTTTGCCTTATCATCTCTCTTCCCACGCACACAGAACAAATCCTCGAATATGAATGACTTCTTTGATTATAGATCGGGGTCAGTGAACTTTTCCTATAAAGGGTCAAATAATAAACATTTGGGGCTTTGTAAGCCATGTGGCCTCAGTCTCAGCAGCTCAGTTCTGCCACCGTTGGTGTAGCAGCAGCCATAGACTCTGTGTGAGCAAATGAACATGGCTGTGTGCCAATAAAACTTTACTTACAAAATCAGGAAGGGGGACAGATTTAGTGTGCTAGTCTAGATCTACATACACATAACTATTTTTGGACAGCCATTATAATTTTAAAAGTGCTTTCACAGACATCTTTGCTTCTCACCACCCTGGTAGGCATAAGGTAAGACAGTGCTATATACACTTACTTTATATTCAATGCAATTGAGGTCACTAGTGACTTATCTGATGCCAACAGTTAGGAAATCACAGAGGAGACTCAGACACAGGCCTTTTGTTTCAAAATCCAAAATATCTTCTACCAGGCCAGTATTTTCCAGAAAGTCTCTCTCGCTCGTAATAGGTGTTATGTGAAAGTAGACTTCTGGAGTCAACTAAGCTTGGGAAGCTCCACAGTAACCAAGGTTAAGGAGGCTTTTAATGTTTGTTATGAATCTCCAAGAGGGGATTATAGCATGCTGAGTTTTCCAAACATATTAGATGCCAGACCCCCTTTCATTCTTCTTGTCAAAACACCTCTCAGGACTCATGCTTCTTGGATCAGAGTCTAGGAAATCCTTGACTGAGGATAAATACAGGCTATAGAGAAGACGACGTTTCAGAGCAGAAATGTCAGACTGAGCTATCAGACAGGTTAAGGTCCCATGGCAGCCCACCTAAGACAGACTGTGGATTTTTTTTAAACATCTTTATTGAAGTATAATTGCTTTACAACGGTGTGTTAGTTTCTGCTTTATAACAAAGTGAACCAGCTATACATATACATATATCCCCATATCTCCTCCCTCTTGTGTCTCCCTCCCAACCCTCCCTATCCCACCCCTGTAGGTGGTCACAAAGCACCGAGCTGATCTCCCTGTGCTGTGCGGCTGCTTCCCACTAGCTATCTATTTTACATCTGGTAGTGTATATATGTCAGTGCCACTCTCTCACTTCATCCCAGCTTACCCTTTCCTGTTCCTGTGTCCTCAAGTCCATTCTCTATGTCCGTGTCTTTATTCCTTTCCTGCCCCTAGGTTCTTCAGAACCATTTTTTTTTTCCTTTTAGATTCCATACATATGGGTTAACATACGGTATTTGTTTTTCTTCTTCTGACTTACTTCACTCTGTATGACAGACTCTAGGTCCATCTAACTCACAACAAAAAACTCAATTTTATTTCATTTTATGACTGAGTAATATTCCATTGTATATATGTGCCACATCTACTTTATCCATTCATCTGTCGATGGATACCTAGGTTGCTTCTGTGTCCTGGCTCTTGTAAAAGGGTGCTGCAATGAACATTGTGGTACATGATTCTTTTTGAATTATGGTTTTCCCAGCGTATAGGACTAGTGTGGGATTGCTGGGTCATATGGTAGCTCTATTTTTAGTTTTTTAAGGAAGTTCCATACTGTTCTCCATAGTGGCTGTATCAATTTACATTCCCACCAGCAGTGCAAGAGTGTTCCCTTTTCTCCACACCTTCTCCAGCATTTATTGTTTGTAGATTTTTTGATGATGGCCATTCTGACAGGTGTGAGGTGATACCTCACTGTAGTTTTGATTAGCATTTTTCTAATGATTAGTGATGCTGAGCATCCTTTCATGTGTTTGTTGGCAATCTATTTATCTTCTTGGGAGAAATGTCTATTTAGGTCTTCTGCCCATTTTTTGACTGGGTTGTTTGTTTCTTTGATATTGAGCTGCATGAGCTGCTTGTATATTTTGGAGGTTAATCCTTTGTCAGTTGCTTCATTTGCAAATATTTTCTCCCATTCTGAGGGTTGTCTTTTCATCTTGTTTTATGGTTTCCTTTGCTGTGCAAAAGCTTTTAAGTTTCATTAGGTCCCATTTGTTTATTTTTGTCTTTATTTCCATTTCTCTAGGAGGTGAGTCAAAAAGGATCTTGCTGTGATTTTTGTCAAAGAGTGTTCTTCCTAAGTTTTCCTCTAAGAGTTTTATAGTGTCTGGCCTGACATTTAGGTCTTTAATCCATTTCCAGTTTATTTTTGTGTATAGTGTTAGGGAGTGTTCTAGTTTCATTCTTTTACATGTAGCTGTCTAGTTTTCCCAGCACCACTTATTGAAGAGGCTGTCTTTGCTCCACTGTATATTCTTGCCTCCTTTATCAAAAATAAGGTGACCATATGTGCATGGGTCTATCTCTGAGCTTTCTATCTGGTTCCATTGATCTATATTTCTGTTTTTGTGCCAGTACTATACTGTCTTGATTACTGTAGATTTGTAGTAGAGTCTGAAGTCAGGGAGCCTAATTCCTCCAGCTCTGTTTTTTTTTTCTCAAGATTGCTTTGGCTATTCGGGGTCTTTTGTGTTTCCATACAAATTGTGAATTTTTTTGTTCTAGTTCTGTGTAAAATGCCACTGGTAGTTTGATAGGGATTGCATTGAATCTGTAGATTGCTTTGGGTAGTATAGTCATTTTCATAAAGTTGATTCTTCCAATCCAAGAACATGGTATATCTCTCCATCTGTTTGTAGCATCTTTGATTTCTTTCATCGGTGTCTTATAGTTTTCTGCATACAGTTCTCTTGTCTTCTTGGGTAGTTTTATTCCTAGGTATTTTATTCTTTTTGTTGCAATAGTAAATGGTAGTGTTTCCTTAATTTCTCTTTCAGATTTTTCATCATTAGTGTATAGGAATGCAAGAGATTTCTGTGCATTAATTTTGTATCCTGCTACTTTAGCAGATTCTTGACTAGCTCTAGTAGTTTTCTGCTAGCATCTTTAGGATTCTCTATGTATATTATCATGTCAGCTGCAAACAGTGACAGATTTACTTCTTCTTTTCTGTATTGGATTCCTTTTATTTCTTTTTCTTCTCTGATTGCTGTGGCTAAAACTTCCAAAATGATGTTCAGTAACAGTGGTGAGAGTGGGCATCCTTGTCTTGTTCCTGATTTTGGAGGAATAGGTTTCAGTTTTTCACCATTGAGAACAATGTTGGCTGTGGGTTTGTCATATTTGGCCTTTATTAAGTTGAGGTAAGTTTCCTCTATGCCTACTTTCTGGAGAGTTTTTATCATAAATGGGTGTTGAATTTTTTCAAAAGCTTTTTCTGCATCTATTGAGATGATCATATGTTTTTTATCCTTCAGTTTGTTAATATGGTGTATCACATTGATTGATTTGCCTATATTGAAGAATCCTTGCATTCCCAAGATAAACCCCACTTGATCATGGTCTATGATCCTTTTAATGTGCTGTTGGATTCTGTTTGCTAGTATTTTGTTGAGGATTTTCGCACCTATGTTCATCAGTGATATTGGCCTGTAGTTTTCTTTCTTTGTGACATCTTTGTCTGGTTTTGGTATCAGGGTGATGGTGGCCTCGTAGAATGAGTTTGGGAGTGTTCCTCCTTCTGCTATATTTTTGAAGAGTTTGAGAAGGATAAGTGTTAGCTCTTCTCTAAATGTTTGATGGAATTCGCCTGTGAAGCCATCTGGTCGTGGGCTTTTGTTTCTTGGAAGATTTTTAATCACAGTTTCAATTTCAGTGCTTGTGATTGGTCTGTTTATATTTTCTATTTCTTCCTAGTTAGTTCAGTCTCAGAAAATTGTTCTTTTCTAAGAATTTGTCCATTTCTTCCAGGTTGTCCACTTTAGTGGTATATGATTGCCTGTAGAAATCCCTCATGATTCTTTGTATTTCTGCAGTGCCAGTTGTTACTTCTCCTTTCATCTCTATTTCTGTTGATTTGAGTCTTCTCCCTTTTTTCTTGATGAGTCTGGCTAGTGGTTTATCAATTTTGTTTACCTTCTCAACGAACCAGCTTTTAGTTTTATTGATCTTTGCTATCGTTTCCTTCATTTCTTTTTCATTTATTTCTGATCTGATATTTATGATTTCTTTCCCTCTGCTAACTTCGGGGTTTTTTTGTTCTCCTTTCTCTAATTGCTTCAGATGTAAGGTTAGGTTGTTTATTTGAGATTTTTCTTGTTTCTTGAGGTAGGATTATACTGCTATTAACTTCCCTCTTAGAACTGCTTTTGCTTCATCCCATAGGTTTTGGGCCATCGTGTTTTCATTGTCATTTGTTTCTAAGTATTTTTTTATTTCCTCTTTGATTTCTTCAGTGATCTCTTGGTTATTAAGTAGTGTATTGTTTAATTCCATGTGTTGTATTTTTTACAGTGTTTTTCCTGTAATTGATATATAGTCTCATAGCATTGTGGTCAGAAAAGATACTTGATATGATTTCAATTTTCTTAAATTTACCAAGGCTTGATTTGTGACCCAAGGTATGATCTATCCTGGAGAATGTTCCATGAGCACTAGAGAAGAAAGTGTATTCTGTGGTTTTTGGATGGAATGTCCTATAAATATCAATTAAGTCCATCTTGTTTAATGTGTCATTTAAAGCTTATGTTTCCTTTTTTATTTTCATTTTGGATGAAATGTCCACTGGTGAAAGTGGAGTGTTAAAGTACCCTACTATTATTGTGTTACCTCTGATTTCCCTTTTATTGCTGTTAGTATTTGCCTTACGTATTGAGGTGCTCTTATGTTGGGTGCATAAATATTTACAGTTGTTATAACTTCTTCTTGGATTGATCCCTTGATCAGCATGTAGTGTTGTTCTTTGTCTCTGGTAATAGACTTTATTTTAAAGTGTATTTTGTCTCACATGAGAATTGTTACTCCAGCTTTCTTTTGATTTCCATTTGCATGGAGTATCTTTCTCCATTCCCTCACTTTCAGTCTGTATGTGTCCCTAGGTCTGAAGTGGGTCTCTTGTAGACAGCATATATCCAGGTCTTGTTTTAGTATACATTCAGCCCATCTATGCCTTTTGGTTGAAGCATTTAATCATTTATATTTAAGGTAATTATTGATATGGATGTTCCTATTACCATTTTCTTAATTGTTTTGGGTTTGTTTTTTGTAGGTCTTTCCTTCTGTTGTGTTTCCTGCCTAGACAAGTTCCTTTAGCATTTGTTGTACAGCTGGTTTGGTGGTGCTGATTTCTCTTAACTTTTGCTTGTCTGTAAAGGCTTTAATTTCCCCATCGAATCCAAATGAGATCCTTTCTGGGTAGAGTAATCTTGGTTGTAGGTCTTTCCCTTCCATCACTTTAAATATGTCCTGCCACTCCCTTCTAGCTGGCAGAGTTTCTGCTGAAGGTCAGCTGTTAACTTATGGGATTCCCTTGTATGTTATTTGTTGCTTTTCCCTTGCTGCTTTTAATATTTTTTCTTTGTATTTAATTTTTTGATAGTTTGATTAATATGTGTCTTGGTGTGTTTCTCCTTGGATTTACCCTGTATGGGACTCTGCGCCTCCTGGACTTGATTGACTACTTCCTTTCCCATGTTAGGGAAGTTTTCAACTATAACCTCTTCAAATATTTTCTCAGACCCTTCCTTTTTCTCCTCTTCTTCTGGGACCCCTATAATTTGAACATTGGTGCATTCAATGTTGTCACAGAGGTCTCTGAGACTGTCCTCAATTCTTTTCATTCTTTTTTCTTTATTCTGCTCTGTGGTAGTTATTTCCACTATTTTATCTTCCAGGTCAGTTATCCATTCTTCTATCTCAGTTATTCTGCTATTGATTCCCTCTACAGAATTTTAAATTTCATTTATTGTGTTGTTCATCATTGTTTGTTTGCTCTTTCGTTCTTCTAGGTCCTTGTTAAACTTTTTCTTGTATTTTCACCATTCTAGTTCCAAGATTTTGGATCATCTTTA
The DNA here is from genome assembly GCF_026419965.1 of Kogia breviceps. Taxonomy (NCBI): domain Eukaryota; kingdom Metazoa; phylum Chordata; class Mammalia; order Artiodactyla; family Physeteridae; genus Kogia; species Kogia breviceps. Next base: position 90,863,598 of record NC_081319.1, read on the forward strand.
CTATCATTACTCTGAATTCTTTTTCAGGTAGACTGCCTATTTCCTCTTCATTTGTTTGGTCTGGTGAGTTTTTACCTTGCTCCTTCATCTGCTGTGTGTTTCTCTGTCTTCTCATTTTGCTTATCTTACTGTGGTTGGGGTCTCCGTTTCACAGGCTGCAGGTTCGTCGTTTCTGTTGTTTTTGGTGTCTGCCTCCAGTACGTAAGGTTGGTTCAGTGGGTTGTGTAGGCTTCCTGGTGCAGGGGACTGGTGCCTGTGTTCTGGTGGATGAGGCTGGATCTTGTCTTTCTGGTGGGCAGGACCCCGTCTGGTGGTGTGTTTTGGGGTGTCTGTCAACTTATTATGATTTTAGGCAGCCTCTCTGCTAATGGATGGGGTTGTGTTCCTGTCTTGCTAGTTGTCTGGCATAGGGTGTCCAGCACTGTAGCTTGCTGGCTGCTGAGTGGAGCTGGGTCTTAGATTTGAGACAGAGATCTCTGGGAGAGCTCTCGCTAAATGACATTATGTGGGGTCGGGAGGTCTGTGGTGGTCCAATGTCCTGAACTTGGCTCTCCCACCTCAGAGGCTCAGGCCTGATACCCGGCTGGAGCACCAAGACACTGTCAACCACACAGCTCAGAAGAAAAGGGAGAAAAAAAGAAAGAAGAAAAGTTTTTTAAAATAATAATTAAAATTTAAGAACTACATTTTTAAAAGTAATTAAAAAAAAGAAGAGAGCAACAAAACCAATAAACAAATCCACCAATGATAACAAGCTCTAAAAACTACACTAAGATATACATAAAAATCATAAACAGGTCAGTCGCAGACAACAAACCCCAAGTCTACAGTTGCTCCCAAAGTCCACCATCTCAATTTTGGGTTGATTCATTGTCTATTCAGGTATTCCACAGATGCAGGGTACATCAAGTTGATTGTGGATATTTAATCCGCTGCTCCTGAGGCTGCTGGGAGAGATTTCCTTTTCTCTTCTTTGTTCGCACAGCTCCCGGGGTTCCGCTTTGGATTTGGACCCGCCTCTGCGTGTAGGTCGCCCTCAGGCATCTGTTCTTCACTCAGACAGGGCGGGGTTAGAGCAGCGGCTGATTAGGTGGCTCTGGCTCACTTGGCCGGGGGCAAGGAGGGGTATGGAATGTGCGGCCTGCGGCAGCAGAGGCCAGTATGACATTGCACCAGCCTGAGGCACGCTGTATGTTCTCCCGGGGGAAGCTGTTCCTGGATCACAGGACCCTGGCAGTGGCGGGCTGCACAGGTTCCCGGGAGCGGAGGTGTGGAGAGTGACCCGTGCTTGCACACAGGCTTCTTGGCGGCGGCAGCAGCAGCTTTAGCATCTCATGCCCATCTCTGGTGTCCGCGCTGATAGCTGTGGCTCGTGCCCGTCTCTGGAACTTGTTTAGGTGGTGCTTTGAATCCCCTCTCCTTGCGCACCCCGAAACAATGGTCTCATGCCTCTTAAGCAAGTCCAGACTTTTTCCCAGACTCCCTGCTGGCTAGCTGTAGCGCAGTAGCCCCCTTCAGGCTGTGTTCATGCCGCCAACCCCAGTCCTCTCCCCAGGATCTGACCTCTGAAGCTGGAGCCTCAGCTCCCAGCCCCCGTTCGTCCTGGTGGGTGAGCAGGGCTGGTAAGTGCTGGGTGGCACCGATCCTCTTTGCAGGAATCTCTCTGCTTTGCCTCCGCACCCCTGTGGCTGTGCTCTCTTCTGTGGCTCCGAAGTTTCCCCCCACCCACCCCACGTCTCCACCAGTGGGGGGGCTTCTAGTGTGTGGAAACCTTTCCTCCTTCACGGCTCCCTCCCACTGGTGCAGGTTCCGTCCCTATTCTTTTGTCTGTTTTTTCTTTTTTCTTTTGCCCTATGCAGGTACCTGGGGAGTTTCTTACCTTTCGGGAGGTCTGAGGTCTTCTGCCAGTGTTCAATAGGTGTTCTGTAGGAGCAGTTCCACGTGTAGATGTATTTCTGATGTATTTGTGGGGAGGAAGGTGATCTCTACATCTTACTCCTCCACCGTCTTGAAGGTCCCCCCAAGACTGTGGATTTTGATCAAACCTTGACCCAGCAGAATGGTAACAGAATGAAATAGGGACCATTATACCCTAGACCCAAGTTCAATACAAACAAGGGAAATGAAAGAAGTGTGGACGGAAATGTCTTTTGCTCTGCCCAATACCATATCTGCTTCTGCTTTTTCTCCTTCTCAGGAGGAATTGCTGATCTGATTGGTCACAATCCAAGTTGATGGCTGGGCCTCTTTTCCTTCATGATCTCTTGGGTAGAGGGCATAGGTCCTAGCCAAGATGCTGTACGGGGTTTGGTTATAGCCCATAGTTTCTGAAGAAATACTCCTTTTTAATGGGCCAGATGTCAATTATAATCAGTATAATATTTCATTGAGCCAATCAAAGAAGTGAGTGTCCTCTGCAAGAGGGTTTGATGATACTCTGAAGGCATTGTGACTGGAAATCCAAGAATGTGTGAATCCTGACTGCAAATACCCCTTCTCCCTCCAGATTCTGGAATGAACAATACTCAAGGAAAAATCACAGGACAAGAATCGAAATGCATAGTCTTAATAATGGCACAAATTCTCTTAAATCCCCAGAGCTGGCTTCTCTTATAAAACCAGGACTGGAGTCCACAGCTGAGGCTCAAGTCTACATGAGGACTTCACTCACCATTTATCACTAAATCCAAAAATAGGGACCAGCATACCAGGGCATATTTGTGGGAGATAGAGTTTCAGATATGACAGGCCCCTAAGAGGGATCCTGACTTACTGTTCTAAGTGTGCTACACGTTGTGGGAGAAGATGTGCAGAGAGTAATGGCTTGTGGGCTTCAGGGAATAGGGGCAAGAAGCACGTGGAAGAAGGGAGAATGGTTTTCATTTTACAGCCTGGTCACCACGTCTCACTTGAGTTTGGTGGCTGCATGGCATGTTGCAGGCCAAAGTAATGTATGCTAGTCAGTTGAGGTCCTCTGTCTCTTCATCTCTGGCCAACTCACCAGGGAGTATTCTGGGATGCTGAGGACATTTCTCTCCTAACCTCTTTTAAGGAGTATGAGTCAACAAACAGTAGATGAGGGTCTACAGTTGAACGAAGGTAGAGAATCATCGCCTTTGAAAGAGCTCATGTGAGAAGCTTACCAGATTTGGCAAAATGGGGATGACAACGTCCTTGGTAGAACACGGGCAAGACAGTAGCAGAAATATCTTCTCTCTCCTTTTGTGAATGAGCGCTCCTTGTGCCTGGAGGGGCCTGAGAAGGGCATGCAAATCCCACGGACCACAGCTTGTATCTGCAAGAATAATACAAATCTTGAATAAAAATCACTTCTCTTCATCAACAATGTATGATCTTATGCAGCTATCTTAAAACCTTTTGGAACAAGTTAAGGCATATAAAAGAAAGAAATACATTCATGCGAATCAATCCACCAATCTATAATATTGCACCTGCTTCCAAACATTTTCCTACGAGCAAATAATCAGTTTGGGGGTCTACAGTGGGCTAGGTGGTAGACCCCAAAAGATATGCCTACTTCCTAATCCCCAGAATCTGTGAACATGACCTTATTGGAAAAAAGATCTTTGCAGATGTAACTAAGAGTCTTGAGATGAGGAGATCATTATGGCCCTAAATCCAGTGACAAGTATCCTTCATAGAAACACAGAGGGAAAGGTGATGTGAAGATGAAGGCAGAGATTAGAGTGATGCAGCTACAAGCCAAGGAATGCCAACAGTCACGAGAGGCTGGAAGCGGCAAAGAACAGATTCTCCCCTACAGCATTCAGAGAGAGCACAGCCCTGCTGACCCCTTGCTTTTGGACTTCTGGCCTCAGAAGTGTAAGAGAATAAATTTCTGTTGGTTTAAGCCACCCAGTGCATGATAATTTTTTACAGTAGCCCCAGGAAATCAATACAGGTACTTAATCTTTTAATGTACTTTTCATTAAATATCAAGTGCACACGGGCACCCATACAGATATATATTCCTGTTGAGCTTCCACAATTCTCTATCTCCTCATACAAGTATAAGACCTCCTACAAGCCCTGCCACACAGACCTGATCTCAGCTCCTCCCCTGAGTGGAGAAGAGGCAAGAACCATCTGTGGTGGTTTCAAGGCAGAGATTGTTTGGGGAGAAGCAGGGACGGCAGGTAGAGAGGAAGAGGAAAGGCATCTTCTCACAGGACCAACCAGCCTGCCAAATCAAATGGAGTTGGAGGTGGTCACCAGCTTTCACCTGGGACTTGACTTGTGTTTCATAGAGAAAGAATGGAGGCGATGCTACTAAACTCAGTTCCATCCTCTCACTGTGCTCCAAACAGTGAGACCACGTCTTCTGTAGTCAGAGCTTTGGACACGGGATTCTATCTGGCTAACTTCCCGAGTCTGGACTCTGCAGTGCAAACCCTCCCTATTCCTGCTCCCATTTAAGCTAATACAATATTCTAATTCTGTCTCATTTTCACCATCTTCAAAAAAGTGCTTGTTTACCCAAAGTTGATTTCTATGTCCCTTGAGAAACCACAAGGAAAAGGTAGACTCCAGGGGAGGACTGAGAAGGATGATTTGGTTGAGAAAATTATCTGGGTTCCCAACTCACACTTGTTTTAATCAATTTGGTCAAAAGGTATGGCAAATTTTGAAGGAATGAAATGACCCAAAGGCACTTTCCCCCCAGGATTCGAATAAGTCCAATTCAATTAAGTTTCTGACATGAAGGTGTTTAACTCTTTTAATAAACAGGTATCCAGCAAGAAGGTAGCAGAAAACAAATTCTACTAAAAGAGCAATAGGCAGTGTTCTCAGTAATCAATTCTCAACTTTCAGGGCCTTGTGCTGTACTTTTCCATTAAAAAAAAAAGAGAGAGAGAGAGAGACTATGCAAAGGAAAAAAAAAAAAAAAAAAAAAGGAAGCTGGAAGTTACTGCCAAAACAGATCAGTTCCACCAAAAATGCACCAGAGTCCTCTTTTCCCTGCCCTGGAAATTATGCAGCTCTCTCCACCCTTCTAAATTACACTGTCCTGATAGATTTTATTTGCCCACTAAAAATACAGAATGGAGATATTAGCTGATAACATGGCTCGGGCTACTTTTGGCCAAGCATGTTTTTGTTTTGTTTTGTTTTGTTTTCCAAGAACAGAACCAAGTTCAGGATCACAAGACCTTTAGAAATAAATCCAGCATTTCTTTGTCCTTTGCAAAAATGTGGTGGCTGTCTCTTATCTCATACCACAGAGGGGACCTAGTGGCTGCAGCAATAGTGTATATGAAATAATTTTGTAGAAATCACAACTGAAGAAGGAGCACATTAATATTGCATCTGGATTCTGCACAGTATGTGTATTACCCTTCCTCTAAACCTCCTTAAGTATTCCAGAGCCTTAGACAGAGAAAAGAGGGACAGTGGAATCAGTTTCCAAGTTAAAAGCAATCACAGCCTTGATGTAAAAACAGTAGCCAATAGCCTCAACGTTGGTCCTGATTTGGGTCTAGATTGGCCTGCTAAGGATTCCACCAACACGAGAACCCTAGCTGGTCTCCTCACTTACTTCGCACTAAAACGAATGCATCCGACTTCCAAATGGTAGTTTCGAATACAGGCAATAATTTGTTACCAGCTGGTACAATTGTTTAATAAAATGCCTGCTGGCTCTGCAGAAGTAATATTTTCCTCTCCTCGGCAACGGTGAAAATTACCCTGTCTTGGAGACCACTAACTCCATCGGTACAAAATGTTCTCAACTTGAAGTATAAGATTTTCAATGATAGTAATTTGCCATATGGAGGAAAGAAAAAAAAAAAAAAGTTTCAGAGATACATAGTAAACTGGAGGAGAGAAAAAAAAAATCTTAACAGAAGGCTGAAGCCATTTCACTATTGTAATAATTATTCTTCTAATGTTTTAATCAAAGGAAGCAGCCGGTCTCTCTCCCCTCATCTATATTCAAGCCACCACACTTTGTAGGTGTTAATCTCCACGCCTTCAGGCTGTTAGGAGGCAGCGAAATTGGCAGCCTCTGCACTGCAGAAGCCTGTAGGAGAACAGTACCTGGCACTGCCCTTAATTATCTCAATTATGTTAATATGTGTTGTTTGTCAACAGCTAGAAAGAAATGAGGCTTTTAGGCAGTTGGGGAGATAGGTTTTTAGATGCAGGTTTGGGCAACGAAGGTTTCCTTTCTGTTATAACTTTTTAAAATTGTTCAAGGGATTTTTTTATTCATGAGGGTGAAAGAAGAATCTAAAAAGTCACTGCATAATCTCAGCTAGTGTGTATTTTCTGAAAGTCATTTGTCCAATGTGGTTTCAGTAAGTTTTTATTCTTCTTCTCCATAAGTGATCAAAAAATAAGTAAATGTATAAAAAATATAAATAAGTAAATACAAACGTTATACACACAGAATGTAAGGGATTGTGAGTGATTTATTTTCCAGGAGCTCAATTAGCTAATTAATTAATTAATGTATAAAATCGGTAGCATGTAATACTTTCGAATACAACAGGAAAACACTTTAGACTATGCCATTACCATTCAAACCCCTAACACTAGCAGATCTTTCTCAGAGCAGCATGGCGAAGCTTAGATGAGAGTTCTGGTCAACTTTCGAGTTTCCTGGCATAAACAACGCCTGGAACTCAGCCTAGTCTGTCCATCCTGAGACCGCAGAAGTGAATTGGACCAATGGCAATTCAATGGCATTTGAGTTATCACTAAGTCACCAAATACACACAGGGTGTGTTCCCATATCAGCAACAGAAAGGAGAAGCAGGTTTGCTGTTTCTTAAGCCATGTCGACTCAGAACGTGAGCTTTTCTGTATTTCCCGAGCTGCCCGGGCTGAGCACGGCCTGATCACTGGAGGGAAAGGGAGTGCGCAGTGGCTTGCCTGCTCTGATTTCAACAATCTGAGCTGCAGTTTCCTCATCTGTTGGAATAATGCTAATCGGACTGGCTTGCTGGGCTGGCCTTGCTGGACTGGCCCAGAAGAATGGGGCCTGAGCAGGGACGGGCATGTTAGCATTCTGCCAAAAGCATTGAAAAGCACTGAAACTTTCCTTCTAAACCCACAGGGATGCTGGAAATACGTGACTTCCACAAAAAGAGTTCGTACACGGCAGGGCAGCAGAGTGGAGAGAGGTAACTATGGTTGAGGACCTGGGTCCAAGCCCCATCTTCCATTGACTTGCTGGGTGATTTGGGTGAAGAAATGTAATATTTCTAAGCCAGATTCCTTACCCGTAAAATAGAACACAATACTCCTTTTATTGGGTTATTTGTAAAAATTAATTCAAACCATGTAAGAAAAAAATGTATAAGCTATCAAACGCTACATAGATGTAAATCTCATCTTTCTTTTCTTCTGAAGGCAAATCCTACTTCTAGATTCAGAGCACTTTTATTTTCACTGAGGTGCTGGGTATATCACCCTCACAAAGTGACTTTTATTCCAATGCATGCAATGTCCCAGATTTTCTGTCGAGGAGGACCTACCTCCTTGGCTATGTGCTAGAACTTATGCCCGGGCAAGGAAGCAGAACCAGGGTCAGCTGTTCTCCTCCCAATGGAAGTGTAACTGTGGTAGTGTTGCCACATACAGTGCAGAACACCCAGTTCAGTCTGATTTTCCGATAAACAGCAAACGATTTTTGATCGTTTTTTTTTTCTTTTGGGGGGGGGTGGTATGCGGGCCTCTCACTGTTGTGGCCTCTCCCGTTGCGGGGCACAGGCTCCGGATGCGCAGGCTCAGCGGCCACGGCTCACGGGCTTAGTTGCTCCACGGCATGTGGGATCTTCCCGGACCAGGGCACGAACCCGTGTCTCCTGCATCGGCAGGCGGATTCTCAACCACTGCGCCACCAGGGAAGCCCTTTTGATCGTTTTGATCGTTGATTTTTGAGAGTAAGTGTGTCCCAAATATTGTTCAATCTGGTGATCCCAAACTGTTGCCTGAGGCAGAAGAATCGTGGAATCATAGAATTTTTTTTTTTTTTTTGCAGTACGTGGGCCTCTCACTGCTGTGGCCTCTCCCGTTGCGCGGAGCACAGGCTCCGGACGCACAGCCTCAGCGGCCATGGCTCACGGGCCCAGCCGCTCCGCGGCATGTGGGATCCTCCCGGACCGGGGCACGAACCCGTGTCCCCTGCATCGGCAGGCTGACTCTCAACCACTGCGCCACCAGGGAAGCCCCCCAGAGAATTTTTTTTTTTTGAAAGAAGACGAACCATAGCAATCTCCTAATTCGGCCTCCTCATTTTACGTACGAGAAAAACGAAAGCTACTTGCCCTCATAAACACCAGCAGAACCAAGCCTAGAATCCCCCCAAAGAGCTGACTTTCTACCAATAGCAGTTTGGGGACTGATTTTTTTTTTTTTGAAAAGCTATTGGATACACAGTACCTTCCATTTTTCTGAATATTTGTTTACATGAACCCAGGAAACTATGGAGTGGCCATTTTCATACCAAAGCCTTTGCGTGTTTGGGGCCAGCAGAAATAGCCAGCACTAAAAGGTTAATTAATGACTATCTATGGCCACCTCTGCTGACCACAGGATGCGAAGACAGGAGGGGATTTTGTGTGAGGTCAGTTATTTCACAGGGTTTCCACATGACTTCACTTGAGAAAATGAGGTCATCAAGCCAGGAAGGCACAGAGTAAAGAGAGGTGAGAAAGGAGGCTGACCAGTTGACCTCTGTGCTCTGACCCTGACCCACCTGCAGACCCAGGGCTGCCCTTGCCTCCTTCCCCTTCCACAGCTGGGGCACATGTGGGTGCCTATCCATCACAGTAGCTCCATTTCTGCTCTCAGAAGAACTGGGCCTGGGAATTGCTCTGCAGTGGATTTCTACCTCAAGTCAAAGCATACAACAAAAACGGCGCGTGGCACAGTTAAAGCTGGATGGGCAAGAAGGCTGGGAGGGCTACCGTGTTTGAGGTGGATACAGGGGGAACAGCTGACGTTCAAAGGCTTCAGTTTCTTGAATATGAAACCAGTCCTTTTCCCCTCTCCTCGTCTTTTCAGGTATTTTCACCTTGTGCTATGAGATACTTGGTACACACAGAGCGTTATAAAAAGAATGCTAGGGGACAAGCTTTGTCTCGTCACTTTGCTCCCACCCTTCGGAGCCGGCTAGCCCACTGCGTCTCGGCAACCGGCCAAGCCTCGATGCCTGCAGGGCTTTTGGAGCCCCTAGTCCCTCATACCCTCTTCTGGGGCTGGCTCTCCGCGGCCCACGCGGCCCACGAGGGACTTTCCCCTCCGCCCTGCACAGTTAGCGCTGAACCTCCTTGGCAAGGCTCCCAGGGACTGCATGATCTCACACCTGCCAGCGCGGAAAAGTTCTGGAAATAAGGACTCTGTGCCAGACATTCCTGAGAAGCACTTCACCTCATCCAGTTCCTCATTCTCCAGGCCGAGCCACCAGTTTCTTGAACTTGGTTCAACTTTGCGCAGTGAAAGTACGCAGAGAGCGTATCTGAGAGCTGGAGCGGCTGCCCAGGCCCTGGGGCTCTAGCGCTGGCTTTCTGGCTCGCCTGGGCAGTACGCCTCACACTTTCCAAAGCGTCCTCACATCTGTTCCCCCTTGGGTCTTTAGGACGCCTCTGCGAGATGGAGGGGGGCAGGTTCAGATCAAGTAACACGCTGTGAGGATTTACCTTGTGACGGGTTTGTGCTGGGCAATGTCGTCTATTTTATCTCATGGGATCCTGCTGACAATCCTACAGGGTGGGCCAAGAGAAGGTACCCGTCATACAGAGGAAACGCTTGGGAACCAGAGAGTGGAACGCCCCACAGTTGAAAGCTGACTGTTCTTCTGCATCACAGATAACTTATTCTAAATTCTGTGCCTCAAAACAGACATAGGGGGCTTCCCTGGTGGCGCAGTGGTTGAGAATCCGCCTGCCGATGCAGGAGACACGGGTTCGTGCCCTGGTCCGGGAAGATCCCACATGCCGCGGAACAACTAAGCCCGTGAGCCATGGCCGCTAGGCCTGCGCGTCCGGAGCCTGTGCCCCGCAACGGGAGAGGCCACAACAGTGAGAGGCCCGCATACCGCAAAAAAAAAAAAAAAACAGACATAGGGATCAATGGAACAGCATCGAGAACCCAGAAATAAACCCACACACCTACAGTCAATTAATCTTCGACAGAGGAGGCAAGAATATAAAGTGGGAAAAAGATAGTCTCTTCAGCAAGTGGTGCTGGGAAAGTTGGACAGCCGCATGTAATCGATGAAGTTAGAACACACCCTCACACCCTACGCTAAAATAAACTCAAAATGGCTTAAAAACTTAAACATAAGACATGACACCATAAAACTCCTAGAAGAGGGCATAGGCAAAACATTCTCTGACATAAATCGTACCAATGTTTTCTTAGGTCAGTCTCCCAGGGCAAGAGAAATAAAAACAAAAATAAACAAACGGGACCTAATCAAACTTACTAGCTTTTGCACAGCAAAGGAAACCATAAACAAATGAGAAGGCAACCTACAGAATGGGAGAAAATACTTACAAAGGATGTGATCGACAAGGGCTTAATTTCCAAAATATACAAACAGCTAACACAACTCAACAATAAAAAAACCCAAACAATCCAATTGAAAAATGGTTAGAAGACCTAGAGACATTTCTCCAAAGAAGACATACAGATGGCCAAGAGGCGCATGAAAAGATGCTCAACATCACTAATCATTAGAGAAATGCAAATCAAAACTACAGTGAGGTATCACCTCACACCAGTTAAAATGGTCATCATTAAAAAGTCTACAAATAACAGATTCTGGAGAGGGTGTGGAGAAAAGGGAACCCTTTTACACTGTTGGTGGGAATGTTAACTGGTGCAGCCACTATGGAGGTTCCTTAGAAAACTGAAAATAGAATTACCATATGATCCAGCAATCCCACTCCTGGGCATATATCCAGATGAAACTATAATTCAAAAAGGTACACGCACCCCTCTGTTCATAGCAGCACTATTCACAATAGCCAAGACATGGAAACAACCTAAATGCCCATCAACAGATGAATGGATAAAGAAGATGTGGTACACATACACAGCGGAATACTACTCAACCATAAAAAAGAACGAAAGAATGCCATTTGCAGCAACATGGATACAACTAGAGATTAACATACCAAATGAAGTAAGTCAGAAAGAGAAAGACAAATACCATATGATATCACTTTTATGTGGAATCTAAAATATGACACAAATGAACATATCTATGAAACAGAAACAGAATCACAGACATAGAGAACAGACTGATGGCTGCCAAGGGGGAGGGGGCCGGGAGAGAGATGGACTGGGAAGTTGGAGTGAGCAGATGTAAGCTTTTATATAGAGAATGGATAAACAACAAGGTCCTACTGTATGTCACAGAGAACTATATTCAATATCCTATGATAAACCATAATGGAAAAAAAATATAAAAAAGAATGTATATATATGTATAACTGAATCACTTTGCTGAAAAGCAGAAATTAACACAACATTGTAAATCAACTACACTGCAATAAAAAAATTAATGAAATAATAAATAAATAAATTTTATTAAAATTCTTTCATTAACTACCGTGAGCTCAAGAAATGCAGCTAGGCAGGTGGATAACATCACATAGTCTAAAAACAACAACTGGTAGTGTGACCACAACTTGTTACTTACACCCATCATGGGCTCTTTATTCCTGGACAAGTATCTGGCCTATACCTAGCCCTTCAGACAGATGATACATATTGAAGCTGGAGGAGGAGTGCTAGGTGCTTCTGCTATGATTTCCCAGAACACTCTCCATCTTCTCTTGTAGCATTTTATTAGTAAAAAAACTGTTTATTGTTAAAAGTCTCTTTATTTGATACTTTACAGAAGTAATACAGGATGAAGAATAAAAGAAAAAAGCTAATCATCTACCCAGTCCCATCCCCCCCATGGTAACCAATATTAATACCATGCCAGGTATCTGTAAACACATTTCTTCTTGATCATATAGACAAGCTTATACATATATTCGAGTTTGGTGGCTTATTTTTCACTGAAAGTGAATCATACCTGTTCCTTACTCTGAAACTTTTTTTTTCCTACTTTTTATTTATTTTTATTTTTTTGCGGTACACGGGCCTCTCACTGCTGTGGCCTCTCCCATGGCGGGGCACAGGCTCCGGACTCACAGGCTCGGTGGCCATGGCTCACGGGCCCAGCCGCTCCACGGCATGTGGGATCTTCCTGGACCGGGGCATGAACCTGCGTCCCCTGCATTGGCAGGCTGACGCTCAACCACTGTGCCACCAGGGAAGAAGCCCTTTCCTCCTTTTTAATTTTTGTTTAATAAGATATCATGGATATACCTAAATCTAATTTTTCCTGATTTTTTATGCATATATATATAAATATATATAATATCACACATATGGGATAGTATCATGCGAGAAATAACAAACTCATAAAAACCCCCATGGAGTGGCTATATCATGATTCCTCTTTTGATCTCTCTGTTTCCAGATTTTTGCCACTATAAACAAAGATGCAATAAACACTGTTGAATGTTTAGGGGAGGGGGTAAAAAAACTCTTTTCCTCTAACCTCTTATGTTCAGTTCCTGGGGCCTGTGAATGAAACTGACAAAGACAGATTAACAGGACAAAAGTTTATTACACAGTAAAGAAGTGAAACCTGAAGAAGTGGTTAGGTCTGAGGGCTTCTATACCATTTTAACAAAAGGTGATGAAGTGTGGAGAAGTGACAAGACAAAGGTAAAGGAGTATGGGGTAATAGGGGTGGCAAATTGTAGGAAGGTAAATATATGGAGAAAACTAATGGAAGATAAAGGTTATTTTTGTAAGGTTTGTTTATGCAGACTCAAGTCAGTGCTGTCCCCAGTGCTAACAGTCATCTCTTCTTTCTGCTATGAGAGGGAAGGGGGGGGGGTATCTTTACAAAGGGAAATTTGTACCCTGTTTTAGGCAGAAAGGGGCAGGGCAGAGAGTTCTTCCTGCTACTCCTCCAGCTCGAAATAGTGCTTTTTCCAAAGTGGCATATTTTGGGGTGGCACATTCTGATCCTCTTCAGATGTATGCTCTTAAATACTATTTCCACAGGAGTTCTACGCATTTTATTTTTTACAGATGTGGCCAGATTACTTTCTCAAAAGGTTCAGCACCCATCTCTTCCACATTCTGGCTGCCTTTAGGTGTTTGCTGGTTAGTTCTCTCAATCTAATGGGTGTAAACTGACACCTCATTAATATTTTACTTTGCATTGCCCTCTCTACTGGAGAGGCTGAATATCTTTTTATGTTTGTTGACAATTTGAATTTGTTCTTCATAGAATTCTCTGTAATTGTTTAATTATTTTTCTTCTCCCTGGAGTAGGAGCTCCACCAGAGCAGATAGCAAGTATGTCTTGTTATTCTGGGTGTTATTTCTGGTTCCTACAACAGTTGCTGGCAAATAGTAAACACTCAATAAAGAGTTGCTTAATGAATAAGTGATTATCCTTCAACCCAGCCATTCTCCTCCAAGGAACCATATTAAAGAAATAATAACAGCGGTGTGTAATGATCTGTCCATGAAATTTTCATTATAGGATTGTTTATAACTAGAAACAAAGTAGGTAATGATATTTGATACAGAAAGAAAATAATAATGACTATAACAGCTAACTCTTGTTTAGTGGATACTATTAAGTAGTGTGTTAAAACTTTTTAATAATTTATCCTGTTTAATCTTCACAACATACTAACATTAAAAAAGTAATTATAACATTGTATGTACAATATAATCCTCATTGTTTAAAGAAAAGTTTCTGTATGCATCAAAAAATAACTGGAAAGATATATACCAAATTGTTAATAGTGGTATATTTGTGTGATTTTTAAAATATAGATTATTTCTAGTTTCTTTTTTTCTTAAACCTACTTTTTATTCGAATTGTAAGAAACAGATTTTTATTTTATTTATTTATTTTAACATCTTCATTGGAGTATAATTGCTTTACAATAGTGTGTTAGTTTCCGCTTTATAACAAAGTGGACCAGCTATACATGTACATATATCCCCATATCTCCTCCCTCTTGCATCTCGCTCCCACCCTCCCTATTCCACCCCTCTAGGTGGTCACAAGGCACTGAGCTGATCTCCCTGTGCTATGTGGCTGCTTCCCACTAGCTATCTATTTACATTTGGTAGTGTATATATGTCCATGCCGCTCTCTCACTTCGTTCCACCTTACCCTTCCCCCTCCTCATGTCCTCAAGTCCATTCTCTACGTCTGCATCTTTATTCCTGTCCTGCCTCTAGGTTCTTCAGAAACTTTTTTTTTTTTTTAGATTCCATATATCTGTGTTAGCATATGGTATTTGTTTTTCTCTTTCTGACTTACTTCACTCTGTGTGACTGTCTCTAGGTCCAGCCACCTCACTATAAATAACTCAATTTTGTTTCTTTTTATGGCTGAGTAATATTCCATTGTATATATGTGCCACATCTTCTTTATCCATTCATCTGTGATGGACACTTAGGTTGCTTCCATGTTCCAGCTATTGTAAATAGAGGTGCAATGAACATTTTGGTACATGACTCTTTTGGAATTATGGTTTTCCCAGGATATATGCCCAGTAGTGGGATTGCTGGGTCGTATGGTAGTTCTATTTTTAGCTTTTTAAGGAAGCTCCATACTGTTCTCCACAGTGGCTGTATCAATTTACATTCCAACCAACAGCGTATGAGGGTTCCCCTTTTCTCCACACCCTCTCCAGCATTTATTCATTGCAGATTTTTTGATGATGGCCATTCTGACTGGTGTGAGGTGATACCTCACTGTAGTTTAGATCTGCATTTCTCTAATGGTTAGTGATGGTGAGCATTCTTTCATGTGTTTGTTGGCAATCTGTATATCTTCTTTGGAGAAATGTCTGTTTAGGTCTTCTGCCCATTTTTGGATTGGGTTGTTTGTTTTTTTGATATTGAGCTGCATGAGCTGCTTGTAAATTTTGGAGGTTAATCCTTTGTCAGTTGCTTCATTTGCAAATATTTTCTCCCATTCTGAGGGTTGTCTTTTCATCTTGTTTTATGGTTTCCTTTGCTGTGCAAAAGCTTTTAAGTTTCATTAGGTCCCATTTGTTTATTTTTGGTTTTATTTCCATTTCTCTAGGAGGTGGGTCAAAAAGGATCTTGCTGTGATTTATGTCATAGAGTGTTCTGCCTATGTTTTCCTCTAAGAGTTTGATAGTGTCTGGCCTAACACGTAGGTCTTTAATCCATTTTGAGTTAATTTTTGTGTATGGTGTTCGGGAGTGTTCTAATTTCACTCTTTTACATGTTGCTGTCCAGTTTTCCTAGCACCACTTATTGAAGAGGCTGTCTTTTCTCCATGGTATATTCTTGCCTCCTTTATCAAAGATAAGATGACCATATGTGCGTGGGTTTGTCTCTGGGCTTTCTATCCTGTTCCATTGATCTATATTTCTGTTTCTGTGCCAGTACTATACTGTCTTGATTACTGTAGCTTTGTAGTAGAGTCAGAAGTCAGGGAGCCTGATTCCTCCAGCTCCATTTTTCTTTCTCAAGATTGCTTTGGCTATTTGGGGTCTTTTGTGTTTCCATACACATTGTGAAATTTTTTGTTCTAGTTCTGTGTAAAATGCCATTGGTAGTTTGATAGGGATAGCACTGAATCTGTAGATTGCTTTGGGTAGTATAGTCATTTTCACAAAGTTGATTCTTCCAATCCAAGAACATGGTATATCTCTCCAACTATTTGTATCATCTTTAATTTCTTTCATCGGTGTCTTATAGTTTTCTGCATATAGGTCTTTTGTCTCCTTAGGTAAGTTTATTTCTAGGTATTTTATTCTTTTTGTTGCAGTGGTAAATGGGAGTGTTTCCTTAATTTCTCTTTCAGATTTTTGATCATTAGTGTACAGAAATGCCAGAGATTTCTGTGTATTAATTTTGTATCCTGCTACTTTACCAAATTCATTGATTAGTTCTAGTAGTTTTATGGTAGAGTCTTTAGGATTCTCTATGTAGAGTATCATGTCGTCTGCAAACAGTGACAGCTTTATTTCTTCTTTTCCGATTTGGATTCCTTTTATTCCTTTTTCTTCTGATTGCTGTGGCTAAAACTTCCCAAACTATGTTGAATAATAGTGGTGAGAGTGGGCAACCTTGTCTTGTTCCTGATCTTAGTGGAAATGGTTTCAGTTTTTCACCATTGAGGACGATGTTGGCTGTGGGTTTGTCATGTATGGCCTTTATTACGTTGAGGTAAGTTCCCTCTATGCCTACTTTCTGGAGGGTTTTTGTCAAAAATGGGTGTTGAATTTTGTCTAAAGCTTTTTCTGCATCTATTAAGATGATCGTATGGTTTTTATCCTTCAATTTGTTAATATGGTGTATCACATTGATTGATTTGTGTATACTGAAGAATCTTTGCATTCCCGGGATAAACCCCACTTGATCATGGTGTATGACCCTTTTAATGTGCCGTTGGATTCTGTTAAACCTTTTTTTTTTTTTTTTTTTTTTTTTTTGCGGTACACTGGCCTCTCATTGTTGTGGCCTCTCCCGTTGCGGAGCACAGGCTCCGGACGCGCAGGCTCAGCGGTCATGGCTCACCGGCCCAGCTGCTGCGCAGCATGTGGGATCTTCCCGGACCGGGGCCTGAACCCGCTTCCCCTGCATTGGCAGGCGGACTCTCAACCACTGCGCCACAAGGGAAGCCCTGTTAAACCTACTTTTATCTAAGTCTTCTCCACCTTTTGAAATAAGAAAAGCAATTCATGAATAATATTCTAGTTATCTAGTGCTTTCTTCTTATTTTTAATAAAGTGTTTATATATACTATACATCTATATATATATTTAAAATATACATACATATAAATACGTATATAGAAACCAAATAAAGTTCTACAATAAACACTAAATCTGATAAATGTCTAATGAAATAGCTCATTGGCCACCTCATTTTTCCTAGATAATGTATATCCTGGGGCTTGTTTCCCCATGAATGAGGTATATTTGTCTCCTCTGTCTTTTAGGGTTGACCCTAGGGGCCATTAATCATTCTGTCTGGAGCTCAGAGAGAACCCTCTGGAAACAGGGAGAGGTGTAACAAGGCCGTCTAGCTTCATCAGGAATGATGAAGGTGCCCGTCCACCGGGCTGGATCCAAGCACAGGCAGGACCAGAATGATGCAGAGTGTCCTTTCCTGCCTCACCGGCCTGAGCTGCAGGTGAGGCCCACACCGGTCCCACTCACACCCTCAGAGCACTGCTTCCCCCTCATGTCATATGAAATCAAATGAGGTTTTTCTCTCAGTGGAAATCAAGACTGGAATCCAGAGAGCAGGGTTGAAACGCGGCCCTTTAAGTGGTGTAACGCGAACACAAAGAAACCATTGACAACAGATCACAAGGAAGATTTCCCCTGAGCAGCAAACGCATCTCCCCAAAAAACCAAACAAATGAACCAACAATTAAAATTTTACAAAAGCCTACTCTGGTTCTCGTGTGTGTTTCACCCCAAATTCCTTTTCCATGTTGGGCAAACTCAACAGAAGCCACACAAACAAATTTCCCCATTCCCTGCCCTCAGAAAACTCACAGGCTGATTCCATTTGGGTAGATTTAAGCTATTTCTAGGGACCTTGTGGACATCCAGCAAAGCCCAGGCCCCATCCGGGGGCTCAGGGAAAGCTGTGTTGAGACACAGTGTGAAGGCCACAGGGTCAGTCCCCAAAGACTCAAAGTAAGAGCCTTAACCTAAGTGTGGAAAGTGGTCAAACCACATCGTCCTCTGTGGACCCTTGGTGACCAAGGCCCACCATCCCTTCCTGCTGTGTGTCTCTGATAGTGCGATGCCGGTGTACCCCCGCCCCTTCTGTGAACTAAGATCAGATACCAGTGAAAATCAGCCTGGGGGAGAGAGATGTTCACACACATCCCTGTTAATGTTCTTTTCTTTCTTTTTTTTTTTTTTTTTCCTTTTTTTTCGGTACGCGGGCCTCTCCCTGTTGTGGCCTCTCCCGTCGCGGAGCACAGGCTCCGGACGCGCAGGCGCAGCGGCCATGGCTCACGGGCCCAGCTGCTCCGCGGCATGTGGGATCTTCCCGGACCGCGGCTTGAACCCGCGTCCCCTGCATTGGCAGGCGGACTCTCAACCACTGCGCCACCAGGGAAGCCCCACACCTCTATTTTAAATTTAATTTTATTTTATTTATTTATTTATTTTGCGATACGCGGGCTTCTCACTGTTGTGGCCTCTCCCGTTGCGGAGCACAGGCTCCGGACGCGCAGGCTCAGCGGCCATGGCTCACGGGCCCAGCTGCTCCGCGGCATGTGGGATCTTCCCGGACCGGGGCACGAACCCGCGTCCCCAGCATCGGCAGGCGGACTCGCAACCACAGCGCCACCAGGGGAGCCCCCTGTTAATGTTCTTAAAATAAATTTCCTTTTCTCAAGAGACCTGGATCTGCCATAGACCAACTACATACAGCTCCCTTAGTACAGGCAGTTATCCCCACGAGCCCAGGCCCTCACCTAGAGAAGGAGGACTGAACTCTGATGGGCATGCGTCAGCTCCCTGTCAGCTCCGTGTGGCCCTCGTCTCTTCTCATTAGCAACTTAGCCCTTCTCGCCTCACTCTTCCTCCAAAAAAGATGCCATTCGCTTTCCCGTGTGTTGCCTAAGCAAGCTGCCACCTGTCCTGCACCTGACCTGAGCGGGGGCCTCGCGGGCCTGGCCCTGACCTCCAGGGAAGCCGCACGTCAGGAGTGGGCTGGGGAGACACGTGCAGAGGCTGCCAGCTCTCCCTGAAAAGCCGCCCTAGACGGCCAGCCTCGGGGATTTGTGTCGGGGCGGCTGCACCCAGCACACAGAGCGTCCTTCACTTGCTGCTGAAGAACGCGCAGAGGTGTTGCCCTGGGGCCGCCTCATGTTGGCTCACGAAAGCCGATGATTCCATCTTCAGGAAGTCTGGGAGCCAGCTGAGTTCCCACTGGCAGCTTGAAATGGGCCCCAGAGAGGACTGAGCCATGGAAATCAGCAGAGGCTGTTAACAACAGGGATTTCTTTTTGTCTGAGACCTCGTTGTTGAACCTTCCCGAACCTTCCCCAGAACATCACCGGGGGGGTGGGGGTGGGGTAGCGCCCATCCCCAGCGAGTCCAACGCAGTGGACCAGGGCGAGGCCTGGGTCCCCGCCCCAGCTCTTTCACTCACTACCTGGAAAACACAGGGGCAGCTGCTTAAGCTCCCTGGGCCTGTCTACTTCTCTGCAAGAAACCATAGAACCTATAGCAGGACTAAATGAGTTAACGTATTTAAAATGCTAAGAACTGTGCCTGGCACAATGTAAGTATTTTCCATTATTCTCTGCTTTTAATACCCTAGGGCATAGAAAGGATTGAGAAACAGATTACAAAAAACACCCACCCGCATATCCTGAGCGCTTAACAAACTCGTTTCAGGGTTCAAATGAGGCTGGCTATTCGAAGACATCCAAGGGCCAGAACTTTCAAAAAGTGAGCCACAAAAACAAGGATTCACCAAATAAGTGTAAAGGAGAGAAGATGTAAATGTAAAAGTACACGATGAATGTGGTGGCTTCATCCGCTGACTTCCCCTCAATACACGTAAGTAGGAACGGAAAAATGGAGAAGATCTTGGTAAGCTAACAGACTTTCAAAGTCCATCTGAGAAGCTGAATACCTTCACAGCAATTATTCAGGGATGTTTTCGCTTAGATGTTTTGTGTTTAGAAAAAAAAACTCCAAGAGCATTTAGCTCCCAGATGCAGACACCTCGGTACCTTCTCATGCTTTGCAAAGCTGCTGCTGGAACCAAGCAACACTGTGAAGTAAGCGGGTAGCAATAAATATCCTGTGTTTTTGTTTTTCCCCACACGAAGAAAGTTCTATTTTGTCCAAGGCTTCACTCATCCAGGCAATCACAGTCAAATATTCAACTTTGGATTTCTGTTTCCTGCTTTGGTTTCTAGCACACTGGGCCCCCTGCCTTCTTTTGGACTCAGTGACTTAAGATATTTGTCATTTCAGGGACAGACTTTGCCAAGAGCATTTTGGTTTCAGGCAGAAAATAAAAATAGATGCACTTCAAAAATGATCCAAGTGTTGTTATATTTCTAATATTTTTTTTAATCCCTTCAACCACTAAAAAAAATAATAATAATAATCCTGCCGTTTGAAATAATCACCTGAATCCCCTGAGAAGCTTTAAAGCATGTTATACAATTAAACAGATTCCTGGCATCACTAGGGCCAGCTGTGTGTGTGGATAGCACAAAAGCAAGCAACACGGTGCAGCTAGAGGTGATAACTGGAGGACACACGGGTGTAAGCTGCATCTTTTTTTTCCCCTGGAAGCGACCACATCTCAAAGTTTCTTTGATAATATCACCGTGACTTCTTGTCAGCATGATGCTTCCAGCAGTTTTGTTGAGAAACGCCTTTTGTGCTGAGGAGACCACGTGGGCTTTGACCGCGACCTTGTTTTTTCATATTGAATAAATTAGAAGAAAACAGAGCTAGAGAACATTACTCCAAAGACATTACTCCCAAACTTTCTTTCCCATGATTATCCACAGCATAGCGTGTGCCTGAGAACACGGACAGGGGGTGCTACTACAATGTGAGAATCCTGGCACCAAGGAGCACAAAGGAGGCTTCATGCCCTGAGCATCGACCTCTGTCTGGACAGGATTACTTTGCGGCACTGAAAGGTCAGCAAAGAAGAAGCTTCGTCAGGCAAGTAAGAAGAACGCTTCCGCCTTAAATGTGTGCAGTCTGCTTTCCGTATCCATGGGGTTTGCATCCACGGATGGAGGGCCAACTATACTATGCCATTTTACATAAGGGACTTGAGCATCCTCCAATTTTGGTACCGTGGGGACTTCTGGAACCAAGCTCCTGTGGACGCCGAGGGAGGACTGTGCTGTAGTTCTAGCTCTGCATCCCTAAAATACACTTATGGGTGTAGAAGCAAAGGTGGGTGTTGTATGCCAATACCAGAAGGACAGAATGAAAGGTGGAAATACAGACACTTTATATATTCATTTGCAGACACCTTGTTCCTACAAGGACTGGGACAGCTTGCAAAGTTGCAACTCTCTACCCGTTAAACCAATTCCCATTAACAAGTTGTTTTTTGATGACAAGTTTGTGTATTACTTAATGAAGATAAAACACACTTTAAAAATT
The DNA here is from genome assembly GCF_026419965.1 of Kogia breviceps. Lineage (NCBI taxonomy): Eukaryota > Metazoa > Chordata > Mammalia > Artiodactyla > Physeteridae > Kogia > Kogia breviceps. The sequence continues at coordinate 90,884,822 of NC_081319.1, forward strand.
AAGCAAATTGTAATGATTTTGCTATTCATGAGAGAAGGCTTTTGGCTTGGAAGCGTTTTGCCTACCAACCTAACAATTCCTTTTGACAGAATAAAAAAGGCTAGTGAGGAAAACAGAGCAGACTTACAGGAGGGTAGGCAACAGTAGAAGGAAATCTGTAATTCTAGTATGTAAAACACACCTGGTAAGGTCCAGAACATTGCAAAAGCTGGGCTGCAAATGTCATGGGAGGCCCTCCAGCAGCCCTTGTGAAGAAAGATGAGCAGTTACAGGGATGAAGAGCAAATCCACTACTGCTCTCCCGAGATCTGCCAGGAAATGAGTTTCAGGAAAGGCAGGGCCTGAAGCGTGTTGACAAGAAATGTACATGAGACTAAGACAAAAAAGGCAGGAGGTGAATGGAAATGGCACAGAAATGGAGAGAATCTAAATGAAACTAGAGGATCCTTCTAGAGTTCCCAGTTGGAAGGAGAATCTGCAATTTGCTTGACCCAGGCTGGGAGTGAGAGCTCAAGACAGTTCAAAAGATCGGAATTATAGATTCCAGAGCAGCAAATAGTAAGCTAACTCAGCTGCTAGCTGCATCCACATTGGAAAGTTCCTCTCCAGAAAGGACCTTCTTTATACCCAAGCTGGTGGATATAAGAAGAAAACCCACCTTAAAATCTATTTCTAAGCTAAGCCTAAAATTTATTTCCAAATGGATAAGTTAGATTTCCATATTCCTCCTTCCATAATACACAATGCACTTTAAAGAGTTCCAAGATTATACACTACTGAGGAAAATCCTTTAGATGCTGGCACTAGAATCTACTAGAAGAAAACAGAGAGGATTTCTGCTAAATTTCAGGCATAAACAGAGATGAAAATCTGTCTCATGGGACTGATGGCATGGATGGTATGGAAAAAAAGTTTTCTCAGATTCTCAAAAGATGCTTTTAGCTCCATGGAAGAGAAACAGTCAAATGTGGATGTTCCTGACAGCATTTGACAGCTTTACTTGGAAGAATTTTAGCAGTGTTTTTGAAACTTGGAGAATTTTCAAGCATATTGTATGGCTTTTAAAATAACTATATATCCTATAGAATTATAATATTACTCTCATACCTTACAGAAACGCTACCATTACACTTAGGTTGTAGTAGGTGCCAAAGTGGAGGGAAAGTGCACTGGTGTTAGGTTTCAGAACAAGTTCCACAATTCATTAGCTGTGTAACACTGGGAAAATCACTTAAACTCTCTGATCTTTAGTTTTCCATCTGTAACCTGAGGGTGATGATACTGTCTTATGAAAATCATTGGGAGGAGTGTGAATTGAATTGGATGCAAGAAAGTGTTAAATGGATTTCATAACATAATATTGAACGTCCAGCAGCATGGCAGATGAACCTGATGTGGCCTTGATTCCTCCAGTTACAAACATACCCAAATGTTGGATAAGGTATAACAGTTACAAATATAGAGGGAGAGCTGAACTCGAAGGAAAATAGGGGAAATGGCGAAGATCACCAATGAGAAATAAATAAAAGCCCAAACTTGTAATATGTACAGATGTGGGCGTTGAACCTATCCTCCCTGCATGTTGTGGGAACTGTAAACTAAGAAACTGACATAAAGTGAAATTTCTCAAACCCTACCAGAAACTTAAAAAACAAAAAAGACTAATCAGAGCAAACATCTTACAACCCAAGATATGACACAGATATTTTTGAATCCTGCTACAATTTAACTCCCCCCAAAAAAAGAAAGTTACAGGGCTTCCCTGGTGGCGCAGTGGTTGAGAGTCCGCCTGCCGATGCAGGGGACACGGGTTCGTGCCCCGGTCCGGGAGGATCCCACAGGCCGCGGAGCGGCTGGGCCCGTGAGCCATGGCCGCTGAGCCTGTGCGTCCGGAGCCTGTGCTCCGCAATGGGAGAGGCCACAGCAGTGAGAGGCCCGCGTACCGCAAAAAAAAAAAAAAAAAAAAAAAAGTTACAAAAGCTCCAATGAGAGTCATCAAATGCAAAAGACCAATGGTTCTCAAAGGGTGTTCCATGGACCAGCAGCATCAGTATCACCTGAGAACTTGTTAGAAATGCAAATCACTGGGCCCCGTCTAGCCCACCTGAATCAGAAACGCTGGGAGTGGGCTGAGAAATCTGTGTTTTAACAAGGCCTCCAGGGATTCTGATGAAGTGTGGGAAGCCCTGCAGTAGAGGAGTGAGCATCTCACCAGCTGTGGAGTATGACGCTTCCAAACAATAGCCCCCTTCTCCCTAGACGCTACCAGCTTAGATGCTCAGGCCACCAAATGCACTCTCCACTGCCCTTCCCTGTTGGTGTGATGTTCAAAGCCCCAGGTTACACCCCTTCACTCCTAAATGCCTTTCCCCCTCGCTCACTAGCCCTCCCTGCTCTGCCCCCACCCCTGGGGCTCAGCACATAGCTGGTGCTCAGTACCTTTTTATTGGAAAGAATAAACAAGAGCTGCATGTGGTGTTGGGCTATGTTCTTTAAGAAGCAGCTAACCTTACCACGTTTGATATTTAAAATGGGAGTGGTGGGCTGCTACCTCCAACATGACTAAACCTAGAAAGCATACCTCTGAGACAAAGACACTAACTTTGCAGTAGGAGACTGTATCAGTCAGCTAAGGCTGCTGTAACAAAGCCACAGACTGGGTGGCTTACGCAACAGAAATGTATTTGCTCATAGCTTTGGAGGCTAGGAGTCCGAGATCAAGAGGTTAAAGAAGAAGAGGAACTTGAATCCAGAGACCAAGATGATGAGGATGACAAAGATGAAGATGATGGCAAGGAACAGGATCACATCTAACTTTACAATCTCTAGCAATGACAGAGGTTATCCTGTAACTTTGAAGATGGCATCTTTAGACAACGCTTTGGTTTGCCCCACAGAAAATACAGATTTAGAAACCAAGTGGAGAACGTTCACTAATACAACTATTGAAGTATTTTTTTTAATGATGCCATCCCCGTTGATAATCCTATCGCTCTAACTTTACGCAGAACACACATCTTTCACTAAAATTCACCTGAACTGTCCCAAAATACAATTTGCAGAGAGCTATAGGCACCAAAACTATAATATTTTAAGGCCTGTGGTGGTAACGCTATTTGCCTTAGTTCATTGGTTGCTTATGTAAGTTCTGTATTTGTCTGCTACTTTTACTTTTCAGAATTTGTGACTTTAAGTACTGACACATTTGATTTAATGTGTGTTGGAACCATTGTTTCTGAATTCAATATGGAGTTCTTAGTTAATGATTTCCTTTCAAAGAAATGGATTTACTTAAAGGCAAGATAGCGTGGTCTGGGGGATAATATAGCATCAGCCCTTCCTCCAACGCCACTCCTAAGATGAGCAGGACAGGACAGTTTAGAATGAGTGCCTTGACACTTGATCTGTCTGCATTCTGTACCTCAGTGAAGAAACAGAAGGGTGCTGGCACACAGTGAAGAGGAGGGCGTTTCTGAGAAACTTCTGCGATGGTGTGTTAGCATGCGTTTGCTTTGGCTTTTATTTTAAGCTAAACATTAAAATGAATTACAAGTTAACAGCTCATACAACTCAGGTTAGTATTATTGTTTATTACAAAACATATTATGTTCCTAGTTTTAAAAAGAACCAAACTATAGTTTATATAATTTATTGGCATTTTTGCTGAGTAGGTTTAAGTCAGATAATAGGTTTTTAAAAAGCAATAAAACAATGTGTCAAAATTTAATGTTTTCGTAATGAAAATAGATATTATGTTCACTTAAAAAAAAAAAAAAAGAGGTAGGCAGGATTCCACCTGAGCGCTGTGAGGGAATATCTGCTCCTGGTGCCTCGGGTGTTCCTTGACTTACTGAAAGTGTTCTCCTGTGTCTACACCTCATCTTCCCCCTGTAAGTGTTTCTGTCTCTTCCCAGGATGTTCTGTTATAAGGACACCAGTCACAGGGACTCACCCTACTCTAGTACGACCACGCCGTAACTCAACTAATCACATCTGCAAGGGTACTTTTTCCAAATAAGGTCTCATTCTGAGGTACTGCGTGTTAGGACTTCAACAGAGGAATTTACAGAGATAAAATTCAACCCATAACAGATACAATCAGCATACTATGTAAAACTTAAATTATATAAAACCGTAAAACAAAAACAACGTAGAATATAATTTATGGACACATAAATGCATAGTGAAAGCATAAAAGCACGTACGGGAGGGAAGAGACCAACTTCAGCATAGTGATTCCTTCCAAGGAGGGAGAAAGGGAAGGAAATGGTACCAAGAAGGGATCTGGAAAGGGGATTTGACTCTATCTGCACCATTCAGTTTTTTAAAATAGGAAGCAAAGTCAGCTCAGTGTTAACATCTGTTATATGCTGATGGTGGGTTATTATTTTATCTCTGCATTTTTTCTTTCTCTTTTTATTTTTGGCATGTCTGAAATATTTCAAAATATTTTGTTTGTTTAGTTGAGAAAGTAGCATTAGGGAAGAAATGTCTCTGCCTAAAATGAACATGATATTAGGACAAGCCCCAATACAAGGCAATATGAACTCTGTGCAGGTGAAGACATCAGGGAATGCCAAGTGGCAGGTGGCTGTATGAAAGGACAAGGACAAGAGCCAGGCCAGACTGTAGGGGGATGGATGTGTCCCATGTCAGGCCACCAAGTCACAGGAGATGGGGCATCAGGCAGGTCAACACAGCAAAATGCAGAGGATGCTGCCCAGGTCAGCAGGGGAGGGGAGGCTGTGGCATGGATGTAGGTGAGATCTAGGTGAGCCAGGTCCAGTAGTGCAGTCCAAAGAGACAAGCATCCAAGATTCAAACTTGCTACAGGCAGTAAGCTCAGATGGGTGGCTGGAATAGGCACCAGTCAAGCAGGACTGGATTAGGAATTTTGCCTTAGAATTCTAGGGAGGGGGTTAGAGTCCTACAATTCTACAAGAGATGCTTGGAAAGGGAATGGCAGAGATTTAGCAGAAGCCCCAAACCAACTGGCACCTGGATGTTTAGTTTGTCTGCCAGGCGACAGACCTAAGGAGGGAGGGCAGGGTATTAACCCTGACCCATCTCTGCCTCACTCCGAAGACTGAAATGTTTGCCAGGCCCAGAGCTAAGCACTTTACAAGCATTAGCTCACTTAAGCCTCACAACAACCCCGTGGGGCTGGTACTACTATCCCCATTTTACAGATGAAGACGTCAGGCTTAGAAAGATGACACAACTTGCCAATGGACGCAAGATGGCACCAAATCAGTAGATGGCAAAACTGGGATTTGATCCCAGTCTGGATTCCAGAGCTCAGTCTCGGGCCCTGTGTTTCATGGCCTCCTTTCATTCATGTCAGAAATACTCGCCTGGGGACTCCCCTGGTGGCGCAGTGGTTAAGAATCCTCCTGCCGATGCAGGGGACACAGGTTCGTACCCCGGTCAGGGAAGATCCCACAGGCCACTGAGCAACTAAGCCTGTGCGCCACAACTACTGAGCCTGCGCTCTAGAGCCCGCGAGTCACAACTACTGAGCCTGTGTGCCACAACTACTGAAGCCCGCATGCCTAGAGCCCGTGTTCCACAACAAAAGAAGCCACCGCAATGAGAAGCCCGCGCACTGCAATGAAGAGTAGCCCCTGTTCGCCGCAACTAGAGAAAGCCCGAGTGCAGCAACGGAGACCCAACGCAGCCAAAAATTAATTAATTAATTAATTTTTAAAAACAAAACTTGCCTGACCCCGGTTCAGGTGCTGGAGATACAGCACTGAATAAGTCAGAGAAGAGCTCCATCTTCCTGATGCTTACGTTCTAGGAAGTAGCTCATCACCCCGATCATAAATAGCAAATGTAGCATTAGAGCCTTTTTTAGAACATGCCCCAATAACATTAGCTTGACATTTTTTTTTTTAAAGTGGAGAAGGGTGGGTTTCGGGGAAAGGAATACAGGGGGGAGGCCCTGCTACATGGAAAGGCCAGGATTTCTAAAAGGCACCTCGAATCATTTTTGATGTGACAAAACTGTAATGATGACCTTTGAGCTAAAAGGAAAGGGAGGCTCATCCAGATGGAATGCCCACCGACAGGGAGACCCTGGTCTGGCCGAGGTGCACCGTGCTTATTATTCTAGCCTGGGGAGAAAAGAAGTCAACTCAAAAATTGCTTGTTCATGTCATGGTAAATCCTTAATGCTTTTAATGAAAATTCTCCTTCATGAAATATTTTCTATTTTAAAGAAGAACGGCAAATTAATACAGCGTTTCCAATAGCCTTTAAGTCAGGTTTAATTGGGGCAATTCCCTCCAGTGAATCGAAAGATGACATTCGTCTTCATTGCCTGGGTGGAATGTTAAACTAGAAGCAGGGAGGAAATGTCAACGTAAAATAATGCTAATAATTATTCTGAATGTTACATTCTCCTTGACCTTGGAATTTAAAGGGCCAAGATGAAGGCTTTTTGTCAAAAGTCAAGAAGTCATCTAGAGACGCTGCTGACATTTATGATTAATGTAATCTGGGATTATTAGGAGAGAAGTGCAGAATATGATTAGCTTCTAGGATCTCAGTAATTCATTTTTATATCATTATAGAAACCATACAGTATATGGATATAAAAAGAGCTGACATGCTGTGGATAATCCTAATCTCTAGAAATTTAAAAAGGAAACCTCTAAAGATAAGTAAGATGTTTTAATTAAAGCTGCAGTGACCAAATAATTAAATTTATAGGTCTGTAGTAGAAGAGGGAAGAGAATGACCCCAGCCTATGGAAAGATAATGATTTCTTATGCATAACACACATGTGCACACAAAAGAAATCAAGCCTGTATCTGCCGGGTCCTGTCGCTTTAGAGAATTTTCTGATTCATTCACGGTCACAAGAGACAGTGATTCTGGGAGAAGGCTTCCCTGGCACCGAGCTCCGAACAGGCAAGTCAAGCGCTCCCTGAAAAAATGCCACTGGGTATGAGCAAAGCGCCTCTGTAACGGGAAAGATGGCTTTCTGTTTTTGTTGAGGAAAACGAAGCTCCCATTTCAAATAAAGCTTTTGGTCCAAAGCTCTAGCTGGGACAAGTGCAAAGCGGAAAGGGCACCCACTCTTTGGGACCTGGTTTTCCCGCCCCTCAGCACCCCCCACCCCATCACATTTCATCTCACGCCTCTCCTTCTTTCTTGCTCAGCCTGAAGCAGGAATGAGGGAGGAGGTGGGGTGGGCAGGGAAACTGATTCTCAGAAAGAAAAATAAATTAATAAGAAAGACTCACATGCACATTAAGAATGAAGAAAAAAGGTTTTGGAGAGAGAAAAAATATAAAATATTTAACTTACCCATTTTAAAATTAAAAATTGGAAATGAGAAGTTTTGCATAATACATTCAAGCAATATATGTAATTCTGCTATACGTACAGACAACATATATGTATAGGATGTGTGATATATGCACTGTAATTCTTCATCGATTTCTCCCCAGTAGGGACAGATGAGAGGGATTAAGGGAGAAAACGGAGGAAGAAGAGGTGGGAAACGGTGAGGGGGCATGTGCAGGAGAAAAATGTGGAAGGGAGAGGGAGACGGAAGGAGAAAGCACAAAGAAGAGAGACCCACACGGAGAGGCTTTCCCTATAGCCTAGTGCCCAGCAGGGGTGTTTCTGATAGCTTTTGATTACTCCCGGGTAACTGAGAACAGCATCTCTGGTTTAAAGCCTCACTCTCATAATCCTGCCAGTTTAGCCCTGAGTGCTGGTAGATTTCCATGTCGGTGCGCCTATCAGTCTATCCCACGTACAAAATCTGTGTAGGCCAAGAGAAGGGCTCGCTCACCCATGGGTCTGTACTGCCTGTATTACACTGCAGGCATTTGGCAGTGTAAGAAATAATAATTCAGGGGAAGTTAAGGGAGGCACTATTTGTAAAGGAATCGTATGAGCATTTCTTATGTTGTACCGAAGGTGCCTGTGAAAACAGATGAAGGGAATGTACTTGCAAAATCCCAATAAGGTTGAGAAAACTGTGCTCAAAAATCTCTCTAAATCGGAACTTCCCTGGCGGCCCAGTGGTTAAGAATCTGCCTTCCAATGCAGGGGATGCGGGTTCGATCCCTGGTCAGGGAACTGAGATCCCACATGCCGCAGGGCAACCAAGCGTGCACGCCGCAGCTACTGAGCCTGCGCGCTCTGGAACCCGTGTGCCACAACTCGAGAGAAGCCCGCGTGCCTCAACTGGAGAAGCCCGGGCACTGCAACGAAAGATCCCGCGTGCCGCAACGATGATCCCGCGTGCCGCAACTAAGACCCGATGCAGTCAAATAAGTAAATATTTAAAAAAAAAAAAAAAAAGAAAGAAAAAAAGAAAAAAGAAAATTGCTGACGTTAAAAAAAAAGAAAAGAAAAATCTCTCTAAATCAATACAGCCGATGCGGGACCCGAGAAGATTTTAAAGCACCCGGGATCTGAGACAGAGCAATAATCACAGTGTGTTCTACTCATTCCAAGCCTCTCCCCCACGCCCCTCCGCTCCAGATGCTGCCGTCTCAAATACACACACATTTAAACGGACATCATCAGCACCTTAAAAGGCACAGCCACAGTCAGTGTTGAAAGATATACATGGAACAAGTCTCTAAACGTCAAAACTCGCCACTGCCAAGCGGCAGCTGGGAGGTATAAGGGTGACCACTAAAAACCAAGCAAGTAGCTTCATTTTAGTTCAACATTCTTTGTGGACCGCGGGCAGACACAGCTCTAGGCCCTGCAAGACAGCACAGGGTTTGCTGTCCTCATGGTCTAAGGGAGGGGACAGACAAGCAAAGCAGCCGTGAGAAGACACTGGTGTGAGTGCACAGGCGTAACTATTGAGGGCTGAGGAAGGGGAGGGGAGAGGCACTCACCCGGCGTATCTCTGCAGGGGGAGAAAGGGTGGTAAGGCTTATCTGAGGAAGTTACTCTTAAGCTGAAGTTTTAAAGAAAAAGAAGGAGTTAGCCAGAACGGGACGGAAGAGTAGGGTGCCTAGGAATTGGGGTGGGTGCACATGAAAGGGGATTCCTGCCACAGGAAACTCTCTGCAGGAAGGTGTGGCAGCCCGCTTCCCGACAAGTGGCACAGCTGTCCATCCAGTGGCTCTAGCTAGAACCGAGGAGTCACTCTTGACCCCCTTCTTTCCCTCCCTGCTCACATCTAATCATTAATTCCTGTTGACTTCACCCCAAAAGACATCCCCAATCCATCTAGTTCTAACTTCACGCTACCTCCTAGTAGACGCTCTGTCCTCTCTCCTCCAGACTCTGCAGGAGACTCCTAACTTGCTGTTATGGGCTGAATTGTGTCCTCTGCCCCAACCTCACCACCCCACACCCCCGCCCCCCACCAAATTCATATGTTGAAGCCCTAACCCCAGCCACTAAGTACATCAGAATGTGACTGTACTTGAAGATGGGGCCTTTAAAGAGGTGATTAAGGGCTTCCCTGGTGGCGCAGTGGTTGGGGGTCCGCCTGCCGATGCAAGGGACGCGGGTTCGTGCCCCGATCCGGGAGGATCCCGCGTGCCGCGGAGCGGCCGGGCCGGTGAGCCGTGGCCGCTGGGCCTGTGCGTCCGGAGCCTGTGCTCCGCCACGGGAGAGGCCACAGCAGTGAGAGGCCCGCATACCACAAAAAAAAAAAAAAAAAAAAATTAAATAAAGAGGTGATTAAGTTAAAATGAGGCTATTAGGGGGAGCCCTGATCCAATCTGACTGGTGTCTTTTTATAAAGACATTAGGACGCACAAAGACACCAGGGATGCATGGAGAGAGGAAAGACCATGTGAGGACACAGCAAGTGGGCAGCCATCTGCAAGCTAATGAGAGAGGCCACGGGAGAAACTGACCTGCTAACACTTTGATCTTGGGCTTCTTAGCCTCCAGAACTCTAAGAGATACACTTCTGTTCTTTAAGCCACCCAGTCTGTGGAATTTTGTTACAATAGCCTTGGCAAACCAGTACCCTTCCGCTACCTTTGCGTTGTATACAAGACGTGCTCAAGGGGAACGGAAGTCCTTCCGATTTCAGATTGATTGTCACTTCCTCAGAGAGGCCGTCCCTGGTCCCTAGTGTGAGGTGCTCACCAGACCATCTCTGGTGTGTCAGTGTGCTTTGTTTTCTTCGCAGTATCCAGCACTGCATGGTATTTTCTTCCTTATGTGATTGTTTATTTCTGCGCCTTCCCCACTATAATGTAAGCTCTTCCGTTCTACCTCTGGAACCTTCATCGGTCACATTCCGTCTCTTGATCACAGAGCACAGTAGGTGCTCAAGTATCTTTTTGGATAAATGAACAAGAACAGAGTGCATGACCTTTTAGAGAATCGCTCGCGGCTCAGGTTGGCTGGAGGATGGACAGGGAGGAGCCTGGGGAGGTAGAGAGGCGTCAGAACAATTCTGATGTGAGGGATGCAAACGATCCCGTGTCTGTGAAGAGTTGACACCCACCTACCCACACCGGGCGCTATGCATTCTGGTCAGTGTCTCCTTAAATACTATAGAGTATTTAGGGCTAATCAGACGGTTATCCAGTCACAGACTCTGCTTTCTAAGGGGGCTCCGGAGCCCCATGAGAAAGAACATACACACACCCTGCCCACGATTGGAGATGAACACCCACTAACATGACTGATGGGCTCTGGGAACGGGGCAGCTCGAGGATGGAGCCGGCAGATGACAGGCGAACAACCATGCTGACAGAAACTCACCAAATCAAGGATGAACCTGGAGGAACGGGCTGGAACAGGCGATGGAGCCTGAGTGACAGCAGGGCAAAGGGGGTCGGGATACGGTATGAGGTTCAAATCCGCACCCCATCCCTGCCTCTCCCAGAGTAACTGCGTGCCATGGAGGAGGAGGGGCTTTGGGGGAAAGTGGCAAAAATGTCTCACTTAAGGGCCTCGTCCCTCCGCAGGGGGCCTTTCCTCTCAAGGAGACGGGCGCTTCCAGCTGGAGAAAGGGAGTGAGGGCCAGAGATGGGTGAGCAGATGGTATTTGTAGGAGAAAATCCTCCAGCAACGGGGAGAGAAGGTGCACCTCCTGGGCACCACAGCCGAGACCCGGCAGCCCCTCTCAGAACCCTGGAGATGTCAACAGAGACAGGGCTGACTGAGAGAGCCACGGGCGGAGGGAAGGAAGGCGGAGGAGCCATGCTGAGCTCACATGAAGCCATCCCCCACCCCTCCCTAATGGGGCTCTGTAGACACTTGAGAATGACCCGAATTAAGACTCAAGTTGGTAAGGCCAGCAGTTATAAACTTCTAGATTTGGGGGAACCAATGAAAATTTCCAAGTGAGAAGACACTAATTTACCATTTTAGAAGATTACTCTTGGTACCCATTAGAAGATGGATTGGGGAAGGGGGTCGGGGGAGAGAAGCAGGAGCTTCAGCCCCATGTGACCCTCTCTAGCTGTGGGCAGAGGGGAGCTGTGACCCTCTCCAGCTCTCCAAGAATTCTGAAAATATCATCACAGTATCTAACTTTCAACTCAGCCTGACAACATGATTTTTATGATTCCCAGGAATTATACGGTAACTGCTGGCTGAAAAGGTTTCCTCCATTCCACATAACTAGAAAACTCATCTCCGTAAAAGAAAGCAATGCTCTGATATCCATAGATACTTCCATTCCTTAAAATAGTTTGTAAATCACAGAAGTAAACGCCTCAGTACTTAATCCAAATATACCGTTTCCAATTAAAAATTATATTCTCCAACCTGATAAACCATCTTAATCATCAAATTTGGCCCTAAAAGAATCCCAATTGTTTTCAAACAAACAAGCCACCCTCCTAGGGCAAAGATTTGTCAGTTTGACTATTTTAAAAAATCTGAGACAAGTTCTGACTGTATTGGATTGGCCAAATATTTCGTTCGGGTTTTTCGTAAGATGTTATGGACAAACCCGAAAGAACTTTTGGACCAATCCAATATTTATTTTAAAAAGTCAAAACTGGTTTGAGCAACAGAAACATTTAACCAACATTGTTTTAATAAGCTTTTAGTCTCAGAGTGATTAGGTGGTGGAAGCCACTGGGATAGAATTTCTAGCATGTGTATTTTTTAGAAATCAGATACGATTTTATGTTAAATGATATGGTTGTGTGCGTTGGGGTGATGGAGGGGCAAGGCAGAGAATATATGTATGTATTTCATGCATTGGAAGCACCGTCAAGATTCTAATGGAATACTCCTAGAATCTCATTATCCTTGAGTTTATGGGCTACACAAATTGTAATTACAATACATGCAAACTAGCCACGTTATAATCAATCTTCGGTTCAGTTTCCCTTTTATAAAACAAAGCAAGTTACAGCAATCTCTTGGTTCAGTTTCTAAACTTGCACTGCTTAAAAAATGACACTAATTTGGATACATTAATACACATTAATGTAAGATCCCATTAAGCAGTCACAGAGAAAGGCCAATTACTTCTGTTTCTGACAACACATCTTTTCCTGGCTAGCCCACAAAGGCTTCAACCAATTCAGAGAAGGACAAGATAGTAGTTACAGCCTACAGAGCTAATTCTCCTATTTCCCACCAAATATATTCTCCTACAAAATTGCAAAAGGTTATTTCTAAAAACCACAGTGAAATTCATAAAATATTGGAAGTAGGTGATAAATATTCTGTACAAGAATTTTGGAATGAAATATATGTCATCAGCATAGGTACCAATTACCCAATTATACAATATATTTTGAAACTTAGCGAACTATACTACTTACTGTAGTATAAAGGTTGACGCCAGAACAAACTTCAGATATGTCAAGCGTTTTAAAAACCAACTAAGGGGCTTCCCTGGTGGCGCAGTGGCTGAGAGTCCGCCTGCCGATGCAGGGGACACGGGTTCGTGCCCCTGTCTGGGAAGATCCCACATGCCGCTGAGCGGCTGGGCCTGTGAGCCATGGCCGCTGCGCCTGCGCGTCGGGAGCCTGTGCTCCGCAACGGGAGAGGCCACAACAGTGAGAGGCCTGTGTACCGCAAAAACAAAAACAAAAGCCAACTAAGAGATAAAAGGAGATTTGAAATTTTTTTCCAGGTGTACTGAGATATAACTGACAATACAGCATTGTATAAGTTTAAGGTGTACAGTGTGTTGATTTGATATACTTACTACAGCATTAGCTAACACCTCCATCATATCACATATATGTAATTACAGTATTTTTGTGTGTGATGGGAACATTTAAGATTTACTCTCTTGGTGACTTTCAAGTATACAGTACAGTATTATTAAGTATAATCATCATGCTGTACGTTAGATCCTCAGAACTTATTCATCTTATAATGGGAAGTTCATACCCATTATAAGTTCAAACATCTCCCTATTTCCCACATCTCCCAGCTCCTGGTAACCACCATTCTACTCTCTGAGTTCAGCTATTTTAGATTCTACATATAAGTAATATCATACGGTATTTGTCTTTCTCTATCTGACTTATTTCACTTAGCATAATGCCCTCAAGGTCCATCCATGTTTTCGCTAACAGCAGGATTTCCTTCTTTCTCATGGCTGAATAATATTCCATTGTATGTATGTACCACATCTTCTTATCCATTCATCTGTTGACAGGTACTTAGATTATTTCCATATCTTAGCTATTGTGAATAATGCTGCAGTGAACATCTGAGTGCAGTTATCTATTCAAGATACTGTTTTCACTTCCCTTGGATGTATACCCAGAAGCAGGTTTTCTGGCTCATATGGTAGTTCTACTTTTTTTTTTTTTTTTTTGCAGTACGCGGGCCTCTCACCGCTGCGGCCTCTCCCGCTGCAGAGCACAGGCTCCGGACGCGCAGGCCCAGCGGCCACGGCCCACGGGCCCAGCCGTTCCGCTGCACACGGGATCCTCCCGGACCGGGGCATGAACCCACGTCCCCCGCATCGGCAGGCGGACTCCCAACCACTGCGCCACCAGGGAAGCCCTGGTAGTTCTACTTTTAATTTTTTGAAGCACCTCCATACTGTTTTCCACAGAGGATGCACCAATTTGCATTCTCACCAACAGCACACAAGGGTTACATTTTCTCCACATCCTCATTAGCACTTGCTATCTCTCAGGTTTTTTTGTTTGTTTGCTTTTGGAGGAGTTGCTTTTGATAACAGCAATTTTAACAGATGTGAGGTATAATATCTCATTGTGGTTTTGATTTGCATTTCCCTGATGACTAGTGATGTCCAGCACTTTTTCACGTACCTCTTGACCATTTGTATATCTTCTTTGGAAAAATATCTATTCAGTTCCTCTGTCCATTTTTTAATTAGGTTTTGTTTTTGTTTTTTGCTACTGAGTTGCATGAGTTCTTGAATTAATATTTTGGATATTAATCTCTTACCAAATATATGATTTGAAAAATATTTTCTTCCATTCTGTAGGTTCTCTAGAAAATTTCTTGATAGTTCTACTGAGCAAACTCTTCCATGAATATCTAATCTTAAGGTATATTTTTAAACAGCTCTACTGAGTTATAATTTACATAAAATTCACTCTCTGTAAATGTAAAATTTGATAACTTTGGCACATTTGTATCATTGGGTAATTATCACACCACCACCATGATCCAGTTCTAGAATATCTCTAAGAAGTTCCTCGTGCCTGACTTCCGACAATCCTCATCCCCAATCCCAGTCGCAGGCAACCACTCATCTGTTTTCTGTCCTATACATGTGCTTTTTTTTTTTTTTTTTTTTGTCATATAAGTTAAACCATGTAGTTTTTCCTGCTTGGCTTTTTTCACTTAGTGTAATGTTTTGAAAGTCCATCCATGTTGTACTGTGTATCAATACTTCATTATTTTTCACTGCTGAATATGATTTCATTGTATGAATAGACCACATTTTGTCTATCTATTCATCAGCTGATGGACATTTGGATTGTTTTCAGTTTGGGGCTATTATAATGATGTTAGGAGTATTCATATTTAAGTTTTTGTATGGAAATATGTTTTCATTTATCCTGGGTAAATACCTAAGGGTGTTACTACTGATGTATGTTAGGCTTAAGTTTAATCTTTTAAAAAAATGTCAAATTGTTTTCTCAAGTGGCTCTATACCATTTTACCTATCTTCCAACAATGTATATATTATGGTCCCAGTTTCTCCACATCCTCATCAATACCTCATTGGTATTGTTAGACTTTGATTATAGCCATGCAAGTGGATAACTAGTGGTATCTTACTGTGGTTTTAATTATAATTTTCCCAATAACTGGTGATGTTGAGCACCTATTCAAGTACTTATTATCCATTTCTATAACTTTTTGGTGAAATTATTTAAATTTTCTGCCAATTTTTAACTGGGATACTGCCTTATTATTATTTAGTAGTAAGAGTTTAAAACAATACACTCCATATACAAGCCCTCTGTCATGCATACAAATATATGATGTACAGTAAGATATATATATCTTATAAGATACTTAAGATATATATAAGATTATTTGCTAAGATATAAGATAACTATCTTATAAGATATATGTCGTGTGTGTGTTCTAGGTAGAGGTCTTCTATCAGATTTGCAAGCATTTTCTCTTAGTCTGTGGCACGTCTTTTTATTTTCTTAATTGCGTCTCTAGAGGGTAAAAGTTTTAAATCTTGATGAAGTCCAATTTATCAAGTTTTAAATTGAAGGTAACTTTTGTGTTTATCTAAGAAACAATTGGCTAACCCAAGATCACAAAGATTTTTCTCCTATGTTTTCCTCTAGAGCATTAGCTCTTACATCTGAGTCTGTGAGCTACTTTAAGTTCATTTTTTGCATATGGTGTAAGGTCTAGGTGGAGGTTTCTTTTTTTTTCTATGGAAAAGAACTGCCAATTGTTCTAAAACCATTTGTTGAAAAGACTGTTCTTTCTCCCACTGATCTGTCTTTGCAATCTTGTCAAAAAAAGACCGTAAATGTAAAAGTTTATTTCTAGATGCTAAATTTTGTTCCATTGATCTGTATGTTTATCCTATGCCAATGCTATAGTCTTAGTTACTATACCTCCATAATGAGTTTTAAAATTGGATAGTGTAAGTCATCCAACTTTGTTCTTCTTTTTCAAAATTGTTTTGGCTATCCTAGGTCTTTTGCATTTTTATATACATTTAGGATCAGTTTGCCAATTCCTACCCAAAAAAAGAAAAGCCTGATGGGATTTTGATATAGATAGTGTTGAATCTATAGATAAATTTGGGGAGAGTTGTCATCTTAACAATATTGAGTGTTCCAACTCATGACCATGGAATGTCTCTCCACTTACTTAGATCTTCTTAAATTTCTGACAGCAATGTTTTTCCATTTTAAGTTTAAGAGACTTGCTAATTTTTCCCCAAAGTATTTTATTCTTTTGGGAGCAACTATCAAATGGAATTGTTTCCTAATTTCATTTTTTGATTGTTTATTGCTAATACATAGAAAAACAATTGATTTGTGTACTATGATCTTTTACCTTGGAATCTTGCTAAACTCTCTTGATTAGTTTTGGTAGCTTTTGTGTAATTTCTTTAGGATTTTTTTATACGGGATCATGTTGTCTGCAAACAAAGACAGTTTTACTTCTTCCTTTCCAATTAAGATGCCAGTGACTTCTTTTTATTGCTTTATTTCACTAGCTAGAACCTCTGGTATGCTGTTGAATGGTCATGGTGAAAGCATTCAGTTCACTTTAAGTATTATGTTAACTGTAGATTTTTCATACCTGCCCTTTATCAAGTTAAGGAAGTTCCCTTTAATTGCTTGTTTAATATGAGTTTTCATAATGAATGGGAGATGGATTTGCCAAATGCTTTTTCTTCATTTAATGATTATCATTTATCATGTGGCAGAGTTGGTCCTTTACTCTATTAATATGGTATGTTAATTGATCTTTGGATGTTAAACCAACCTTGCACTTCAGAGATGAATCTCACTTGGCAATGGGTGTATCATCAATTTTTTTAGATATTGCTAGATTCAGTTTGCTAATATGTTTAAAAAGATTTTTGCATTTATGTTCATGAGGAATATTGGCCTGAAGTTTTCTTTTCTTGTGATGTCTTTGGCTTTGGTATCAGGGTGATACTGGCTTCAAAGAATGAGTCGGGAAATGTTCCTTCCTCTTCTATTTTCTGAAATAATTTGTCTAGAAATGGTATTATTTCATCTTTAAATAATTGAAAGAATTCACCACTTGGAACTAGGGGGATTTTATTTGCAGGAAGATTTTTAATGTCTACTTCAGACACTTTACTTCTTATCCCTCTGTTCAGATTCTCGATTTTCTTGAGTTAACTTTGGTAATTAATGTCTGTCTGGGAATTTGTCCATCTTTTCTAAAGTTGTCTAATTTATTGGCATAAAGTTATATAATATCCCATTTATAATTATTTCCATTTCTGTAGAGTCAATGATGTCCCTTCTTTCATTCCTGGTTTTAACGGCTTGTGTCTTCCCTCTTTTATTCCTGGTCAGTGTAGGTAAAGGTTTATCACTTTTTGTCATCTCTTCAAAGAAGCAACTTTGATTTCATTGGGTTTCTTTATTGTGTTTTTGTTTTCTATGTCATTGAGCTTATATTTCTTTTCTTTTGATTGCTTTGGGTTTAATTTGCTTTTCTTTTGCTGGTTTACAGTAGAAGCTTAGAGAATTATTTTGAGAACCTCTTTTCTCATAGAGGTATTTAAATTTATAAATTTCCCCCGAAGTACTATTCTAGCTGCATCCATAACTTTTGGTATGTTGTGTTTTAATTTTCATTCAGTTCCAAATATTTCCTAGTGTCCCTTCTGATGTCTTCTTAGATCCATGTGTTATTTATAATTGTGTTAATTCCCAAATAACAGGAAATTGCTAAATTTCTTCCTGTGAAAGATTTCTACTTTAATTCTGTTAGGGTTGAATGGTTCTAATCCTTTTAAATTTATTCTTATGACATAGTATATGGTCTATCCAGGAAAGTATTCCTTTTGTACTTAAAAACAATATATATTATACTGTTGTTGGGTGTAGTGTTCTATAAATGTCATTAGGCCATTTAAGTTTGATAGTGTTAATCAAGTCTTCTATATCTTTGCTGATTCTCTGTTTAGCTATTCTATTAATTATTGAAAAAGGAGTATTGAAATCTCTGTTCAATTTGACATTTCTTTTCTTCTGTCAGTTGGTTCCTATATCTTGGGGCACTGTGGTTACATATGTATACATTTATAATTGTCATATCTTTTTCATCTGTTGATTCTTTTATCATTATAAAATGTCCCTCTCTGTCTCTAGTAATAATTTTTGACTAAGGGCTGTTTTGTCTTATAGTAATATAGCCACTCAAGCTCTCTTACGGTTATTATTTGTATAGTATATTTTTTTCTACCTTTTTACATTCAATCTATTTGTGCATTTGACTCTAAAGTGTATTTATTGCAGACAGAATATTGTTAGTCCTTGCTTTTTAATCCATTCTGGCAAACTCTGCCTTTTAATTGGAATGTTTAGTCCACTCAAATTTAACGTAATCATTGATTTGGCTGGATTTATAGTCATCATTTTTTTGTTTTCCATATCTCATCGTTTTTTTTGAATTTTATTTTATTTTTTTATACAGCAGGTTCTTATTAGTTATCCACTTTATACATATCAGTGTATACATGTCAATCCCAATCACCCAATTCATCACACCACCACCCCCAACCACTTTCCCCCTTGGTGTCCATACATTGTTCTCTACATCTGTGTCTCTATTTCTTACCTGCAAACTGGTTTATCTTTTTTGTTCCTTTATTTCTCTTTTACTACTTTATTTTGTATTAAATAGATATTTTCTAATGTGCCATCTTAATTCCTCTTTATATTTTTTTAAGTTATTTTCTTAAAAGCTATTTTTATAGTGGTTGCTCTAGGGATAACAATATGTATCTCAAATTCTAATGACATATTTTACTTTGATTCTCATTTAATTCTGGTAAAATATAGAAATTTTGCTTCAGTAGAGCTCCATTTACTTCATCTTTCTATGTGTTATTATTGCCACATATATCACATATATATATGTCATAAACCCCAAAACACAGGGCTATAATTATTGCTGTATACAATTTTAAATCTTTTGAAGAACATAAGAAAAGAAAAAATATATTTATACAGTCTTTTACATTTACCCATATATTTGCCATTTCTAACCCTTAGTTTTATTGATATTTTCTTCCCATATGTTCTCTACCTCAACCTTCTCTTCTACTTCTTTCAAAGTGGCCCAGCCATAGGAAAACATGTTAGTTACCACAGAAAACATCCTGAAACTAAAGGCTGTCCAGAAGTCTAATTTCTGATATAAATCAGAAAGGCAGAAACTTTTTCAAAATTGATTCAAATGCCATCTTCCTAAACAGCCTCTTCCTAGAACCAATCTTTCTGCGTAAAATGAAAGAGCATTTTAGCCTATTGTTTCACATTCTTCTGTTTTGAGGGTAACTTGCAACAACTTATGAACCTCATCTTTGAATAACTGCTGATTTATTCCTTCCCACAGATATTCTTGGCAATCTCATTTGCTGCATTTGCTGTTCATTTCTAACATCCAGGTGTTTCCCTTTACCTCTCAATAAGCTGATTCATTTCCTAGGTGTGATTACTTGGACTATTCTTCCTAGGTGTATTTGACTGACAGGGTTAGCAAGAGGATATCTTTCTGGCCTGCTGAAACTGAACCCAGACTTAAATCTATATTAAACATCACTCTTGAAGAAAATCCTTCTACTTTCAAACTCTTTCAACTGTGGGATAATTAACTGAACTCTTAGACTTCTAAGTTTGCATTCCAAACAGAACAGTAAAATAATTATTCTTGGACCTGTTAAAACTTGACTGTTTCATTAAGATTATAATTATAGTTTCAGGACATCACTAAAAAAATATTCCAACATGTCATATCTGTTTAATTGTATGTATAAACCTACATGAATCAGTATGCAACTGATTCATAAACAAACACATATTTGCTTTCTATGTTTTTTGTTGTTGTTGTTCTTGCTGTTACTCCCAGTGGTTTGGGGTTCCTTAAAATACTGCCCATATATCTTTTTACCATTTTATAATAGGAATATAATGTTTAAAGGTATGAGATTCTTGACAGTAGGGTCTGCTTAATTCACAGTTGAAGGAAAAAGAAAGAAGAAAGAAACTGGGGGTGGGGCGAAGAGAGGAAGGGAGAGGCAAGGGAACGGGAGGGAAGAAAGGAAGGAAGAAGAAATAGAAAAAGGAAATATAAGCTAAGAAATGTGTGAGAATTGGGAAGAAATAACCTGTGCCTGAGTCCTTTCCTTAATCTAATTATCACCTGAGAGAGTAAAACCTTGGAGCCCTGAAGAGAAGGAAGTAGAGAATTGGGGTCAGAGTAAAGTCTCAAGAAACTGTATATTAGTCACCAAGGTGCTTTAATTAAAAAAGGTAAAAAGGACATTCTTCTCCCTCTAAACAAAAGGCCTATTGAAATGGAAACTAATGATATCTTCAGGAAAATAGAAGGGGTCTGATGCGGAAAATAACTAACATCCTACACAGTAATATTTTGTTATTGGCAAACAGAAAGCAATAGTTCAAAATTTATCAAGCTTATCAGTTCCACCTAATTAAGGATATAGCCAGAGGGTATAGTAAACAAAACTCTAATAACTCACTTCTGAGCTCCTGGCTCCAGTGAAATCTAATATCCTCCTTGAAATGTGCTTGGTGGTCTCTGCTCATCTTGACCTTCCTCCGAAAGGCAACCACACAGAAACACTCTGCTTCTGTTGAGGCCAAGGATGAAATTATTTAGAGATTACATTTTTGTCATCTATGACAGACACTTGTCTCCAGCCGTAATTTTGCCAGAGGATGCATGAAATTTGTATGTGGTTCTTCGAGGAAAAAGAAGTTCTATAGAACCCGGAGGAGGATAATTTAATTTCTATTTCAATTATCACCACCATTTGTTTCAAAATGAAGCCCAAAGTTATCCCAGAAAACCTCCCCTCTCAACTGAAAAGATGTTTCATTGTGAAAGTTACATGTTCATCAGAGTGCTTGGATGAGGGTCATAAAATGGTCTCTAAAGCTAAAATTACAAACACTGGAAATAATAGGTGAAAGCAAATTCGAAGACCCTCAGGCTCCTTACTTCTAATCCTCTTCTACCTCAGCCCCCAATTCTCTCTCTTTTTTTAAAGATAAAATGGACTTTATTGTTTTTTCCTTATTTATTTATTTATTTTATTTATTTATTTTTGGCGGCGTTGGGTCTTCGTTGCTGTGCGAGGGCTTTCTCTAGTTGTGGCGAGCGGGGGCTACTCTTTGTTGTGGTGCACGGGATTCTCATTGCAGTGGCTTGTCCTTGTTGCAGAGCACGGGCTCTAGGCGTGCGGGCTTCAGTAGTTGTGGCACGCGGGCTTAGTTGCTCCGTGGCATGTGGGATCTTCTCAGACTAGGGCTTGAATCCGTGTCCTCTGCATTGGCGGGCAGATTCTTAACCACTGCGCCACCAGGGAAGCCCTATTATTTCTTTCTGAGTTAAAGAATTTTATTTTATTGAAGTATAGTTGATTTACAATGTTTCAGGTGTACTCCATCTTTTTCTTTGGAAGTCACTTCTTATCCTCTTTCAATCTACAGTCAGAGAGGAGAATGCTGCAGACTGTTTGTGTCCCTCCCCCAATTCCTCTGTTGAAGCGCTAACCCCAAGTGTGATGGTGTTTGGAGATGGGGCTTTGGGAAGTCATGAGTATGGGACCCCCATGATAGGACTAGTATCCTTATGAGAATAGGGAGAGAACAGAGCCCCCTTTCTCTCCACCATGTGAGCACACGGTGAGGAGGTAGCCATCTGCCAGGTAAGAAGAGAGCTCTCACCAGAACCCAGCCCTGATGGCGCTCCACTCTCAGACTTCCAGCCTCCAAACCATGAGAAATAAATGTCTGTTGTTTAAGCCACCCAGTCTATGGTATTTTGTAATGGCAGCCCAAGCAGACTAAGGAAGAGAGATGCCCTTAAGAAGGGCTGGTCGTTCCATTCTCAGGCCATGTCACTGTCACACTGAGATACAGGCAGCCACAGGAGCCAGCAGCAGAGAGGGGCAGGGCAACTGATCAGGCGGGCAAGATATCTTTGCCCAGAGTGGATGTGATGACTGGAAGGGCCAGGTAGATAAATGCATCAGAGGTAGGAAACCCACTTCTCAGAGGAATCAAAAGCAGCAGGGAGTCCACAGACACTGGGTCTACCCAGCGATAAAGCAGTGGGTACTCTTTGGCCAAGAGCTCAAAGAACCCAGAAAAAGGGACACCAGAAAAGGGGAGAATTGGAGGCAGACACAGACTTGGGGGAGAAGCTGATCTGTACTCAGATACATCCTGGACCTGCCTCCCTACAAGGTGGTCAGGGTCTTTTGCTCTCTGGCTTAGAACCTCTATAACGCCCTCATATTGTAAGCAGCCTGATAAACAATTCCTGGGAGGGGGACTGGCCCCACTTGAGGTAACCGGGAATCATAAAGTCTAAAAACTCAGAGGTACGAGAAAAGAGAGAGATCATTGAACCACGCTTACTTATGCAGATGAGGAAACTGAGACCCCAAAAGATTAAATGACATTTCCACCCCACCAAGGTCACACCATTAGGTGTTACGAAACTAGTTAAGTCACACAACTTAATGCCCATATCAGCACTTTGCCCTCTACCTCATGGTATCTTCCCTTGCACAGTGTCTGGAGACCATCACACATTCTGTGGCTTAGATCTCAGCATACTCTCCAGGCATAATCACTTCTCAAAAAAATAATTCCTTAATGGAGAAGTGCATTCAGGCCAAATTATGGAAGATCTAGAATGCAGGCTAGAAACTGGACATTTTCTGTAGGTCGTGGTTTTTCATATGAAAAAACTATATTAAAGTCTCCTGAAAGTTATAATTAAAGAGTGTACATGTGTGCATGCACACATTTTCCTGGGAAGAGCTTTTTAAAAGAATTCTCATGTAGGTAAAGAACGGCTGTGGTCAGTAGAGGGGAGCTGAAGAACATTTTTAAACTGGAGAATGTCATGACTCAGAATCTTTTCTCCAAACAGTTACAAAGAATTGGGGCCTGTGCTTCTAAAGTATTACTTTTAACAACCATCCTCACTTCCTTTCAAATCAGCTAAGATTTTTTTTTTTTCTGTCACTTACACTCTTTTAAAGAAATAGTTGGGGCTTCCCTGGTGGCGCAGTGGTTGCGAGTCCGCCTGCTGATGCGGGGGACGCGGGTTCGTGCCCTGGTCGGGGAGGATCCCGCGTGCCGCGGAGCGGCTGGGCCCGTGAGCCGTGGCCGCTGAGCCTGGGCGTCCGGAGCCTGTGCTCCGCAACGGGAGAGGCCACAACGGTGAGGCCCGCATGCCACAAAAAAAAAAAAAAAAAAAAAGAAATAGTTGTACTTTACAAAGTGTTAGAAACTCTTTGTAAGCAAATACTTCTAACAGTGTAATTCCCATTCTTCCCAATTGGAGCCGCATTGTCAAGATGAGGAATCCTGTTCATTAGGCCCAGACATGCCTAGGAACTTGTTCTGGGCAAGTGGAGGACAAAAAAGAGTTCCCCTCTCTAACCCAGAGTTCACTTGATGTTCAGAGAAACCACATTCCAGGGTCCGGTCTGCTACTTTGTCATTCTGCCTTTGCACCATGCATGACAGGCAAGTTTCCCGTTCCTAGTCTGTCTGCAGGGCTTGCCCTCAGCAAAACTGACAAGTAGGAAAAGTTTGTCTTCATTAGGCTCTGCAACTTTTCTGGCTTTGGGCTTCTAAAAACTGAGTCTGACAGCTAAGTAGTTTGTGGTTGTCTGTCTTGCTACAAAATCCTCCTTTGAACCAAGCCCTTTTCTTCTGTTGTATGGGCATTTCCAGCTTCTCCTCTCTGTCACGTCCATGCTAACAAGCACATTCACCATCGGGTCTGGGACATTTGTGCCTTTGGAAATGTGTTACTTCTCCCAAAGGTGCTGAAGTGTAGAATGGATCTGTAGATGTAGAATAAGAGACTTTAGCAGGATAATATTGTCCTAAACTATTTGGAGAGGTAGGAACATTTTCTGAGAGCCTAAAGTCACGTGGGAGGGTCCTGCCTGTAGGAAAACTCTGTCTTGGCCATGAGCACCTGTAAGCTGAGAATTTTCCTTTAACACACAACAATGTTTGGGAAAAAAAGAAAGTGGAGAACCCCGACTCCAAAATAGAGACACAGTCATCACCACAGAATCTCCTCAAATATGTATTTTAAATCTGTTGACAATTCTCTGTGTACTAGAATGCATATACAACAAATCAATCTACTTAGTACTAAAAAAAAGGCTGAAAAAGAAATGTTTAGTTTGACATGCAAAATGTTTATTTTTTTTAAATGCAGATGTTATTGGACTCATAACTGAGTTATTTGTAGTGAGGTGGATGGACCTGGAGTCTGTCATACAGAGTGAAGTAAGTCAGAAGGAGAAAAACCAATACCGTATGCTAACACATATATATGGAATCTAAGGAAAATAAATGTCATGAAGAGCCTAGGGGTAGCACGGGAATAAAACACAGACTACTAGAGCATGGATTTGAGGATACGGGGAGGGGGAAGGGTAAGCTGTGACGAGGTGAGAGAGTGGCATGGACATGTATACACTACCAAACATAGGGTGGATAGCTAGTGGGAAGCAGCCACATGGCACAGGGAGATCAGCTCAGTGCTTTGTGACCACCTAGAGGGGTGGGATAGGGAGGGTGGGAGGCAGGAAGACGCAAGAGGAAAGATATATGGGAACATACGTATATGTATAACTGATTCACTTTGTTGTAAAGCAGAAACTAACACACCACTGTAAAGCAATTATACTCCAATAAAGATGTTAAAAAAAAAAAAAACAACCACCACCACCACCACCACAACAACAAAATGCAGATGTTATTGGACTCATAGTTCCAACCAGGCATGTAAAAGATCATTCTACACCAGGACTCCCACAAGGAACTCTGAGGAACCAGGAATTGTGGGCTCATTTTCTTATAAGTCAAATAACTATTTTCAATCCCTTCCACACAATTTGCAGAAGTCTTGTTAACGCAAACCATATAGACTGTTTGGAGTTCAGTAAATAACAAACATGAAATGACTAAGCCATTTAAAAAATATTATTCCTTCAATAACGTTGAGAGCAGGAACCAGAACACCATTGTGAACCCTCAAGAAGCCGAAAGCCAAGCCCCAGATCTTTTTCCCTGGTCACTGGGGAATGTTAGCCTTCACCTTGATTATTTTGAAGAAAGTGGCAGTATTTTCCCATTCCCCAGTTTAAATCTGACATGGTTATTGCCACTCTGCTTCATTCTGGCCAGAAGAGCATTGCCAAGTTTTCTGTTTTCCTAAGGGGTGAACAAGTATGGCTTATAAAAATTCAGTCTGACAGTTAGGGAGTTTGAGGACTTCAATCACATTGCATGTCTCGCTGTAGAATTCTAACATTGTAATCAAAATATAATGTTTCTGTGAAATCTAATTTTGACCAACCAGTTACAAGAAATGGGCATTATCAAACAGGAAATTCCATAATTCAAATAGACCGTTTATCCATTTTCTGCATTTCAGAAAAATCCTCGTTGGGATTTGAGTTTTTCCAGTTTTCTTCTACATCCATTGATCTGCTGTGAAATACACAAAGTCCCTCTCCTGGCTTTAAACTCTATTATCTTGACAAGGGGCTCAAAAGCTCTGGCCCTCCTACCAGGGAACTGGAAAAACATTCTAAAATGGTCTGGAGTGCTTTTGGATCTAGATGGTAGAGTAAACATGTTTCTGGCCCCCTTCTCTTGAAAATAATCCCTCAAACCACCCTAAAACAACAAAGATGTGGAAACACAAAGTTTATGTTTAATGAAACCAGAAGATAATTATAATGGAAACAACATATAAAGACAGAAAGAGGGACTTCCTCGGTGGTCCAGTGGTAAAGACTCCACCCTCCAATGCAGGGGATGTAAGTTCGATCCCTGGTCAGGGAACTAAAGATCTCACATGCTGCAGGGCAACTAAGCCTGCGCGCCACAGCTACTGAGCTCACGCGCCTCAACTCGAGAACCTGTGTGCCACAAACTACAGAGCCCGTGCGCTCTGGAACCTGCACGCCACAACTACAGAGAAGCCCGCGCACCACAGCGAAAGGTCCTGCCTGCCTCAACGAGGATCCTGCGTGCAGGAACTAAGACCTGACAGAGCCACATAAATAAATAAATAAAAATAAAGACAGCAAGAAAATGAAGGAATGGTAAATACTTTGCAGAGGAGGGAGGAGTCAAACTGAAGAGTTAGCAGGGATGACAATGATGAGAAATAAACTATTTTGCATTGCAGAAACCCACAAAAGCTCACTGGAGACAGTTGCAGCCTGAAGGAGATAAGTAAGAGACAGGATATAAATACAGGGAAATTGTTTGGAATTCTGTATGGGAAACAAGTTAACCCTGGTCTCCTCTTGGCCTTTATTGAGGAAAACCTCCAAAATGGCTATAAACAAATAACTGCCCCCCCCAAAAAAAAAACCTCAGAGGAAATAAAAACAACAGAAAGCCAAAGAAAATTTCAAGATATTACATTTATGGAACAGGAATAAGATGTATTTAAGAAAAAGACGAAGAAGCATTTAAGAGCTCCTGGAAGCTAAAAATATGAGAGCCAAAGTTACAAATTTAAAAATGCAATTGGAAGATAAAGTAGACTTTTAAAAAAATGATAAAAATGGAGAATAGGAGGAAAAAGGCAAGAAAATGAAGGGTTAGACAAGAATGTCCAATAGCCAGACAATAGAAATTCCAGAAAGAGCAGAGAAAATATGAGGGAGATATAATAATACAAGAGAAACATTCCAAAACTGAAATCAATGAAGCTGAATCTTCAAGTTGAAAATTCCCACTAGGTGAATTTCTTTTAATGACTCACACCAAGATGCATTATCATATTTCAGAACATTAGAAACAACAGACCCTAAACACCTCTAGAGAAGAAACCAAGGTTACATACAAAGAAGCAGGAGTCAGAGCAGCACTGGGCACTTTGTCAGGCTGCTTGGGCCGCCATAACAAAACCCCACAGACGGGGTGGCTTAAACAACAGAAATCTCTCTCTCTTTTTGTTAGGCCACTGATCCTATCGGATTAGGACCTCACCTCTATGACCTTATTTAAACTTAATTACCTCCTAAGAGCCATATCTCCAAACATAATCACAGTGAGGGTTAGGGCTTCCACATTTGAAGTTTGAACGATTCAGTCTCAATGGCAACATTAGAAGCTAAATGATAAGGGAGGAATTCAAGGGAGAACTCATTAGGCAGACAATCTCTCAAAAACAGCAACAGTGTTCAAAGGAGACTTTGCAGTTACACAATATGACAAATGTCCACCACAAATTTACATAACACAATAAGAAAAGCTTCAGACGTGGATTTAATTTTTTAAGTGATATAACTAAATTGAGAGGGGAAGGGAGGTATAAGAACTAAAATACTATGTATCAAATAAGGAACTCAGGAATACTTTAAATTGATTAATCCGATACAGGTTTATAGGTTGTGGCAGATATACTCTAAGGTGGCCCCAATGTGTCATGCCCTTGTATATGCCCCACCCTTTAAGTGTGGGCAGAAACTGTGGCAAAGGTCCCAGGTGGGTTGATGTCAAGGTGAACAAAAGGAGATTATCCTTGGTGGACTTGAGTTAATCAGATAAAGGTCTTTAAACAGATTTTCTGCTCAAAGCAGTGAGAGGGCCAGATGGCAAAGAATATCAGGTAGCCTTGAGAAGCTGAGAGCAGGCCACAGCCAACAGCCAGCAACACAGGGACTTCAGTCCTACAATTTTAAGGAACTGAATTCAGCCAATAAGCCCATGATCTTAGAAGAGGAGTCTGAGCTTGAGAATGGAATACAGCTCAGCTGACATCTTGGTTACAGTTTTTGAGACCCTGTGCAAAGGACACAGTGAAGCTGTGCTGGAATCCTGACCTGCAAAAATAATGAGTTAAGAAAGGTATGCTATGCTAAGTCACTAAGTTTGCGGCAGCTTATTATGCAGTGATAGATAATTAATACATAGGCACAGTATTTAGAAATATAAAGGAACATGTCAAAAGTCATTAACATGGTTACCTTTAAAACTCTGGACCTAGCAGGGTAGGGTTGTGGGGGGGTGGTAACAGGTCGGTAGAGAGGGGCAATTTAACTGTTGTTACAAGGCTTTTATTATTATTATTTGACTTTGAAAACTATCCAGGTATTATTTTGAAAAAAATTAATTTTTACAGAAGGTAACCTGAGGAAAACAAAGATTATAGAACTTATTTCAGATGAAATGGGATAACATACATAAAAGTCCTTTAGAAAGATTAAAAAGTGCTGTACAAAGACAGGGACTTGTATTTAAGTTTCAAAATCTCAGTCTGGGAGGAGCTCCAAGATGGTGGAGGAGTAAGAAGTGGAGATCACCTTCCTCCCCACAAATACATCAGAAATACATCTACAGTGGAACAACTCCTACAGAGCACCTACTGAACGCTGGCAGAAGACCTCAGACCTCCCAAAAGGCAAGAAACTCCCCACGTACCTGGGTAGGGCAAAAGAAAAAAGAAAAAACGGAGACAAAAGAATAGGGATGGGACCTGCACCAGTGGGAGGGAGCTGTGAAGGAGGAAAGGCTTCCACACACTAGAAGCCCCTTCGCGGGCAGAGACTCTGGGTGGCGGAGATGGGGAGCTTCAGAGCCACGGAGGAGAGCACAGCCACAGGGGTGCGGAGGGCAAAGCGGAGTGATTTCCGCACAGAGGATCAGTGCCCACCAGCGCTCAACAGCCCGAGAGGCTTGTCTGCTCACCCGCCAGGGTGGTGGGTGGGCTGAGAGCTGAGGCTCGGGCTTCGGAGGTCAGATCCCAGGGAGAGGACTGGGGTTGGTGGTATGAACACAGGCTGAGGGGGCTAGTGCACCACGGCTAGCAGGGAGGGAGTCCAAGAAAAACTGTGGACCTGCCGAAGAAGCAAGAGACCATTGTTGCGGGATGTGCGAGGAGAGGGGATTCAGAGCACCGCCTAAACAAGCTCCAGAGATGGGTGCAACCCCAGAGATGGGCATGAGATGTTAAAGCTGCTGCTGCCGCCACCAACAAGCCTGTGTGCAAGCACAGGTAGCTCTCCACACCTCCCCTCCCCGGAGCCTGTGCAGCCCGCCACTGCCAGGGTCCCTTGATCCAGGGACAACTTCCCCAGGAGAACACACGGCACCTCAGGCTGGTGCAACGTTACGCTGGCCTCTGCAGCCGCAGGCTCACCCGGCATCCGTACCCCTCCCTTCCCCCAGCCTGAGTGAGCCAGAGCCCCCGAATCAGCTGCTCCTTTAACCCCATCCTGTCTGAGTGGGAACAGGCGCCCTCCAGTGACTTATACACAGAGGCGAGGCCAAATCCAAAGCTGAACCCGGGAGCTGTGCGAACAAAGAGGAGAAAGGGAAATCTCTCCCAGGAGAGTCAGGAGCAGCGGATTAAATCTCCACAGTCAACTTGATGTACCCTGCATCTCTGGATACTTGAATAGACAACGATCCATCCCAAATTGAGAAGGTGGACGTTGGGAGCAACGATATATATATATATTTTTCCTTTTTTTCTCTTTCTGTGAGTGTGTATGTGTATGCTTCTGTGTGTGATTTTGTCTGTATAGCTTTGCTTTTACCATTTGTCCTAGGGTTCTGTCTGTCCGTTGTTGTTGTTTTTTTTTTCCTTTTTCTTTTAGTATAGTTTTTAGCACTTGTTATCATTGGTGGATTTGTTTTTTGGTTTGGTTGCTCTCTTCTTTCTTTCTTTTTTAAATTACTTAAAAATTTTTTAAAATAATTATCTTTTATTTTAATAACTTTATTTTATGTTATCTTTTTCATTCTTTTCTTTCTCCCTTTTATTCTGAGCCAGGTAGATGAAAGGCTCCTAGTGCTCCACCCAGGCACCAGGGCTTTGCCACTGAGGTGGGAGAGCCAAATTCGGGACATTGATCCACCAGACACCTCCCAGCTCCATGTACTATCAAGCGGTGAAAATCTCACAGAGATCTCCATCTCAATGCCAAGACCCAGCTCCACTCAAAGACCAGCACGCTACAGTGCTGGACACCCTGTGCCAAACAACTAGTAAGACAGCAATATAACCCCACCAATTAGCAGAGAGGCTGCCTAAAATCATAATAAGGTCACAGACACTCCAAAACACACAACCAGCCATGGACCTGCCCACCAGAAAAAAAGATCCAGCCTCATCCACCAGAACACAGGCACTGGTCCCTTCCACTAGGAACCTTACAGAACCCACTGAATAAACCTTAGCCACTGGAGGCAGACACGAAAAACAAAGGAAACTACGAACCGGCAGCCTGCGAAAAGGACACCACACACACAGTGACTTAAGCAAAATGAGAAGACAGAGAAACACACAGCAGATGAAGGAGCAAAGTAAAAACCCACCAGACCAAAGAAATGAAGAGGAAATAGGCAGTCTACCTGAAAAAGAATTCAGAGTAATGATAGTAAAAATGATCCAAAATCTTGGAAATAGAATGAAGAAAATACAAGAAACGTTTAACAAGGATCTAGAAGAAATAAAGAGCAAACAAACAATGATAAACAACACAATAAATGAAATTAGAAATTCTCTAGAAGGGATCAATAGCAGGATAACAGACGCAGAGGAATGGATAAGTGACCTGGAAGACAAAAGAGTGGAAATAACTACTACAGAGCAGAATAAAGAAAAAAGAATGAAAAGAATTGAGGACAGTCTCAGAGACTTCTGGGACAGCATTAAACACACCAACATTTGAATTATACGGGTCCCAGAAGAAGAAGAGAAAAAGAAAGGGACTGAGAAAATGGTTGAAGAGATTATAGTTGAAAACTCCCTTAATATGGGAAAGGAAATAGTTAATCAAGTCCAGGAAGCACAGAGAGTCCCATACAGGATAAATCCAAGGATAAACACGCCAAGACACATAATAATCAAACTGTCAAAAATTAAATACAAAGAAAAAATATTAAAAGTAGCAAGGGAAAAACAACAAATAACACACAAGGGAATCTCCATAAGGTTAACAACTGATCTTTCAGCAGAAACTCTGCAAGCCAGAAGAGAGTGGCAGAACATATTTAAAGTGATGAAGGGGAGAAACCTATAACCAAGATTACTCAACCCAGCAAGGATCTCATTCAGATTTGACGGAGAAATTATACAGCACCACCAAACCAGCTTTACAACAAACGCTAAAGGAACTTCTCTAGGCAGGAAACACAAGAGAAGGAAATGACCTACAATAACAAACCCAAAACAATTAAGAAAATGGGAATAGGAACATACATATCGATAATTACCTTAAATGTAAATTGATTAAATGCTCCAACCAAAAGACACAGACTGGATGAATGGATACAAAAATAAGACCCATATATATGCTATCCACAAGAGACCCACTTCAGACCTAGGGACACATATAGACTAAAAGTGAGGGGATGGAAAAAGATATTCCATGAAAATGGAAATCAAAAGAAAGCTGGAGCAGCAATTCTCATATCAGACAAAACAGACTTTAAAACAAAGACTATTACAAGAGACAAAGAAGGAAACTATGTAATGATCAAGGGATCAATCCAAGAAGAATATATAACATTTGTAAATATTTATGCACCTAACATAGGAGCACCTCAATATATAAGGCAAATGCTAACAGCCATAAAAGGGGAAATCAACAGTAACACAATCATAGTAGGGGACTTTAACACCCCACTTTCACCAATGGACAGATCATCCAAAATGAAAATAAATAAGGAAACACAAGCTTTAAATGATACATTAAACAAGATGGACTTAATGGATATTTATAGGACATTCCATCCAAAAACAACAGAATACACATTCTTCTCAAGTGCTCATGGAACATTCTCCAGGATAGATCATAGCTTGGTTCACAAATCAAGACGTGGTAAATTGAAGAAAACTGAAATCATATCAAGTATCTTTTCCGACCACAACACTATGAGACTAGATATCAATTACAGGAAAAAATGTGTAAGAAATACAAACACACGGAGGCTAAACAATATGCTACTTAATAACCAAGAGATCACTGAAGAAATCAAAGAGGAAATAAAAAACTGCCTAGAAACAAATGACAATGAAAACACGATGACCCAAAACCTATGGGATGCAGCAAAAGCAGTTCTAAGAGGGAAGTTTATAGCAATACAATCCTACCTTAAGAAACAAGAAACATCTCAAATAAACAACCTAACCTTACACCTAAAGCAATTAGAGAAAGAAGAACAAAAAAAAAAACACCCAAAGTTAGCAGAAGGAAAGAAATCATAAAGATCAGATCAGAAATAAATGAAAAAGATATGGAGGAAACGATAGCAAAGATCAATAACACTAAAAGATGGTTCTTGAGAAGATAAACAAAATTGATAAACCATTAGCCAGACTCATCAAGAAAAAAAGGGAGAAGACTCAAATCAGTAGAATTAGAAATGAAAAAGGAGATGTAACAACTGACACTGCAGAAATACAAAAGATTATTAGAGATTACTACAAGCAACTGTATGCCAATAAAATGGACAACCTGGAAGAAATGGACAAATTCTTAGAAATGCACAGCCTGCCGAGACTGAACCAGGAAGAAATAGAAAATATGAACAGAGCAATCACAAGCACTGAAATTGAAACTGTGATTAAAAATCTTCCAACAAACAAAAGCCCAGGACCAGATGGCTTCACAGGCGAATTCCATCAAAAGTTTAGAAAAGAGCTAACACCTATCCTTCTCTAACTCTTCAAAAATATAGCAGATGGAGGAACACTCCCAAACTCATTCTACGAGGCCACCATCACCCTGATACCAAAACCAGACAAAGATGTCACAAAGAAAGAGTACTACAAGCCAATATCACTGATGAACATAGATGCAAAAATCCTCAACAAAATACTAGCAAACAGAATCCAACAGCATATTAAAAGGATCATAGACCATGATCAAGTTGGGTTTACCCCAGGAATGCAAGGATTCCTCAATATACACAAATCAATCAATGCGATACACCATATTAACAAACTGAAGGATAAAAAACATATGATCATCTCAAGATGCAGAGAAAGCTTTCGACAATATTCAACACCCATTTATGATAAAAACCTGCCAGAAAGTAGGCATAGAGGGAACTTACCTCAACAAAATAAAGGCCATATATCAAAAACCCACAGCCAACATCGTCCTCAATGGGGAAAAACTGAAACCATTTCCAATAAGATCAGGAACAAGAGAAGGTTGCCCACTCTCACCACTATTATTCATTGAAAGTTTTAGCCACAGTAATCAGAGAAGTAAAAGAAATAAAAGGAATCCAAATCGGAAAAGAAGTAAAGCTGTCACTATTTGCAGATGACATGATACTACTATACATAGAGAATCCTAAAGATGCTAACAGAAAACTACTAGAGCTAATCAATGAATTTGGTAAAGTAGCAGGATACAAAATTAATGCACAGAAATCTCTTGCATTCCTATACACTAATGATGAAAATCTGAAAGTGAAATTAAGAAAACACTCCCATTTACCATTGCAACAAAAAGAATAAAATACCTAGGAATATACTTACGTAAGGAGACAAAAGACCTGTATGCAGAAAATTATAAGACACTGATGAAAGAAATTAAAGATGATACAAATAGTTGGAGAGATAGACCATGTTCTTGGATTGGAAGAATCAACATTGTGAAAATGACTATAGTACCCAAAGCAATCTACAGATTCAGTACAATCCTTATCAAACTACCAATGGCATTTTTCACAGAACTAGAACAAAAAAATTCACAATTTGTATGGAAACACAAAAGACCCCGAATAGCCAAAACAATCTTGAGAAAGAAAAACAGAGCTGGAGGAATCAGGCTCCCTGACTTCAGATTATATTACAAAGTTACAGTAATCAAGACAGTATGGTACTGGCACAAAAACAGAAACATAGATCAGCGGAACAGGATAGAAAGCCCAGAGATAAACCCACGCACATATGGTCATCTTACCTTTGATAAAGGAGGCAAGAATATACAATGGAGAAAAGACAGCCTCTTCAATAAGTGGTGCTAGGAAAACTGGACAGCAACATGTAAAAGTATGAAATTAGAACACTCCCGAACACCATACACAAAAATTAACTCAAAATGGATTAAAGACCTAAATGTCAGGCCAACTACTATCAAACTCTTAGAGGAAAACATAGGCAGAACACTC
Organism: Kogia breviceps; assembly: GCF_026419965.1. Classification (NCBI taxonomy): domain Eukaryota; kingdom Metazoa; phylum Chordata; class Mammalia; order Artiodactyla; family Physeteridae; genus Kogia; species Kogia breviceps. The sequence continues at coordinate 90,919,144 of NC_081319.1, forward strand.
TATGACATAAATCACAGCAAGATCCTTTTTGACCCACTTCCTAGAGAAATGGAAACAAAAACAAAAATAAACAAATGGGACCTAATGAAACTTAAAAGCTTTTGCACAGCAAAGGAAACCATAAACAAGATGAAAAGACAACCCTCAGAATGGGAGAATATATTTGCAAATGTAGCAACTGACAAAGGGTTAAACTCCAAAATTTACCAGCAGCTCAATATCAAAAAAACAAATAACCCAATCCAAAAATGGGCAGAAGACCTAAATAGACATTTATCCAAAGAAGATATACAGATTGCCAACAAACACAAGACAGAATGCTCAACATCATTAATCATTAGAGAAATGCAAATCAAAACTACAATGAGATATCATCTCACACCACTCAGAATGGCCATCATCAAAAAATGTAGAAACAACAAATGCTGGAGAGGGTGTGGAGAAAAGGGTACCCTCTTGCTCTGTTGGTGGGGACATAAATTGATGCAGCCACTATGGAGAACAGTATGGAGGTTCCTTAAAACCTAAAAATAGAACTACCATACGACAGAGCAATCCCACTACTAGGTATATACTCTGAGAAAACCATAATTCAAAAGGAGTCATGTACCACAATGTTCATTGCAGCACCCTTTACAACAGTCAGGACATGGAAGCAACCTAAGTGTCCATCACAGATGAATGGATAAAGAAGATGTGGCACATATATATACAACGGAATATTACTCAGCCATAAAAAGAAATGAAATTGAGTTATTTGTAGTGAGGTGGATGGACCTAGAGTCTGTCATACAGAGTGAAGTAAGTCAGAAAGAGAAAAACAAATACCTTATGCTAACACATATATATGGAATCTAAGAAACAAACCAAAAAATAGTCATGAAGAACCTAGGGGCAAGACGGGAATAAAGATGCAGACCTACTAGAGAATGGACTTGAGGATACGGGGAGGGGGAAGGGTAAATTGGGACAAAGTGAGAGAGTGGCATGGACATATATACACTACCAAATGTAAAATAGATAGCTAGTGGGAAGCAGCCGCATAGCACAGGGAGATCAGCTCAGTGCTTTGTGACCACCTAGAGGGGTGGGATAGGGAGGGTGGGAGGGAGGGAGATGCAAGAGGGAAGACATATGGGGATATATGTATATGTATAACTGATTCACTTTGGTATAAAGCAGAAACTAACACACCATTGTAAAGCAATTATACTCCAATAATGATGTTAAAAAAAAAAAAAGTGACACCCAAAGTGCACACACACACACACACACACACACACACACACAGAAATCTCGGTCTGTTATGGACTCAATGTTTGTGTCCCTCTAAAACATTCATATGTTGAAACCCTAACCCCAGATGGCTATAATTGGAGATGGGGTCTCTAAAGAAATAATTAAGGTTAAATACAGTCATAAGGGTGGGGCCCTGATTCAGTAGGATTAGTATCCCTATAAGAAGAGAAACCATAGCACTTATTAGTGCACTCACTCGACCCCCACACCCTCGCCATACATACTGAGTAAAGTCCATTTGAGGACACAGAGAAAGCAAGTATCTCTGCCAGCAAGAAAGTCCTCACCAGAAACTCAATCAGCTGGAACCTTGATCTCCAGAACTGTGAGAAAACAAATTTGTGTTGTTTAAACCACGCAATCTATGACATTTCCTTATGGCAGCCCAAGGAGACTAATACAGATTTTGGTACCAAGAAGTTGGTGGTACTGTAACAGATACCTAAAAATGTGGAATTAGCTTTGAGACTGGGTAATGGGTAAAGGATGCAAGAGTTTTGAGATGCATGTTAGGAAAAGCTTAGATTGCTATGAAGGGACTGTTGCTAGAAATCTAGATATTAAAGGCAATTCTGGTGATGACACGGAAAGAAAAGAGGAGAGCTAAAGAGAAAGCCTCCATATTCCTGAAGGATACATATATCATCACAAACAACGTTGGCAGAAATATGGACATTCAGTGCCATTCTGGTGAGACCTCAGACAGAAAGGAGAAAGGTTATTGGAAAGTGGAGGCAGTTTCACAAGGCAGTCCGTGTTACAAAGTGACAAAGAACTTGGCTGAACTGTGTTCTAGTGTTTCATGGAAGGTAGGACGTGCAAGTGATAAAATTGGATATTGAGCTGAGGAGATTTCTAAGCCAAGTGTGGAAGCAGCATCTTGGTTTCTCCTTCTCGCCCATAGTAAAATGCACGAGGAGAGAGATAAATCAAAGGAATTGCTAAGCAGAAAGGAATCAGAGCTTGAAGAATTGGAAAAATTTCAATCTATCCATATTGCAGAAAAATGAAGAAGCATGTTCTGAAGACACTGAGGGTGTGGCTGAGCTACCATCTGAGAAGGCCTTGAGGATGGGTGTGAACCATGGATTTAATCAGCCAACTCCACAGAAGCTAGCATCAGAGATGGGATTATACCTGCAGAAACACTGCCAGCTGGGACTCAATGATAACAGAGAAAATGGGACAAAAGGAAGGAAGGCTGTTAACATGCACTATCATTCAAGAAAAAGGAAGACTGACCTCAAAGGCGATTCAGAGATCATCAGGGCTGCGACTCCCATTACACAGGCTCAGGGGCAAGACTGCTTCCCCCTGAGTTTCAGAGGAGTGGGCCCCCTCTTCAGTTTCACTGGGCCAGATGGCCACCGAAGAGAACTGTGTGGACTCTCCCAGCAGAGAGCAACGGTGGGAGGGAAGGTGCAGGCCACCCTGAAGAGTGTGGGAGTGATACCACCAACCCCAGTGGTCCTGGCGGGCAGAGCACTGAATGCTATGGACTGAATGTTTGCGTCTCCCCCCAAATTCATCATGTTAAAGCCTTAACCCCCAGTGTGGCTGTATTTGGAAATGGGGTCTCTAAGGAAGTAATTAAGGTTAAATGAGGTCATAAGGGTGGGTCCCTGATCCAACAGGATTAGTGTTCTTATAAGAAGAGGCACCAGAGAGTTCACTCTCTAACCATAGGTGTGTGCTTACCAAGAAGAGGCCATGTGAGGACCTGGAGAGAAGGTGGCCATCTGCAAAGCCAGGAAGACCCTCACCAGAATGTGAATCAACCAGAACCTCGACCTTAAACTTCTAATTAATTATCTGTTGTTTAAGCCACTCACTCTATGGTGTTTTGTTATGGCACTCTGAGCAGACCAATTCACAGTCCAGTGCTCCAGTGTGCTTGTAGTTGAATCGAATTTTTTTTTAAGTTTATTCTAACTATTTAAGAAGTGCTTTTAAAATAGAAAATACACTTGCTTCGTGAACGGGAGCAAATAAAACAAGAGCTTCCTTAGTATAATACATAAGTACAAGTTAAACTTGCTATTGCTAAGTGAATATATATGTATTGAAAAAATAGCAAAAATACAGAAGAGCACATAACAAAGCAATTATCTGGAAAGGATGTGCACTAACAGTTTCATACAAGGATGCTTATTGTAGCATCCCTTATAGTGAAAAACTGAAGACAAGCTAAACGTCCAGTAATTAGAAGGTTAGTTAGCTAAATTATGTCACAACCACGCAATGAAGTATTATTTGGTCACTTAAAATCAGCTTTAGAGGAGTAATTAACACCTTATGAAAACGTTAACAATATCGTTAAGGGGAAACACTGAACAGTATGAATAATATAATCCAAATTGGGAGTGTGCGTGTGTCTTCATGAACAATACGTGTCAAAATGCCAATGGTTATCACTAGGTGGTACGATTACAAGCAGTTTTTATTTTCTTTTTGGAACTTTTCTGCATGTTCTAAATATTCTACAATAAACATTTCTTGCTTTTTTACTATATATGTATATATATATTTTTGGAGAACACATTATGATAATTTTACTCTCATTAGTTCTCAGAGAATTTGACAAGTCGGTTCCTACATTTTAATGCAGCAGATATATTCCGATTTCACAGTTCTGTCTAGCACGCTTTTTTCTCCTAGTAGATGAGAAACACCAGTGGGCCCCTCAATCTCTCATCACAAAATTAAAAGGAGTTGCAGTCACAAGCAATGGAATGGAAAGGGGAGGAAGCCATTCTGAGGCTTTGCAGCTTCTGCTGTACTAGGCTGCCCACCACATCTGCCCTGCTGTGCATTGCTTCCAAGAAGAGAAACAGCATTACGTATGTAGCAAATTTTCCTGGTGCAATCTTTCTCTGTTCTTCCAGGAACGCTAAGGGTTTGGGCAATGCTTTCTTTACAGGATTTAAATGGAATCCCCAAAGGAGAAGAGAAAAGTACGCCCCAGCTCTCCTAGTCTTACTGCCTCACTCATCCCTTCTCTTCTCTTTCCTCCTCCTTAGAGCCAGGTCACTGAAAGAGGGAGACACCCGACTCTCCAACAATGGGCGAACCACGTCTACGTGTAGAGCTGAGAATTGTGTGCGCAGGGGCCTCTCAAAGGAAGCAGATGTTCCCAGGAGTTGGCAAAACTTTGCCACTATCATAGTAATAAGCAATTTGTTTTCACTTTTTCCCTCACTGGTGTTAACTGTTCCCCAAACCACAGATTTGACTCATTAATTCACAAAGTTGTTATAAAAAACTAACCATTCAGCCTCATTAAGAAAGGTAGGTAAATGGTGTGGATGATAATTGATAAGCCTGTAGTTAACTGGAAGTAGTGTTTTCTTTTATTTCACCAACAAGGAAGGTGGATATACTATAATCAGTGTTGCACTAAAGCTTCTGAGTCAACCATCCAATGAATGCATGAGAGCCTGTCACTAGACCCTCTCACTTACCAGTATCCTTATTCTAACCTCATTTGGGATTATCTCTTTCCACTCCACCTGGAGACCAGGAATCCTACCACAGAAATGCCTGGCAAATAATTCAGGCAACGTGGATGTGGAAGTGATTGATGTCTCTCATCTCGGGCACCTCCAGAGTCATTCACATAATCCTGATGATCAAGGTGGTCTTCCCCTCTTTTCACCTCCATTTCCTGCCTAACTCCCCCTCCCTCTCCCACCCTGATCATCTCTCACAAAGCAGAAACCTTAACTAATCATGTAGAGGTGCACCTGTCCTCAGACGTCATGGAATGTTGTACTGAGGTACAGAAAAGGGGTATGAACAGTTCTTCAGCAAGCTCTGCACTCACCCCACCCTCTTGACAGCCACTTATATTACTGCAGCAATTCTCACGGGGGAGCGGAGAAGCATGCTCCCTCTCAGAAGAAGGCATCAGAATACGAAGACCAGACGTGCAGCTGGCAAAACGCACTTAATTGATCAACTGTTTATTGACAAAAACTCCAAAAGCAAAGCTCAATAAAGTTGGTTTAGCTGTTGGGGATACACAGAGGATAAAGTAAGTAAGAATTATGTGCGTCTGAAAAGGTTGCAAACACAGCAGCATTGCTACTCAAATTGAACAAAAGAAAATCTAATATGGATTAAATCTAATAGGGAATAAAGTCATAACACACAGCAAGTAATCATTTAATCAGCAATGCTGCCTCTTTTTGCAAAACCTTCTGTAATACCACTGGGGATGAGAGGTCCAGGTGATAGAGCCTCATAGCTCCCTAGTCTTTAACGATTCTTGAGACATCTTCTCTAATAATTCATCAGGGCTGAGTTCCTTTCTTGAACATGGAAAAAGACTGAGTGGTGTCATGGATTGAACTGTGTCCTCCCACAAGATATGTCGAATCCTAACCCCCAGTACCTCAGAAGGTGATCTTCTTTGAAAATAGAGTCATTGCAGATGTAATCAGTTAGGTATGGATGAAGTCATACTGGGGTAGCATGGGCCCTTCATCCAATATGACTGGTGTCCTTGAAAGAAGATGAGGAGAGGCGCAGGCTAATAGACACATGAAGTCTTGGAAGGAGGTAGAGATTGAAGTGATGCATCTACAAGCCAAGAAACACCAGGATCAACAAGAAGCAGGGAAGAGTCCTGCTCTAGAGCCTTCAGAGAGAGTATAGTCCTGCTGACACCTTGATTTCAAATGTCTAGCCTCTAGAACTGTGAGAGTATACTTTCTGTTGTCTTAAGCTACCCACTTTGTGGTACTTTGTTACCGTAGCCCTAGGAAACTAATACCGTAGCCCTAGGAAACTAATACCGTAGCCCTAGGAAACTACTACAAGTGGTAAGAAACTTATGGGCAACCTTCCTCCCACGATTTGCAATCAATGCAACTGATCCATCATGCACACACTCTGGTGGAGTATTATGAGGAATAACGGCAGCTGGTGAGTTTCCTGTGCATAAAGTGCAAATAGGGCAAAGGTTTCATTTTCAGAAATTAGAGCAGTGAGATGCTGCTAGTGAAGACGTTCAAACATAGATGGGACGCCCACTCAGGAGAGAGTTTGGAAAGGATTTAAGTTTTCTATATGAAGAGCTGCACTCTAGAAACACCTTAAAGTGTCTCACCAAATTCAATGCCTTCATCGAGAAGCTTCCATGAGAGGTGTGCAGAATCCACATGGCATCAGACTGAACTTTTCTGGTCACGTCTCAAAGAAATATACAAACGTTAGGCAGGTTGTGCCCCAAAGACTGGCATACGCTTCGGTCGTTTATACCCTTTCCACCTAGAAAATATTCTAGGTCCCCTGACTTAGCCTTGTGCCGATGCTTTCAGAATGAAGGGTCATGAATTGAGCTCTTAACGTGTTCCAGATTCTATGTCAGTTTCCTTTTCCACTTATAGTCATATTTAATCATGTGCATTTACTCCAGGATGTGCTGCATGACCGTGACCAAGGCACTCTGATAACACACTTCTAGAAAGACAGTGCAGCATCCCTCAAAAGCCATCCTGCACAGGTCGGTAAATCATGTTCTCAGTTTGTGAATCACTTTGATTCATATGATGTTCACTTGCAGACACGAGCCAATTTGGGACCTTGTCCTAATAACTGCAGAGATGGGCCAGGGAGAAATGCCAGTCCTAGAAACTGGAGTGGAAGTGGCATCCCACATCTGGGATCTGCAGCAGTGGACGGCACAGGACATTAGTATTCAACGTTGCTCATTAGACTTTCTGGCAAGCACCATGCAAACAGATGCCATGCAGTGCACACAGTCATCTAATTAAGGGCATATGGGCTATTTTTCTAAAAGTAAAAGCATTTATTATCCATTTTAATTGTAACCGCTTGGTGTGTGCAGACCACTTTAGGCATGTGTTTCAGAATCAAAAGATACATATGATTTTTTATAAAATCTATAGGAGGTACAAAGAATCACGCAATTACTGACACCTCTGTTCCTACTTCCCCAATTTAAGAAGCTGGCATTTTTTTCCTCCTCTGATGCAACTGCCGGAGTTTGAGAAATATCTTGAGAGATGACTCTGGTGTGAGTCTCTGGATACACAAGGCTGCCTTGATTAAAACTGACATTTGTGTGAACTATAGAACAAAATGTGCTCCCATCCCTCTTGTCTGTGAGGTCTGTCTACCGTCAGAAGTTCCCCAATCAGCTCATTTTTTAAACACAAGGTTTATGATTACACACCAGAATAGTGCTTGTCCTCAAGTGAACATGGGTTAGAGAGGCTTCTACCTACACCAACCCAACCTCTCCATCTCAGACCTACTGCCAGGCTCTCTGGCTGTGGGTTCTCCCATGCTATACGCCATCCCATTTTTCAAGCTCAACAGTGCCAGTCATACTGGGGGTAAATGGTCAGACCCTCAAGTAACAGAAACCCCAAACCCAAGAATGTCTCTGATAGGGGAAGATCATTTGCATGCCTAGGCAGAATCATTCATGAACATCGATAAAACTCTAGCCAGAAAGGCAGTGGAACAGAGCCTCCACACACACACATAACCTAAGAGAGAGCTCCTGGACCCTCCTCCTAGAGCCTTCCCAGAAGTTTTCCGCAATCATGCTACCGGGACCAAGTTTTCCCCACGGTAATTCCCCAGCTTGCCATGCCAGAACCAATAAAAACATCCTATGGCATTCAGAAGATCCATTTTCAAGATAATCACATCTTTCAAGTATGTTTCTGTCTCAGCATCTTAAGAGATAAATCCTGTACCTTGCTTTCAGAAAAAGGAGCCCATTTCTGTGATCTGCTGTCTAAGAAAAGAACTCCATTTTTGTTTAGTCCTAAATGGTCATTATTACTAATACTGTCATCTATTAATTGGCTGTAGATACTTAACATAGTTTTAGTTAATGTTGCTGTTAATTAATGTTAAAAGCATTTATTCTGTGTCCATCAACTGATGAATGGATAAACTAAGTGTGGTACATCCACACAGTGGAATATTATTCAACCATAAAAAGGAATGAAATACTGATAGAGGAAGACACAAAAGGCCAATATTATATGATTCCATTTATATGAAATATAAATGTGACTCAATTGCACACCTTAAGATGGCTAAAAGAGTCAATTTTTTGGTCCTCTGTATTTAATCACGATTTTCAATTTTGCGTTATATGTATTTTATCACAATTTTATTTTTTTTAAAAAAGATTTAACCTCTGGGTTTCTGTTCCCTCCGCTATACCCTTAGATCTATCATTTTGGGTATGTTACAGGAGGCATATAATAACCTATTTTGTGAAAATCTTTGCAAATGGAAGCTTTATTTAAAGTGGAATATAAGAACCACCATGCTGAGCACACACTGAAAGGCTGAAATAGTCCATGACACCAGGCCACTGGGACAAGATATTAAAGGTAACAGCTGCACTCCCCCAAGCATCACATCACATTCCCCTCAACGCCTCTTGTTCTCTCTCCACCGCCGCCCCAAGATAAATTGCTAGTCACAATTTACAATCAGAACACTATTTAGAAGCATAAACAGGCACTTGTGCTTGCTCCTAATGGATTCTAAGTACTTGATATGCTGAGAGCACAGGACGATTTTTTCACACTATTGAACTCCTCAGTGTCTGTCTTCTAGACCATTTTGTTGGTTTAAAATGCACCACTGCTCAAGCATGGTGAAGTCCGCCCATGTGCCTGGTGAAGAAAGGGGGTGAATTTGGTTCACCGTGCTGAGATTTTTCTTTTATTTCAATCACCTAAATTTCAAACGAAATCTTTTATTTCTCTCAACAACATCAAGCATTAGCACGACACTTGCCTCTGTTTCTAGGAATAAAGACTAGAAATCTTAATATAAAACATTAACTCAGTGGGCTGGTCTGGCAGAGTAATAGATCTTCCGAACTGTAGTGGCAAAACCTTGACGGGGCTTCCTCAAGTCACAGTAAAGCACTGTAATTCTCTTATTGAACCAGTAGAATTTAGGTCACAAATATATCTATGCAGAAAGCAATGGTGGCAGCTCTTTCAATGGATGACTAAAGGAACCATTCAGTGCCAGCGATGATGGGCCCTGGTGCTAAAGGTGAAAATAATAGGTTAGATTAGAAAGCACTGCTCAGACCCAGAGCAATCAATGACACCTCAGAACTGCTTATTTGAGCTGTGATCACTCTTGCTTCACATGTAAAGCACACTGCATTAGCCACCAGATGGTATCTTCCTTTTCCTGCTGGACTTCCTAGGATTTCCAAAGACTCTTGCCTGAATTACTTCCTTTTTCTGGCCAGCATAATAAGATTTCAGCCAGCTGACAAGCCTGAATACAAGGAAAAATGAATCCCAACAGATAAGCACAACTATTTATTTGGCTTAATAAGAAAAGAGGAGAGAGAGAAAAAAAAAAAAGCACAGCTTAGATATCAATACAGTCAATACCTCTGAGTCTCATTTTTTTTAACCCCTGAAAACTCGTAAAATCCTATAGGTCCGGGAGGGATATCAGAGGTCAGTTACTCAACATGCCGGATTAGTTATCTACTGCTACTTAACAAATTACTCCCAAACTCCGTGGCCTGAAACAACGTTTTATCATCTCACAGTTTCTGTAGGTCAGGAATCCAGGTGGCAGCTTACGTGGGTCTTCTGCTTTCAGCGTCTCTCACGGGCTGCAATCCCAGTGTTGGCAGGGGCTGCAGTCAACGGAAGGCTTGACTGGGGAAGAATCTGTCCTAAGCGCACTCAAGAGATTGTTGGCAGAGGGCATTTCCTCCTGGGCTGTTGGACTGAGCCCTCAGTTCCCCATGAGCTGCTGGCCAGAGGTCTTACTCTGTTCCTTGCCTCTCCACGTGCCAGTGCACAATATGGTGGCTGACTTCATCAAGCAAGCAAAGGAGATGGCAAGAGTATGAACAGAACACAAGTCATGGTCATTTGCAAAGTAATACAGGCAGACCTTGAAGATATTGTGGATTCAGATCCAGACCACAGAAATAAAGGGAATGCTGCAATAAAGCGAGCCACACACATTTTTTTGGTTTCCCAGTACGTATACAAGTTACGCTTACACTACATCGTAGTCTAATATGTGTGCAATAGCACTGCGCCTAAAAAATGTACAGACCTTAACTTAAAAATACTCTATTGCTAAAAAATGCTAAGCCTTCAGTGAGTCACAGTAGTAATATCCAAGATCACTGATCACAGATCACTGTAACAAATAATAATGAAGAGGTTTGAAATATTGTGAGAATTACCATTGTGACACAGAAAGATGAAGTAAGCAAATGCTTTTGAAAAACAGGCACCAATAGACTTGTTTGATGAAGGATTGCCATAAACCTTCAATCTGTAAAAAACGCAGTAAAGCAAAGAGCAGTAAAACGAGGCATGCCTGTAGCAGAAGTAACATCCCATCATTTTTTCTGTTTGGTGTAAGAAATTCACTAGGTCTAACCCACACTTAGGGAGGGGCGATTACACAGGGCATGCATACCAGGAGGCGGGGTCATTGGGGGCCGTCTCAGGGACTAGCTGCCACCTATGCCCATTAGACATTTCTATCTTATCCATAGAACGGTCACCGGCCTCTGCTTTAACTTCTGTCATGAAGCGCTAACTCACCACCTCCTGAGGCACCCAGCTCATTCCATTTCGGAACCCTAACTGCTTAAACAGTTCTAATAGTTAACCCACCTGCCACTGACTGGATCCCTGAGATTCTGTTAAGTACCTGGAAACTCTTAAGAGACCCTTGAATTCAAGATATTTATAAAGAAGATGTTCAAAAATAGGAACTTGGCTCATGAAATAAGATCTGGGCAGAGAAACAGTTGAGTTATCACAAAGGGAAGTTCTCACACAACCATGTAATCTCAAGCACCGCAAATATTAGGGCCAGCTGTGTAAGGGGAAGGCATGCACCAAGCTCAGCACAGGGCCGAGCCCCCCCTGACCAGCCCCGTCCTGGGCTTCCCAAACCACTTGGGAAATGCATACAGGTTTGTCTCCTTGTGCTTAAAACCACTAGGTACACAGATGTAGAGACGGTATGGGGAAAGTGGGAGGTGGGGTGAATTGGGAGATGGGGATGGACACATATACACTAGTGATACTATGTATAAAATAGATAACTAATGAGAACCTACTGTATAGCACAGGGAACTCAGCGCTCTGTGGTGACCTAAATGGGAAGGGAATCCAAAAGAGAGGGGATATATGTATATGTAGAGCTGATTCACTTTGCTGTACAGTAGAAACACAACACTGTAAAGCAACTATACTCCAATAAAAATTTAAAAAACAAAGTACTAGGGAAGCCTTCAAACAAATCTGGACTGGGCCATCCTTGCAGAGGTTCAGAGGAAGAATGCCAAGGACAGTTGCCTGGGTTCTGAAGCATTCCAGAGCCATCTGGAAAGTGGGGAGGGGCAGTGAGACAGTCCTGGTGATAAGTGGGCAAAGGACTTCTGATCCATCGGGAAAGAAAAAAGCCAAAGGACCACAGCCCTCAGGACACAGTCCCATCACAAGCCTGAGAGGTCCTGATTTCCCAAGAGGCTGGGTTTCGTCGAGTCAGGAGGGTTAGATGAGCAGAAATGTGGACTGCATACAGGCAGCAGGAAGGGCAAGATGGGGGAGAGGCCTGTGCCCCTCCTGTATTCTATGCACCCCATTCCAACGGCCACGTTAGTATTTTTTGCCACTCCATACACATTCAAGGTAAAGAGTCCATGTGGGGCTGGGTCGGGGTGGTAAGGGAGAGAGGGCTAAAAGAAGAGCATCCTGAGTTTGTTCCTTGCTCCACCCCCTTTATGGGCCCTAAACTCGTGGATATATTATTATTCACCAACTTAGAGTGTATGTAGCTCAAATCTAACTCAGCAGCTTAAAAAAAAAATCATCTAATCCATCAGCGAGACAATTGACTCAGATAGACATGGGTGGCAAAAGGAAAATTGAAGCCCTTGTAGCCTAGAAGAGGTAGAATGCCCCCCGAATCAATCTTCTGGAAAGGTTATTTCCAAATCAATACAATGGTAAGACTGTACTGTGGGAGTGTTAACCTGTTTCTGTCACTTTCCCTGTTTCTGTCGCTTTCCCTTTTTGGTTTCTCTCTCTGCCATTTACGTTCTTCTCAGACATGAACCGTGACCTCTCTATTGTATGTAGTTGTCCTCAGCTTCCAGGGTGATGGTCAGCGTTCACCCAGGGGGAGTTCACTGTTTGTCTCTGGCTGAATGGTAAGAATGAGAAACAAAAAACGCAAGCGTTGTACCAACTCCTAACTCCAGCGCATTTCCAAATGCCCTGGAGCAAATTCAACGCGCTCATTTAGCCTCAAATGCTGAGTCACTGGTAGACGAGGAGCATAAGTCGCAGCCAAGGTTAGAAATACCACGACAGGACTGATGAGAGCGCATAGGGGTGTATTTCTCCAAGATGTTCTGCTGAGAACCAATCAGCATTAGCCTTTCAGAGATACATAAACGATAGTGTGCATGGGGATAGAACGAACATGGGCCCAAACTTGCACTCAGATTCTGGAAGTGGGTTTTTTTGTTGTTTTTTTTTTAGCAAATCTGAAGTTGTTTGGGGGTACAGAAATATTTGCACGATAAACCTAAATTAACACATGGGCTGTAGGCTGAGGACCTGAAGACTTCCAGAATCCAAGGGGCCTCCAGGCCAGCCAACTATTATGTCCAATCAAAATGGCCCATCTACACCCCAAATTTCCATCCTGGAGTGTAGGTCTGCAATATAGGTCAAGAATTCAAGAACATGAAATTGTATGTTTCACAATTTATCTTCAAGGAAGATTAAGGTGACTTCAACCAGTTCAATCTTCACTCACAATGTCAATGTTTCTTCTAAGAGACCCATACTCTGTGGTTCACAGGTGACTAAGTAATGATAATAAAGCATTTAAAAAGTTTTTAAAGATAGATGCTTTAAAGAAAAACCTGTTAGCCAGTGAAGAGATGAGGGTCACAGAATGATTTCTTCCCCAGCCTTTTTCCACTACGATAAAGAGCATATTGGCCTTCTCCAAACGTGGGCTACATAAATCCTCCACGTGGCTTGTCAGCTCGTCTCTTGTGAGATTCAAGATTATAATGAGACGGATCCATGCTTGTTTCTGGCCTGACTTAATAACTTACTAATTGTAATTGACTGAACACCAGGTGTCAACTCACACATGTCAAGACTCATTTCTATCACCATCTTGGGTCTATTATCTTCTATAGAGAAGCATGCCGGGAAATGTCCAATGGGTCACCCAAACATGGCAGACCTGAGGTCGATATCACGATCCAGAAGATGAAGCCAGATGGTCCCGGGGCCAGGGCACAGGAGCAGGGAGCTGAGGTCAAGCAGGCACTGCAGGATGAGTGAATGAGGTCACTGAGCCCGGGCCACTGTGACTGAATGCACTTAGTGATGAGTGAGCGAGCACAGCTCCTCTGAAGAGCCAGGCTCGGGGCACCATGTTAGCGGGTTTTAAAACAGAGCTGAGTCACACTAGACAGGCCCACTGCCCAAACCTTCTGAATGCCCTCATTTCTGGATGTCTCTGGTCTCTCTAATCCAGTGCACTTTCCAAGGACCCAACTATCTTTATGTGCAGATTATTAGGATGCAATGTCTCTTTCCATTGCCTTCCAGCAACAAATACGAGACTGTGTCATTTAGAAGCTTCTACAAAACCAGACCCAAGAGATATATATTGAGTAGAGTACTATGCACCAGGGACTATTCAAAGAACTAGAGAGAGGATGGCATATAAGAGAGGGTTCTTGCCCTCAAGAAGCTTGACCTGAGGGGCAACAGAGACCCTGTGTGGAGATACATTTTCATACATTCTCCACAGCGCGAAGTTTTTCCTTGGCTTCCTTCTCTCCAACTCTGCCCGTGACAGGAAGCCTAGTTATGAGTTGAGGTATCTCTTCTCCACCCGCCACCCTTCCCGCAGCTCACATGGAAGGGCAACGAGCCCAGCCAACAAGCCCTGCCTCAAGTCTCTGCAAGATGGAAGAGCCTGTGAGCAGAATCTGTCCCCAGCCCTGGGCGTTTGCTGGGACGGATTTCTTCTCTTAACACTGTATTTATTACTGGGGCGTGAAACACAAATCTGCAGATGCCTTTTCCACTTGCTTGCTGTTGAGAGCCTGCTCGATAATTTAGCGCTCTCTCCCTTAAGGACATTTGGTTTCTGCTGGCTGCTGCGTAAGACGTAAGACGATTGCGGGATGGGTTCCTAAGTATCCGGATCCCTGCCCCCTCTTTCCGGCCTCCCTTTCAGTTGGCTCTTGCCAGCACTGGTCTGCAGCTGCAGAGCAGCAGCTCCTTAACTCTTGGGCGGCCACCACCATTACTGCTCTTTCACAGACACAGTGCTGTTCCGTCTCCCTGTTACATTATCACAGCAAATTGATGATTACTTAAAAAAAAAAGCTGTCACAATGGGAGACCGAACACTGGCAACAGATAAAACAAAAGAAGGCACCAAGCTCTTTAATTAAGGTTCACGAAGGCATGTGAATCCTAGCTTTCAGTTAGCCTGCTGTGCCTCTGCCTGATTAGCTACAATGCATCTGTTCAGTTTCCCGGTATCCATCTGTACTGCTAAGGAGAAATGTATCTGGGTTGCCCTGATACTCAATAAGATGGTTCAAAGGCATCAGCTGTAGATAGACTAATGGTTATGCGCGTTGACAGAGTGTTTCCTGCGCTCCTTTCTGCGTTGACATGCAAGATCACACCACCTTACACGTACCTCAAATTAACCCATAGAATTAACCCGCACAGACAGCCCAAATGAACTGCCTACTGCCAGGAAACCCGAAGAGTTTTAGGATGACTCACTTCTCTGCTGTAGCGTTTAAAGCTGGAAGTATACCTCAATCACACCCTTTTCAGAAACTCCACCTACCTGTTCTGTCATGGCTCCTGCCATAGAATTTCTCCTTGGACAAATTAGAAGGACCACGAGAACCGGGATCTTTCTGCATGTTACAATGGAAGCGACTTTTCAACTCAATGTGTCCTGAAGGTGTGTCTGTGTCATACAAGGATTCTTTCTCACCAAGAAAAGGGCAGCCAAGACCTAAGTGGCCACTAGTCAGAGCTGTCTGGGCAGAACATGCTGTGCACCTGAAGTGATGTTGGCCCCGTGTGATTTTTGTTTCCCCAGTGACTTTATTTCCCTCATTTATAAAAATGTGTTAGCGCTATGTGGATCCTAAAATTCTTTACTCATATGCCATTCTGTGATACAATGCCATCAACTCAGGTTCATAGAACTTGAAACAGCTGAGCTGACCCCTGTACACAGATTCAAACATCTGAGTTTTAAAAATATCTTCCTAAAACTGGTAAAAGCCAAACAAAGTCTGGAGTTTCATTAATAGTAGTGTACCAGTGGTTGCTTAGGTTTGACAAATGTACTATAATAATGTAAGATGTTAAGAGTAGAGGGAACTCGGTGAGGGGTGTATGGGAACTCTGTTATCTTTGCAACTTTTCTGCAAATCTAGAATTATTCAAAAATGAAGTATTTATTTTAAAAAATTTTAAAATATACTTTCCTCACTTGGGTGTAAATGAAAGCAACATTGAGTTTAAATGGGGGTATTATGATGTAACATCTTGTCAGCACTTTCATTTCAGAGAAGACAGGTAAGGGACATGGGTTAAAATTTTGCTACTGCTATGAATGTAATGCCCATGCCATCAAGATCACTGTCACTTCTTGAACACTTTGTACTCCCTCCATTGACGTAGGAAGGGTCTCAGCTTCTGAAGAATTTCACATTCTTGGAATGTGATTGCATGCCTTGAACTATGAGGAGAGTAACTGGTCTAAAATACCAGAGGTAAGAAAAACTATAGGAGGGATTTCCCTTAGAAAGTGACCAAAGCAGGGAACCTTAAGTGAAAAGCTTTATAAATCTTGAAAGCTTATTGGTAAGCATGGACAAAGCATTGTTTAGTTATTGTATACTAGATTTCCTACTACTTGTTCACACTAGCATGTCAATTAAGGTTAAATTTGGTGCAATTATCATTAGTCTACCCCGTTCTTTTCTTCCCCATTTAAACACCTTATTGAACTCATAGTGGTAGCTCCAAAAGGGACTTAGGAATGGCCTGGCCCATTCTCTTCCTGAGGCCCAGAGGTAGGTTTCAAATGAAACAAGGACACACAGGTGGAAATACTTTGAATAAATTGCTGCAAAATTATAAGGTATAATTACCATGCTATCTGACCAGCCACTTGGCCAAGATCACCCAGCTGCACAGACCATGGAAGATTCTAAACTCCAAAGATCCTGGCATGGATCTTTGTCATTTAATTATGAACAGTATTGAATCCCACATGAGGAAGTGTTTAATAAATAATCAACCGATTGCAATGTGAACTCTTTAATCCCAAGCCAGTAGAGAGGCTCGCTTTCCTCTTCACAAAGAGCAAAGCGTGAAGAGAGAGCATTTCTTTACCAATTTGAAAAGGGAGCAGAGAAAAGCCTGCATTTATTCCTGGAGGAGAATACTGTAACTGTTATAAGCGGCTGTGTTACATCAATTTAAAAGTAATTTTTCTGAATTAAGAGAAAATTGAGTGGGGAAAATGCTTCCTTTTGGAAATTTAATTCCCAACTATTTATATGCTGATACTCTTCGCAAGTACACAAGCCGTAAGCTGCTTCGTGTGCCAACATCACCCAGGACAGGAAAAGAGTCGTTCTTTAGACGGCCATTTTCCTCCCAGTCTTACTTACCCCAGTCCCCGTGATCTCACCAAAACCCAAGCCAACTCCTTTAAAAACAGATCGGGGGCTTCCCTGGTGGCGCAGTGGTTGAGAGTCCGCCTGCCGAAGCAGGGGACATGGGTTCGTGCCCCGGTCCAGGAAGATCCCACATGTTACAGAGCGGCTGGGCCCGTGGGCCATGGCCGCTGGGCCTGCGCGTTCGGAGCCTGTGCTCCGCAACGGGAGAGGCCACAGCGGTGAGAGGCCCACATACCGCAAAACAAACAGACAAACAAACAAACAAACAGATCGGCATTGCGCTCAGCTCATACCTGCTGTGGTGCTTTGAAATAGCAATCACTGTATTTATAAGAAGGCGAGGACTCATAAATATGTCACATATGAATATACAATGCCATATTTCACCATTTTCTATTTCAAAATTGTGAGTTATGACTGCAGAAATGCACGCCCATTAAAGGTGATATGATGTATTTTCCGCCCTGTTCAGGAGTCCATCCATCATGGAGACAATAAAGAAAACCACACTTAAAGCAAACAAACAAACAAACAAACAAAAAGATCGGCATAAAATAATCAAGTTCCGTGACAAATATCAACAAAATCCACGGCAATGAATGGGAATGAAGGAGAACATTTCATTTCATATTTAAAATGTTAAATTGGGTACTTATAATTCCCCTTATTTAGCTTTTTTAATCAAAAAATTCAAGCTTTATTCAACATTTGCATATTTATCCTCTATAATGTGCACTGATTGCATTAAAGACGGAGAAAAAGCACGTAAGTGCGGCACAAATATAGTTACTCATCAAGTGCACCATCTATGTGTGCATAGATAAATATTTCCAAACAAATTAACATACACCCCAGCACAGGTGTCCTGGCCTCACAGCTCCCTCCAGTTATTTCAATCCTAGTTTTCCTTCCATAAAGCTTCAAGAGCCAGAGCATCAGTTTAAAATTTTTCTAGTTTGATGATTTGTAGGATTGGTGGGTTCTTTTGCCAAAGTCACTGATTAGTGACTAACTCTTCTAATGAGCAATAATAGTCAGGGAAGAAAACACTCAACTGCACTTTTTATTAAAAACCAAAACTACGGCTTCCATGATTCAACCAAGACCTCCAATGGGTAGTTTGTTGCCGTTAGTCATAGGAAGGGGCAGTTCCCATGTCTGAAAAGAGAATAGCCTTGCCCAGGCATAGCAGGCACTGTTAATGGTCCACCAATGGCCGGTCCCCACTGACTTCATGCCTACAGAATCATGACTGTTTAGAGCTCCAGTGTGGCCGGCTCTTAGAAGCAGGTTATGTTTTGTCTAAGCCAGAGGCTGGCAAACAACCCCTGGGCCAAATCCAGCCCATCACCTGTTTTTGTAAATAAAATTTTATTGGAACAAAGACCCGCCCACTCATTTACTTATCATCTATGGCTGCTTTCACACTCCAAGGACAGATTCGAGCAGCTGCAACGACAGCATAATGGCCTGCAGAGTCTCAAATGTTTACTACCTGGGCCTTTACAGAAAACATTTGCCAAGCCCTGGTCCAAGCCAACTCCAGCCAATTTCCCAGCCTCCCTTGCAGCTAGGAAGATGTTGGATTATATATAGTAGGTGAGGAAGAAGATGTGACCAAGAGCTACCTTTGGATACAGAATCGATGATAGACCCATTCACTGAAGTAAGGACCATGGAAGAGCATTAGATTTGGGGAGTTCAGTGCAAGGAGGAAAACGTAAGCTCAGGACATCTGAATATATGATTTGAGGTGCTTTGGGGAAGTTGAGTAAATACTTCAACATACAAGTAGAGGGACTTCCCTGGTGGTCCAGCGGTTAAGACTGCACTTCCAGTGCAGGGGGTGCAGGTTCGATCTTTGGTCAGGGGACTAAGATCCCACATGCTGCACGGCACAGCCAAAACATAACTAACTAACTAAATAACTAACTAAATAAATAAATAAAAATTTTTAAAAGTATAGAATTCAGAAAAGAGGTCTAACTGCAGACCTCTAAGGTCAACTGCTTCATTAACTTTAACTCAAATAGACCCTTCTTGGATCTTATCTACCGCAAACCATTACCTTAAATTAAATCCTCTTGACCACTGCCTCCTTCTTAACTGAGTTCCTATGGCACTAGCCTTTCCTGGTTCTCTTCCCACCTCTCTCACTGCTCCATCTTTTTTGCCTGTCCACATTTTCACTCCTTAAGTTGGGGAATTCCTTTAGGTCTTTTCATCAAGCTTTGTGGCTTCCCTCATTTTTCTCTCCCTGCACATTCTCATTAGCCTCACAGCTTTCAAGCAAATGACTCGCAAATGGACACTGCTAGCCTAGACTTTTCTCTACATCTTGACCCATTGTTACCTGGTTGCATATCCCCAAATGGGTGCCATGTTGCCAACTCAAACTCTAGGTACATAAAATATTTATTGATCTTACCCCCAATAGAGAAAAGACACTGGTCATGGCGTTGGAATTACTTGTTTTGAGTCCTAGCTTTGAGTCTTACTGTGTGAATTTAGCGAATTTCCTAATTTCTCTGAGCCTCAGTTTCATCACTTCCATGTGCCTCAAGAGAGGTACAAAGTCCCATTTATAGGTTATAGGTGAGAAGAAACTTCTGATTTGGAATAACTGGTGAGGGGAACCCGGAAAGACTGGAGAAGAAGGTAGTATTTCAGCTTGAAAAGTGTGGGGAACTTCAGCAATCTACATGGCCTCCTTTCATGGGGCCTATGTGATTTAATTTGAGTATATGCATGTGTGGAGCATACTCTGACTTCTGGCCCCTTTTTGGGAAGAAGAAAAAGATCTGAATACCGTTTGTGCTTTTGTCCTCCACTCCCAGCTTCATTTCATACTTGCTTAGTTTCAACCTGGTTCCAACCTCTGCTCTGGTATCCGGAGCCTGTGCTAATTGGTGTGTATCCAACTCATTTTTTTCTTTTTCTTTTTTTTTTTTTTTTTTTTTTTTTTTGCGGTACGCTGGCCTCTCACTGCTGAGGCCTCTCCCGTTGTGGAGCGCAGGCTCTGGACGCACAGGCTCAGCGGCCACGGCTCACGGGCCCAGCCGCTCCGCGGCATGTGGGATCCTCCTGGACTGAGGCACGAACCCGTTTCCCCTGCATCGGCAGGCAGATTCTCAACCACTGCGCCACCAGGGAAGCCCATCCAACTCATTTTATCCTCTGGCCCTTCCTGAAGCCTGGGCGTCCCAGTTAGCTCACACGTGATCTTGGGTTTGCCGCTGCTTTTCTTAGGCTTAAACTTCTCTGATTTAAACAACCACCACAACCAACAACTGTGAATGAGCTTTACAAAGAGGCGGACGCTTAGAGTGGCTTTATAGCAAGTGAGTCAGAGAAAACGGGCAAAACAACAGGAACAGCCTTCGGGGTGTTCCCTCAGGTAGCAGCCAGCAGCTGCATCCTGGCCCTTCCTGGCTGTGGTGTAGCTCCTGCTGGTCACTGAGATGCCAAACTGAAAATGTAATGGAAATGAGCTTCTTTTGCCCCATTTCTGTTTCCTACACTACATTTTAAATTTAGTATTTGCCGAAAAGATCAGCTTCTAGCCTTCACATGTGTCCTGAGATGAATCCTTTACCAAAGAATGCATTTTCTGACTTCATAAGTGCTCAAAGGCCAGATTCAGAATACTTTATTCATCTCCCTTCTAAGATCTTTTCACAGGGGCTATAATTTCAGAGATCTACAGTGTGGTCTCTCTATCCCTACTCCTCAAGGACACGAGAAAGCAAACCAGACCTGAGAAAAGGAAAAAGAAACAATTTCCAAGCCAGTGTCGTTCCCAGAAACAGAAAGTAAAGATGAAATTCCTTGTCACTCTCTCTTGACTGTTGCTTTAGGACGGAGAGCTGCCCAGGAAGATGGAGTTAACACAGAAGCCAAACTCCTGTGCGAGAGTCCAGGGGCAGAGTTCTTTCTTTGTAGTGATGACTAGATAGTTCTGCCAGTTAGTGTGAGGCCGCAGGCCTGGCATTTGAACAGGAAGTGAGGCCAATCCTAAATGAAATCAAACTGTGAATAAAGGCGGATTCAAATAAGAATTGACAGCATAGTTCACAGAGCTCGTGTGCGGCTCGGCTGCCTGAAAGTCGCTGCCACCACACGCCTTGGACGAGAGACAGGAGAAATCGCCTCCATAGCGATTGGCTGAGGAGGTTGTGCGAAGCGAGTTTGTCTGCACTTTGTCGTGCCTGTGACACGGGGAAGGTAAGAGGGGCTGGTGAGAATGTTGACAGGCTGATAAGTTTCTTTGGAAACAGCCTGGAAAGGCTGCCAGGAACGCAGGAAGCTGAATGTTCTAATTCGAAAGCTCTACTCCCCATGTTTTATAACTGCTGCAATATGACTTAAAAATAACTATTTCAGAAAGGACATTGGATTAGGACTCTGGAACTTGGGTCCTGCTAACTTGTTGTATAACCTTGACAAATTGCTTCACTTCTCCAGGCCCATGTGTTTAAAAGGGTATTTTCTGCCTAAAGGAAAGAGAATGGGGGCGGGGGGAGCGGGTAGGCAGATTGGTAGGAGATGGGGGAAGGGGTGGCAGAGAGAGAGGAATGAGATTTGGTTCATGGGCCCAGTCTGCGGAGGCCTAAGCCCTGGAGAACAGAGAAAGTTAGAACAGGACTAAGCCGACATTGCTACAAAGAGGTTTTAGCTTATCCGCCACCATTTCAGCTGAAACATTTTCACCAGCAGTGGGTTGAATATTAACTTTCCAAAAGAGAAGTCCAAGTCCTAAGCACCAGAATCTGTGAATGTGATCTTATTTGGAAGAAAAATCTTTGCAGATGTAATTAGAGGTCTCAAGATCAGATCATCCTGGATTTGGGTGGGCCCTACATCCGACAACTAGTGTTCTTATAAGAAGAAGACAGAGTGAGGGTTTGAGAGACTCAAACACACAGGGGAGAAGGCCACGTGAAGACAGAGGCAGAGATGGGATTCTGCAGCCCCAAGTCAAAGAACACCTGCAGCCACGGAAAGCAGGAAGAGGCACGGAGGATGCACCACTAGAGACTCCAGAGGGAGCATGGCCCTGCCAGCAACTTGATTTCAGACTCTTGGCCACCAGGACTGGGAGAGACTAAGTTTTTGTTTTAAGCCACACGATTTGAGGTAATTTGTTACAGAAGCCCTAGGAAACGAATACAACATCCCTGTGAATGGAAAAGTCAAGCATCCCTTTAAACAGACTTCCTTCCTCCCCTTGGGGTCTTGGAGATGACCGGATTCGAGCCCCAATTTAAACATGGGCAAGGGAGAAGAAATATGTCTCTCTAACACTATTAAAGGCCATGCTGGTCCCAGAAAGGAGAGACCTCGCTGCTTTAGTTTAACTCTGAGATGAACAGCAAAGTGTCAGAGCTGTTTGAAGCTGTTGGGCGATGGTGCTGGGAAGAGGCAGCTTTTCCACAAGCCCTTCCTGTGAGAAGCTGAGAGACGCTGACTGGACAGGAAAGGCTGATGAGGAGTTACTGGCATCATGTCATTTTTTACCCTAAGGATTGCTTTTGATGTGGACCATTTTTAAAGTCTTTACTGAATTTGTTACAATACTGCTTCTGTTTCATGTTTTGGTTTTTTGGCCACAAGGCATGTGGGATCTTAGCTCCCTGACCAGGGATTGAACCTACACCCCCTGCATTAGAAGGCGAAGTCTTCACCAATGGACCACCAGGGAAGTCCCATTGGGTCATTTTTTGGTGTGAGCTCTTCATCGTTTGAGAGTGTGGTTCTCAGCCAGCAGAGGCCCACACGCACTCTGTGCTATATGCTTATGACTCCCACTCCATGACCAACTGTAAGGATGCTGTAGGCCTCCTTATATGCCAGTCATACTACCCATCCTCCACATGGCTATGACATTCATTCTCAAGTCCCATTCATGCCTTGAGTCATTCATGCAACAAATATTTTCTTAACCCCAATGGTTGGCTCTGCCTGATTGGTGTTAACCATCCCACATTCTCACCCAATTGCCCTTGTGATCCATGATATGATTTACAAAAAAAAAAAAAAAAGGTAGGCATGTGGCAGTAAGTAGGGGAATGGGTGTGGCCCTAGTATAACTTGAAGCTAACTGGTTGACCAGCCACCCAAGGTGAGAGGGAGAGAGAGTCTGCAGTACAAAGTCACAGTAAAGATGCTTCCATTGATCAAGAAAGCTGAGATGATTACTGATTTTCAATAGGCATTCATTACTGAATTCACTACCTCTGGGCATCAGGGCCAAGAGAACTTCTGCAAAAACCCTCATTTGGGTGAAACAATTTTTTAAAAAGTCCTTGGGAGAGAATATGGAGAGGAATCAAATGTGCTTCACAATTGAAGTGAACTTAAGTGGTTTAAGAAAAAGGAATTATGGAGATACTCTAAGAGGCATTTTCCTTCACTATAGAAAAAAGTTACTACAATCTTAACTGCACATTTCAGTTTTAATGAGTTATATGTTTTGTTTTGTTTTACTTTTAATTGTAGCAGAAGACACATGGCATAAAATTTTTACGATCTTAATCATTTTAAAGTGTATAGTTCAGTAGTGTTAAGTATATTCACATTGTCATGCAACAAAGCTCTAAAACTTTTTCATCTTGCAAAACTGAACCCCTGTACCCATGAAACAACTCCCCAATCTCCCCTCCTCCCTGCCCCTGGAAACCATCTTTCTACTTTCTATCTCTATGAATTTGACTACTCTGAGTACTCATATAAGAGGAATTATACAACATCTGTCCTTTTGTGATTGGCTTAGTATAATGTCCTTAAGGACAAACTGTGACAAACTGCTTAATGTCACTTAGCATAGTGTCCTCAAAGTTCATCCATGTAGTAGCATGTGTCAGAATTTCCTTCCTTTTTAAGACGGAATTATATTTCACTGTACGTATAGATCACATTTTATTTACCCATTTATTTGTCAATGGATATTTGGGCTACTTCCACTTTGGGTGTACAAACCTGGAAGAAATTTGTAAATTTCTAGAAACATACAACTACCAAGTCTGAATCATGAAGAAATAGAAAATTTGAACAGACCAATAACAAGTAAGGAGATTGAATCAGTCATCAAACTTCCCCAAGAAGAAAAGCCCAGAACAGATGGCTCTACAAGTGAACTCTACCAAATATTTAAAGAAGAATTAATGCCAATTTTTCTCAAATTCTTCCAAAAATCTGAAGAGGCGGGAATACTACCAAACTCATTTTACAAGAACAGCATACCTAATACCAAAGCTAAATAAGGATGCTACAAGAAAGGCATACTACAGGCCAGTATCCTTGATGAATACAGATGCAAAAATTCTCAACAAAATACTGGCAAACCAAATTCAATAGCACGTTAAAAGGATCAAGTAGGATGTATTCCTGGAACACAAGGATGGTTGAACATATGCAAACCAATAAATACAGCACATTCATAGAATAAAAGAGAAAAATCATAAGATCATTTATAGACCATATAATCAATAGATGCAGAAAAAGCATTTGACAAAATTCAACATCCATTCATGATAACAATTCTCAACAAAATGGATATAGAAGGAACATACCTGAACATAATATAGGCCATACCTGACAAGTCCACAGCTAACATTATACTTAATGATGAAATGTTGAAAGCTTTCCCTCTAATATCAGGAACAAGACAAGTTTGCCAACTCTCAACTCTCCTACTGAACATAGTACTAGACGTTCTACTCACAGCAATTAGGCAAGAAAAAGAAATTAAAGCCATCCAAGTTGGAAAGGAAGAAGTAAATTGTCTCGTTTGCTGAGAACATGATCTTTTACATAGAAAATCCTAAAGATTCCACCAAAGAACTGTTAGACCAAATAGAGGAATTCAGTAAAATTGCAGGATACAAAGTCAACATAAAAAAATTACTTGTATTTCTATACATTAACAATGAACTATCTGAAAAAGAAAAAAAGAAAACAACCCCACCTACAATAGCATCAAAAACAATAAACTACATAGGAATAAGTTTAACCAAGGAAGTGAAAGATCTATATACTGAAAACTATAAGACACTGATAAAAGAAATTGAAGAAGACACAAATAGAAAGATATCACATGTTCATGGATCAGAAGAGTTAATATTGTTAAAATGTATACTACCCATAGCCAGCTAACCAATCCAATCCCTACCAAAATTCCAGTAATAATTTTCACAGAAATGGAAAAAAAATTATAAAATTTGTATGGTACCACAAAAGACCCCACATAGCCAAAGGAATCTTGAGAAAAAACAAAGCTAAAGGAATCATATTTCCTGATTTCAAAGTATATTAGAAAGCTGTAGTAATTGAAACAGTATGATACAGGCAAAAAAACCCCAGATACACAGACCAATAAAACAGAATTAAGGGCTTGAAAATAAATCCATTCTTATATGGTCAATTAATATTTGACAAGTGAGCTACCAATATACAATGGGGAAAGGACAGTCTCTTCAGTAAATAGGGGTGGGAAAACTGGATATCAACATGCAAAAGAATGAAACTGAACACCTATCTTATGCTACTCACAAAAATTAATTCAAAATGGACTGTGGACTTGAATGTATGACCTGAAACTGTTAAACTGCTAGAAGAAAACACAGGGGGAAATCTCCTTGACATTGATCCTGGCAATGAATATTTGGATATGACTCCAAAAGCAAAGGCACAACAAAACCAAACATAAACAAGTAAGACGATAATCAAACCAAAAAGTTTCTGTGCAGCAAAAGAAAAATACAACAAAATGAAAAGCAACCTGCAAAATGAGTAAAAATATTTGCATATCATATGTCTGATAAGGGGTTGATATCCAAAATAATCAAGGAACTCATATGACTCAACAGCAAAAAAAAAAAAAAATCCAATTAAAAACCGGCCAAATAATCTGAATAGACATTAGACATTTTCCCTAATAAGACATGCAAATGGCCAACAGGCAAATGAAACGGTGCTCAACATCACTAACCATCAGGGAAATGCAAATCGAAACCACAATGAGATATCATCTCACAACTGTTAACAAACAAAACAAAATAAGAGATAAATGCTGGGAAGGGTGTGGGGAAAAAGGGAACCCTTGTGCACTGTTGGTAGGAAAGTAAATTGGTGCAGCCACCATGGAAAACAGTATGGAGTTTCGATACAGAATTAAAAACAACTGCCATATGATCCAGCAGTCCCACTTCTGGGTATATATCCAAAGAAGATAAAATCACTATCTTGAAGAGATACCTGCATACATGTTCACTGCAGCATTATTCATAGTAACTGAGACATGGAAACAACCTAAATGTCCACTGAAGGGTGAATGGATAAAAGAAAATGTGAGATAGACAGACAGATAGATTAGATAGATAGATAGACAGAATGAAAGAACAAACAAACGGAATATATTATTCAGCCATGAAAAGGAAAGAAACTCTGCTGTTTTCAATAATGTGGATGGACCTTGAGGGCATTATGCAAAATGAAGTAAGTCAGATAAAGACAAATACTGGGTGATCTCACTTATATGTGTAATCTAAAAGCATCAAACTCAGAGAAACACAGAGTAGAAGAGTAGTTGCCAGGGGCTGAGCGGTGAGTGAAATAGGGAGATACTGGGCAAAAGGGTACAAACTTTGAGTTATGAATAAGGTCCAGGGATCTAATGTTCTCATGGTGACTATAGTTAACAATATTATATTGATATTGTATACTTGGAAAGTTTTAGAGGGTGGAGCTTTTAATGTTCTCACCATAATAACAAAATGGTACTTATGTGTTAAGTAACATTATTGTGGTAAATATTTTACAACACATACATGTATCACATCATCATATTGTACACCTTAAAGTTATACAACATATGTCAACTATATCTCTCAATAAAGATGGAAAAAAATAACACTAATCCCACTCATGCGAGCCCTACCCCCCTGAGTCAATAAGCTCCCCCCCACTTCCACACACCATCGCCTTTGGGGGATAGGATTCAACATATGAATCTGGGGGGTCACGTTCAGACCCTAGCAGGGAACAAGGCTGAAAACAGTAAGCGCTTATGAAGAAGGCCTTGAAAATACAGACGGCGTAGCAACAAACCCATTTTCCAGTTCTGCTAGGGTGCTGATGATGCCAGTCTGTGGAGGGCCATCTGGAGATTGAAGGTTGTTTGTTAAACCATATGGGGTCAAGGAAGAATGCAGCACCAGCCACAGAGGGCTTTCCTCACTGTGTCCTCAACATCAAGCCTGGTCCCTTATTAGTGTGATGAGTGAATTCCAGAAAAAATAAATGAAGTGCTAGGTCCTCTGTTCAGACTCCTTTCTGTTATTCCTTCCTGCTCAACCCTCCCACTAATTCTTAATGAGTACCTGAGCCAGGACTTTCCTTATCTTCCACATAAACAGACTTTAAAGGTAATGAAAGAAAAATGTTGACTCTTATGGCTCAAAAAGGTTCTTGTAGATATCCAATTTAGCACAACCTACTTCTACTAACTGTACAGTTTAACGCTTCTTTCACAGCTCCATGTCCTTAAAAACTTTAGTAGCCAATGATGAACCTGAAGGAGGCTGTCACGTGGAGGCGTGCCTGTAAATCAAAGGTTTGGCTCATGTCCGAAACCTGACACCTTTTGAAAATGACAAAGATAGTCTTTTGATTGTCATCACAGAACAATTGTGGACATGTATGATGCTTTTGGAGGAAGTAATCAAACTGTAAGGCTGACAGCCAATCAATCCCTCTTGGCCTCTGTTTTCTCATCTGTAAAATAAGAGGCTTGGTCTTCGAGTCCTTTTCAGCCCTTACACACCGTTTCTGCTAACACTGGAGGGCCTTTGGCAAGGTCACGTGGGGTTACCAAGTCCTTCACAAATTCGGATGAAGGGAAGAACTGGCCCCAACATTCCCAGCTACGTTCAGACTTGATGCAACTGACCTTGACAGATGACCGACTCATTCCAACTTCTTGATGGGTCCTGCCTCCTTTTCTAGAGACTTCTCTTCTGACCACCTTTAAGCAGCACTATTCTTCCAGCACAACCTTTCCTCATGGCTGGTGCCCCCGAGCCACAGGGTGAAAGTCAGCCTCTGCTCTTCCCCCACCCCCTTCAGCTCCTGTGACCCATGCACAGCCCCGGCCTCTTCATCCTTCTGCACTAGCTTTTGCCACCCCCAGGACAGTCAAACGTACCTCCTGCTCAGCATGTCTTTTGCAGAAATGATTATTCCCACACCACCTCCAGCCCGTGTTTCCACAGAGGGGAAAGGAATTAAACCCATTTCTGAGGAGGCAACAGTGTAGGGTGAACACGGGTGGCCCCCTCTTTCCGCTCTCTGCTAACCCTTCCAAAGAAGAACGGGGAGGCTGTGGCACTAGTGGGTGTTAGGTCCCTTTGGTTCTGGGGTGGGAAGGAAGCAGTCTCTGTCTACCCTCTCTGCCCCAGGACCTCCTCACAGACTGGTGAGGATGGCAGTGAGCCTGCTTCTCTGCCAGGTCCCTGTGTTTCTTAGCATGCAGGGTCTGGCTTCTAGAAGCTGACTTAGGAGCCCACAGTTCTCTCCTCCACTCTCTAGCTCTCTCTGTTGCGCTACTGACTGGGTTCATTAGGTGATGGTGAATTTCTCTGATGACTGAACATCTTTGTTGCAGACCTGGCTCTTCAAGAGGTGGGAACCAGCCTCCATCTTGCAGACTTAGGGAGCAGGAAGTCCACTTGGCATTTAGGCTGGGGGGTTTGGTTCAGGGTGTGGAGGGCACACTGCCCACAGTTTTCCAGGAAAGGCGTGCTCTGGGTAATGAAACTGAGAAGTCTGCTCCTCATCTGACTGCTAGGGCTTGTTCTCAATTATCTGAAAGTTGGAGTAGATGAGGGGCACATGGCAGATACTCCTGACACTCCAGCAAAATCACGCAGCTACTGAGCACCTGCCAGGCATCGGCACTCAGCTTACCCACAGTTTTGGATTCATGCCTCTTTGTCCTCGATGCAAATGGCTTTCTGAGACCATTTTCCCATGAAATGAAGAGAGCCTTCCATCCCTCTTTCAAGCACAGGTTTCAAATTAACTTCCTCCACAAAGCCTCTACAAATAATTTCAAGTCCATAGACACTACATCTCTACTTTGACTTTCTTTATATTTATACATTTTATGCAATTTATTAATTTTAATCATGTCTAAGTGCCCTGGTTATTTCCTTCATACTCAGCATCTCACTCCAAATCTGTTCAAAGTTACACATTTAGGAATGATATTTTTTCCAACGCCTCTCCTGTCCCTATGAACCCTCCCACATCTTAGGTTCTCTGACAGGGTTTCAATTTTGTGTAATTTTATTAACTTATTCAGAAAAACCTCTACTGAAATCCTACAATAGGCAGGCATGACACAGGTAAAGATAGATAAAACACAGTCCCAGCCCTTTGGAGTTTTCAAATTCCATTGGGAGAGACCTTTCAATAGGAAGTATTGTCATAGACTATATTTATTTTACTTTGGGAACGGAGTCATGAAAACAGAAGACAGCAACTCACTTTGCCTAAGAGTCAGGAAGGCCTTACTCATAGAAGGGGGATGTGCAAATAAGGCTCTGAAGGATGAATAGGAATACACCATACAGCTTAAGAGGGAAAGGTATTCTTTTTTTTTTTTTTTTTCGGTATGCGGGCCTCTCACTGTTGTGGCCTCTCCCGTTGTGGAGCACAGGCTCCGGACGCACAGGCCTAGCGGCCATGGCTCACGGGCTTAGTTGCTCCGCGGCATGTAGGATCTTCCCGGACCAGGGCACGAACCCGTGTCTCCTGCATCGGCAGGCGGATTCTCAACCACTGCGCCACCAGGGAAGCCCGAGGGAAAGGTATTCTAAGCAGAAGACATAGTATATGCAAAGGCACAGAGTCAGCAGTGGACCAAGCATGGCCCAGAAAACAATGAAACTCTCTAAGGAGGTGGAGTGAGTTGCCATGGAAATGACTGGTAAGGGATTAGGTTGGCAAGGCGATCGGCAGCGTGTGGTGAGAACTGTGTACGCCAGGCCAAGGTGTTTAGATATTATCTGGTCAGCAACTAGCAGCCAACAGCAATTCCTAAAATCAACTTCAGCTTAAAAATTGTTTTTTACAAATAGAAATTAACTTAGAATACATTTCTGCTTTGGTAATTATGGTTAGGATGTGCACAACGCCCCCGATAATGCTAGAGACACAGAAGGCACGAAATAAGTTCCTACTGAGAATGAATTCAAAGACGGTCATAACGGAGAAACCACGGAAAGAGATGCCGAGGCCGTGATTTTCCGAATCTTAGCTGCCATTTTGGTCATTCCACCAAAGACAGGATGCTCCACAATGATACGAACAGAAGTCCTTTTCTTCCCAAAGGACAACCGCGCGTTTACAGGACTGAGCACGTCTGCTCTGGCCCCACTGACTCTCAGTTTGTGCTGAGGAGACGGCATAAACCCCATTCACACACTCAGCTCATACTTGCTGAGGGCCCGTCACGACGCCCCGGTTTTACCATGGCTGATGAAATGACTAATGCTGAGGTGGAGTCATCAGATAAAAATATTTTGAAAAATTAGGCACAGATGGCTGAGGACTGCTGTAACACTTTCTCAGATTTGTTTCCTCCTTCTCCTTCTTTTCCCCTCCTCCTCTTTCTTTAAATAACGCAATTAAAGGAATGCCTTAAGGGGAGACCTGGTTTCAATCCCCAGCTCTGTTGCTTACCACCTACCGCACAGGTGACCTCGGTCAAGTCACTTTACTCCCCGGAGCCTCAATTGTTTTTCTGTAAAAAGGGCTGTTGTAAGGAGTAGATAATACTCAGAATGGGCCTAAACATCCCCTGGCACAAAACAGGTACTTAAAATACAGTACCTGGGCTTCCCCGGTGGCGCAGCGGTTGAGAGTCCGCCTGCCGATGCAGGGGACGCGGGTTCGTGCCCCGGTCCGGGAGGATCCCACGTGCCGCGGAGCGGCTGGGCCCGTGAGCCATGGCCGCTGAGCCTGCGCTTCTGGAGCCTGTGCTCCGCAACGGGAGGGGCCACAGCTGTGAGAGGCCCGCGTACTGCAAAAAACAACAAAAACACAGTACCTTTTATTGTAACAAACTTGTTTTGATATTCCAATCTCTAAAACCCTTGGATGAATGCCAAGAAGAAGCAATATAGATATAGTGTGTCAGGGTGACATTATGGGGAATTATCCAAGAAACTCTCTCCTTTATTTGGTTCCAGCTTGACTCTGACAGCCAGATCTATGTTCTCAATTTCAAAACTTCCTTTCGTACTACGTATCAGTGAGTCTTCAGTCTTACCTCCTTCATCTTTGCTGTAGAACTGACTGTGTTTCTCAAAAGGGGCTTTAGCTTACCCTATCCCTAAAACGAGCTTTTGGGCCAGTGGTCAAGCTCCGGAAATGTCTTAAAAGCATTTAAAAATCATTAATTAGGCCTCTGAAAGGGTACATTCTGCCACAGGTGAAATCATCCAGCTCAAACATACATGAAACAATAACATTAAATTATTAATTTCTATTCATTATAAATGAGTGGAAAAAACAGCCTCCTGTTCGTTCTGACTTGCATCTAAAATCAAAGCAGTCAGGTTTTGAACACAACGCACTCTCAACCTTCCAGCGTTAGCAGGACAGTATGACCACAGACAAGAACTCACTGCAAACAAGATTTCCCAGTAAGAGTTTGAACAACTCACAGGCCCCGGGAAGAAAATTCATTAAATCCAGAAGGGCTGCTGCCTCCCCCTACCCACAGCATCCTCCGACCCCCCCCCCCCACAAATAAAAGATGCAAATCTCACCTAGCTGTTGAGAGGGCCCTTGTGCAGAGAAGGGATGGAAGGTGTAAAAACGTCCAAGGATGGAAAAGTCCTTCGCACATCTCTACGTCGACAACTAGTGTTTCACAGGCTTGTAGAGATTAGGTTATTCCTTTTTCTCAATCATGGTCTTTGAAAAGCTTCCTCTCTGTGGTCTGCCTACAGACCCAAGTGATACAGACTCCAAGACTCCAGCCGTTAAGAACGGGAAGGGCCACCCAGGGCAGCTCCCAGCTCAGCACCCACGAGCTTTCTGCCTTAGCATAGTGGTTCCCAGGCGTGACTGCACGTTGCAGTAACCGGGTGAGCGTGAAAAGCTGGTGCTGGCTGGGGCTTACTGGGAGCACGATGGTTCCCGAACGTTGCTACATATTAGAATCACCTGGGATTAAGCCTCCTATTGGCCAGGCTTTTCCCCAGAGCAATTACATTATTTTCTCTGCAGGTGACACCAGGTTATCAGTAGTTCTGAAAACTTCTCAGGTGACTCCAATATGCAGCCGTCGCTGAGGACCCGTGTGAGGCGCGGGTGGTCTGGGGTGTGACCCGGCTGTGGGATTTTACATTCCCTGCGAGATTCCCGCGGGCAGAGCCACTGCCCTGATGGAAGCCGGGATCAGTGGGTTCAAACAGGATGAAGGAGCTGGTCGCGGGAAGGAATACTGTTCAAGGAGAGTCACAGCAGCCTGTTAAGGGTCTTGACATTCACTGCCAGTTATACCTGCACAACTTGCACGTTCCCCTTTATGCAGCACTAACGGAACACCGGTTTTGTTCCGGTGACAACGTACCCAGCTTTTAAACACTACATTTCCCAGCTTCTTGCAAGTATGACTACACATACGATATGTTTCTGACCAATGAGACATAAGCAGCGGTTACAGAGCGAGGGTTCTGGAAAAACTCTTTAAAAGAGCCAAAGCCACTAGAAGTGCTTTGGGCCGTTGTTCTTCTCCTTATTCTTGCCTAAAGCACAAGTGGGGGGGGGGGGCTACAGATTAGATACCCATCTCATAACCAAGAGGACACAACCGCCACACACTAAGAATGTTGCTGCAGAGAGCTGGAAAGAATCTGGGATTCTGAAGCCATATGGGGAGCCACCGCACCACTGATCCACAGACTTCGTGTATGCGAGACAATCCCTCCCTCACTTGCTGAAGCTTTTTCTCCCTCATGTTCCTGCACTGGATGATACACCCTCCGAAGAAGAAAGGGACCAGATAAACTAACAGGAGAAGGTTTCCACAGCAGAAGTACCAAGGAAGTCAACGTGGAAACTTGTGAATTAAAAACAAAGTGGGAAGAAACAGAAACATCATAGCAGAGCTCTTTTATATTTTAGAGATAACCTACTTTGAAAATACACTGATTTTTCTTTCTCCTCTTGTTCATCACTTGTTAGTTCCATGCCTCTTTTTGAAATTTTCTTGGATATGTCTGCTTGCCAATCTTCATGGCTCTAGAATTAAGGACTGCACCATTTATTTCATATATATACATAAATGTGTATATATATATATATATATATATAAAATGCATGTATATATGTATATAATGCAAAACAATAAAACCATTGTTTTCCTAGCTTTTTTTATTTTTGCGGTACGCGGGCCTCTCACTGTTGTGGCCTCTCCCGTTGCGGAGCACAGGCTCCGGACGCGCAGGCGCAGTGGCCATGGCTCACGGGCGCAGCCGCTCCGCGGCATGTGGGATCTTCCCAGACCGGGGCACGAACCCGTGTCCCCTGCATCGGCAGGCGGGCTCTCAAGCACTGCGCCTCCAGGGAAGCCCTTTCCTAGCATTTTTGAGCACAGGATATTTCTTTAACACCCCCCCAAAATGTTATGTTTTATGTGGCTTTCTTTCTGCTAAACACTGTTAGCTCTTTGTGGATGAGACTGTGTTTCTTTCACCTTCATGTTCCCATCACTTAATAGAACTTAGCACATAATACATATCATTAACTGTTTGGAAGAAAGGAGGAAGGATGGATATGTCAGGAGGGAAACAGGAACCCTTCCCTAGAGGGAGAGAAACTGTAACGAGGAACGTTTTTTTAAACAACTTCCTGTGCTGGCCACTAGGTGGGGCAGTTGGTTTAAGGCAGTTTTGCTGTCAGAGCCTATATAAAAGGATTCATTATATATAGGGCATTTTAAAAATTGGGTCTTAGTAAACAGTATTTTTTTCATTACGAAGTTCAACTCCTCTCCACTTCTAGGTTTCTTCCCTGACTTTTATCAAGCATCCCTAGGGATTTCCTTAAAGGAAATACGACAATCTTTAACTTGTCTTTGTCTCATATTATTAGCAGGTCCTGTCTCAACTCTATATGGGTTGGTGAACTATTTCCAAAATTTGATAACTGTAAATACAATTAATTATGTTCAGTGAGACAGCTCCTTTAAAGTGCCTATTATTGTGTCCGGCAAAATGAAAAAAAGCATATGTCGGTTTCTTTCCCCTTGATTAAGAAGAATACATGTCTTTTAGGAGTGGTTTTATAAGTGTTGGTTCTAGCTAGTGGCAAGAATTGAGACATAACTGAGATATTCTTCTAGACCTCCTGTGTGTTATTTCAAATTCTTTGAAAAATTATCAAAAGCAATTTTTGAAATTAAATAGTAAATTGAAAAGTTTTTCCAATTTTCCAATATTTTCATTTTTCTCCTCCTTATCTCTTTCCTTTTCTTTAATCTTTTCTGGTAGTAAGATGACTGGTTGTAGTAAGTCACAGTGTAGGGAGAAAGAAAGTAGACAGCTGTGAGGATGACAGTTCTGGTATGTGAATGAATGACAGTGAGCTAAGGTCTCCTTCTCCTGGTGCTTTCCTCATGTGAATGGACAGTGGACTTATGACCTCTATTTTTTCTTAATTAATTTTCTGTGACTCATGACATCAGAAATGTGCTGGTATTGAAACCTCTTAGAAAAAGGGCTAAAAATGAATAGAAAAAGGATATTCATTATTTTGTAAATGTCAGGAATAGTGATTGCAGGAGGATACAAAGATCCTCCTTTTAGAAAGTAGGTGGGAGAGTTCATCTTAAATAAATTAAAGGTCACAGGTGAATTCTATCAAACATTTAGAGACGAGCTAACACTGATCCTTCTCAAACTCTTCCAACAGATAGCAGAGGGAGGAACATTCCCAAACTCATTCTACAAGGCCACCATCACCCTGATACCAAAACCAGACAAAGATGTCACAAAAAAAGAAAACTACAGGCTAATCTCACTGATGAACATAGATGCAAAAATCCTCAACAAAATACTAGCAAACAGAATCCAACAGCATATTAAAAGGATAATACACCAGGATCAAGTGGGGTTTATCCCAGGAATGCAAGGATTCTTCAATATACATAAATCAATCGATGTGATACACCATATTAACGACTTGAAGGAGAAAAACCATATGCTCAATTTAATAGATGCAGAAAAAGCTTTTGACAAAATTCAACACCCATTTATGATAAAAACTCTTCAGAAAGTAGGCATAGAGGGAACTTACCTCAACATAATAAAGGCCATATATGACAAACCCACAGCCAACATTGTTCTCAATGGTGTAAAACTGAAACCATTTCCACTAAGATCAGGAACAAGACAAGGTTGCCGACTCTCACCACTATTATTCAACATAGCTTGGGAAGTTTTAGCCACAGCAATCAGAGAAGTAAAAGAAATAAAAGGAATCCAAATTGGAAAAGAAGAAGTAAAACTTTCATTGTTTGCAGATGACATGATACTATACATAGAGAGTTCCAAAGACTCTACCATAAAACTACTAGAGCTAGTCAATGAATCTGATAAAGTAGCAGGATACACAATTAATGCACAGAAATCTCTTGCATTCCTATACACTAATGATGAAAAATCTGAAAGAGAAATTAAGGAAACACTCCCATTTACCATTGCAACAAAAAGAATAAAATACCTAGGAATAAATCTACCTAAGGAGACAAAAGACCTGTATGCAGAAAACTATAAGACACTGATGAAAGAAATTAAAGATGATACAAACAGATGGAGAGATATACCACATTCTTGGATTGGAAGAATCAACACTGTGAAATTGACTATACCACCCAAAACAATCTACAGATTCAATGCAATCCCTATCAAACTACCAATGGCATTCTTCACAGAACTAGAACAAAAAAATTCACAATTTGTACGGAAACACGAAAGACCCCGAATAGCCAAAGCAATCTTGAGAAAGAAAAACGGAGCTGGAGGAATCAGGCTTCCTGACTTCAGCCTATACTACAAAGCTATAGTAATCAAGACTATGGTACTGGCACAGAGGTACTGGCACAGAAGCAGAAATATAGATCAATGGAATAGTATAGAAAGCCCGGAGACAAACCTACGCACATATGGTCATCTTATCTTTGATAAAGGAGGCAAGAATATACAATGGAGAAAAGACAGCCTCTTCAATAAGTGGTGCTGGGAAAACTGGACAGCTACATGTAAAAGAATGAAATTAGAACACTCCCGAACACCATACACAAAAATTAACTCAAAATGGATTAAAGACCTAAAAATGTCAGGCCACACACTATCAAACTCTTAGAGGAAAACACAGGAAGAACACCCTGTGACATAAATCACAGCAAGATCCTTTTTGACCCACCTCCCAGAGAAATGGAAATAAAAACAAAAATAAACAAATGGGACCTAATGAAACTTAAAAGCTTTTGCACAGCAAAGGAAACCATAAACAAGACAAAAAGACAACCCTCAGAATGGGAGAAAAAATTTGCAAATGAAGCAACTGACAAAGGATTAATCTCCAAAATTTACAAGCAGCTCATGCAGCTCCATATCAAAGAAACAAACAACCCAATCCAAAAATGGGCAGAAGACCTAAATAGACATTTCTGCAAAGAAGATATACAGATTGCCAACAAACACATGAAAGGATGCTCAACGTCACTAATCATTAGAGAAATGCAAATCAAAACTACAATGAGGTATCACCTCACATGGGTCAGAATGGCCATCATCAAAAACTCTACAAACAATAAATGCTGGAAGGGTGTGGAGAAAAGGGAACCCTCTTGCACTGTTGGTGGGAATGTAAATGGATACAGCTACTATGGAGAACAGTATGGAGGTTCCTTAAAAAGCTACAAATAGAACTACCATATGACCCAGCAATCCCACTACTGGGCATATACCCTGAGAAAACCCTAATTCAAAAAGAGTCATGTACCAATATGTTCATTGCAGCACCCTTTACAATAGCCAGGACATGGAAGCAACCTAAGTGTCCATCGACAGTTGAATGGATAAAGATGTGGCACATATATACAATGGAATATTACTCAGCCATAAAAAGAAACGAAATTGAGTTATTTGTAGTTAGGTGGATGGACCTAGAGTCTGTCATGCAGAGTGAAGTAAGTCAAAAAGAGAAAAACAAATACCGTATGCTAACACATATATATGGAATCTAAAAAAAAAAAAGGTTCTGAAGAACCTAGGGGCAGGACAGGAATAAAAACGCAGACGTAGAGAATGGACTTGAGGACACGGGGAGGGGGAAGGGTAAGCTGGGACAAAGTGAGAGAGTGGCATGGACATATATACACTATCGAATGTTAAATAGATAGCTAGTGGGAAGCAGCCGCATAGCACAGGGAGATCAGCTTGGTGCTTTGTGTCCACCTAGAGGGGTGGAATAGGGAGGGTGGGAGGGAGGGAGATGCAAGAGGGAGGAGATATGGGGATATATGTATATGTTTAGCTGATTCACTTTGTTATACAGCAGAAACTAACACACCATTGTAAAGCAATTATATTCCAATAAAGATGTTAAAAAAAAAAAACCTAAAATAAATTAAAGGGCCTCACAGACAATTCTTTCAAAAATCCATAGTTGGACAGTAATAGCGAATGTTAATGTAGGTACTATTCTTTTTTTTTTTGCACTACGTGGGCCTCTCGCAGCTGTGGCCTCTCCCGCCGCAGAGCGCAGGCTCCGGACACGCAGGCCCAGCAGCCATGGCTCATGGGCTCAGCCGCTCCGCGGCATGTGGGATCCTCCCAGACCGGGGCACGAACCCGCGTCGCCTGCATCGGCAGGCGGACCCTCAACCACTGCGCCGCCAGGGAAGCCCGGTACTATTCTTTATAACTATAAAATATGAATACTGATGTTAAGAAAAGTTACTTCAGAGAATTTGATTAATTTTAAGAGCTTATCAAAATAAATTTTCTCCCCAGAGAAGTGAATCACAATTCAAAGCAAATGCCATTGGTAATTTATAAGTTATCCCCAAAGTTAATTCAAAGCTTTCTATCAGTTCAAATACTGCCCATGTTCATAGAAAATGAATTATAAGTATTTGTTAAACAATATTTATGATGGAGTAATTTTGTATGTGGAAGTGTTTTAACGAATTAAGAAAGGAACAATAGTTGCTAGGCAGTTAACACTATAGCTTTATAACAATAAACATAGTTTTGTTAAGATAGTCCAAATAATTTGTTACACAAGTACACATTACAATGTCAGTATTAGGACATGTACATAAAGATATAAAACTCTTGAAAACCATTGAGCACTTATAGCTGCTAGTGAGAAACACTCCGAAAAGAACATTGAGCATATATCAATGTCCAAAATAAGGCATTCTTGTTCACACTGAGTGACATTATCTATCTATTGCCTGCTATTTATTTTAAAGTGGAATGAGAGAGAAAACTAGTTTACAAGATCGGCCAGATGTTGATTTAGCACCCTTTCCAGTGCTTTCTGACCTATTTCACACCAATATATGCAAAAATGACAAATGCGGATAAAATGATAATATCGTACAGCATACTGGGGATATACTGAGATACCCCATCACCTATCCCGGGCCTCCCCTATGCACCTCAAGGCGAAGGAAATCAGTACCTTGTCAGTCCCAGATGGGGACCTGAGTTTAGTCCTTTCATTGGATAATGAAGTTGTGGGTAAATAAGGTGTGACTGAATCAGACCAGTGAATGCTGGGTGGTTATTTCTGGTTCATCTTGGGTAGCATTAGAGTAGCAATATTCTTACTTATACTCAGTTAGTTAGCTGGGTAATTGAAACATACAGTTAAAGTGCGGAATAAAAAGTGACTTTAAAATATGTAAATGTCCATTCACCATAAAGGTGACGCTTCTACCGTGTAGTTAGGGACCACCTGCACCCAAATTGCCTGAGGAGCGAGCATAAGACGCAGATTTCTGGTACGCAACCCAGACCTCCTCTATCGGCGTCTGGGGAGCAGAGGAGTGTTTGAGGGAAGGGGCACAAGGGCCAAGAATCTGCATTTTATTATTATTATTATTTTGTGCGGTACGCGGGCCTCTCACTGTTGTGGTCTCTCCCGTCGCGGAGCACAGGCTCCGGACGCGCAGGCGCAGTGGCCATGGCTCACGGGCCCAGCCGCTCCGCGGCACGTGGGATCTTCCCGGACCGGGGCACGAACCCGCGTCCCCTGCATCGGCAGGCGGACTCTTAACCACTGCGCCACCAGGGAAGCCCTCTGCATTTTTTAAAAAGCATCTCAGGTGACTACTACGGTTGGTTTTAAAGCTTGACAGTGAATATTATAGGAATTGACTATATCACGATTGCAGAAATAAAATGTTAACCTTAAGAGAGAACTTAAACAACACCACAAGGAAGAAATTGGTTCATTTCAGAGTGGGAACATTCTGTAAGACACCTGACCTGGAGATTAAAACCACTTGAAGGCCACTTCAGATATAAACTAATGAAATACATTGGATCTTGTTTGGATCCTGATTCCAACAAATCAAAGGCAAGACCGTATTTTAGGACTACTGGGGAAATGTAAATATAGACCATTTATTGGGTGATATTGAAGAATTAGTGTTAGTTTGGTTATGGTGGTAATGTAAGAAGATGCTGCTCTTTATTTTTAGTTGTATACTTAAGTTTTGGTGGAGGTTGGGGGGGGAATTACATGATGTATGGTATTTGTTTTAAAATGCTCCAGAAAACCAAAGTGAGGTAGCGTGTGGAGAGAAATAATGAAACAGGTGTGGCAGAACACTGACGGCTATTGAAGGTAAGTAGTAGCTACGTGGGGCTTGTTGTATTTTAAATTTCTAGATATGTTGGGAAATTTTTAAAGCAGATTGTTAAGAGGATCTAAGGAAACAGAAATGCATAATCCAACAGAATGAGTTGCCAAGGTGGACTTGTAAGAAAACAGTTTGATGGGTCCTCAAAAAGTCAAATATAGAATTACCATATGACTCAGCAACTCCACTCCTACATATGTACCCAACAGAATTGAAAACGGAACTCAAACAAATACATGTACACACATATTCATAACAACACTAGTCAAAATAGACAAAAGATGGAAACGGCCCAAACATCTACCAACAGGTGAATGGACAAAAAATAAACATGGTATATACACAGAATTGAATATTATTCAACCATAAAAATTATGAAGTCCTGATACATGTTACAACATGGATTGAAAACATTATGTGAAGTGAAATAAGCCACATACTGAAGGACAATTATTATATGATGCCACTTATATGAGGTATGTAGAATGGGCAAAATTCACAGAGACAAAAAGTAAAACAGAGGTTACCAAGAGCTGAGGGAAGGGAAAATGAAGAGTTACTGCTTAGGGTGCAGAGCTTCTGTCTCTGGTGATGAAAATGTTTTGGAAATACAGTTGACCCTCAAATAACGAGGGTTTGTACTGTGCAGGTCCACTTATATACAGATTTTTTTCAATAGTAAATACTATAGTACTACACGATTCACAGTTAGTTGAACTGTGAATATGGAGGAACTACAGATACAGAGCAACCTTGGATATTGGGGACTGATGATAAGTTTTATGGGGATTTTTGACTGCACTGAGGGTTGATGCCCCTAATCCCAAGTTGGTCAAGAGTCAACTGTATATAGAAGTGGCGGCTGCACAGCGCGCAGATGTACTACACGCCACTGAAATGTTCATTTCAAAAGGGTTAACTTTATGTTATCTGAATTTCACTTCAATTTAAAAACAAAAGGTGGAAGTCATCCCCAGAAAAGTTGAAAAATAGGTGTCCTACCTCTGTACTCATGGAAACCACTGGACCAAGACATTGCCTGATGTTAACTGATCATTCTACATAAAAGACGAATCCAAGGATTATTTTCCATCTATTACTTAATCTCAGTAATTTCCTTGTTTTTGCATGCCTTCTTTCAGGATAATTTTATTACCTTTTTTCCCCCTCCTAAATGTAATTTTTATTCAATGTCATAAGTACTTCCATTCCTTTGCGTAATTATTTTCCCCTAGATTCACTTTGGGATCAAATTGTGGACAATACAACTGAGAATGGTCAGATGAGACTTTCCAAGGGGTTGGCCTTTGTTGGTTACCTGGGGTATGTGAGCTGTCGGAGCACCCCAAGAGGTGACCACAGGAGCTAAGTAGAAAGATTGCAGTAGAAATTTAAATTTCTCATCATCTGATTTCTCCTTTGTCCCAGGAATACTGATGTAACCACCGT
The DNA here is from genome assembly GCF_026419965.1 of Kogia breviceps. Lineage (NCBI taxonomy): Eukaryota > Metazoa > Chordata > Mammalia > Artiodactyla > Physeteridae > Kogia > Kogia breviceps. The sequence continues at coordinate 90,960,615 of NC_081319.1, forward strand.
AAGGCTAGACTTGGACTTTCATCTGTAGATGACCTTTTCATTAAGTACAGTTTTAAAAATGTAGCTGAAACTTGTTATTCTCAGAAGGGACATGGGCTTGGTGGCGAAATTTTAGAAAAACTCTTTCAGAAGATAAAGATTAACTTGGAAAATAAGATGATAAAACCACAGAGTGTGATTTGGTAGCTGTAGAGAAAAGACCTGCTTCATAATTTTCCGTTGAAAAATTGATCAGATCAAAACTAACCCAAGGGGCTTCCCTGGTGGCGCAGTGGTTGAGAGTCCACCTGCCGATGCAGGGGACGCGGGTTCGTGGCCTGGTCAGGGAAGATTCCACATGCCGCGGAGCGGCTGGGCCCGTGAGCCATGGCCGCTGAGCCTGCGCGTCCGGAGCCTGTGCTCCGCAACGGGAGAGGCCACAACAGTGAGAGGCCCGCGTACAGCAAACAAACAAACAAACAAAAAACTAACCCAGGGTGTAACTGGACAACATGAAAATGAATGAGAAGCGTCCCTGCTCAGGACTGTGTTGCAGAACTGGGCACTCAGGAAGGAGGGAATGAAACCAGGGTGTGGGAGAAACATCTACTGGCTCTGCCCCATCAAGGCCCTTGACCACTGAGAAGTTCAGGAGTGGAATGGGCGTCACTGGGTTACTGCCAACTCCCTTTCACAGGTGCTGAACGTTTCTTCATCAGAAAGAAAATGAGTTTCACCCATGTGTTTTCACTTGTAAACTCACATCAGGGTCTGGGGAGTAGAGTGAAAGAAAAACTCAGAGGGGTTGACACACTTCTCTGCTAGATGCTTCTTTCTCTTTTCAAATGAAGGAATGAGACTACAGGAAATGAAACAAGCAATCTCATGGAAATTGATCAGGTCCCTAAATGCAGGGGGCGGTGAGTAGCTGATAAGGAAGGAGGACTGAGACCTCGGGGAAGGGAAGAGGCTCAGACCCGGGCAAGAGTGCCTTGGATGCCTCTCTATTATTTCTCTTGTCTCCTCTTTTCAGTTTTGTTTGTTTGCTTTTTTTTTTTTTCTTTAAATAGATAAATTTAAGTCTCCAAAGTGAGTGACTGGAAGCCAACTATTAAGTAAGCAGTTCTGCTGATGGTACTTGGCTGTGACAGAAGTCCTAAGGTTTGAGAAAGTTCACGATGGAACAAAGCCTTTCTGTTTGTTAATGACAGGTAATATTTAATCAGCATCTACTATGGATAGGCCACCGTGCAGAATACTTTTCATATCTGATCCATCACAACCCTGCAAGGTCAGTATTATGGGTCCCGTTGGATAGAAATGGAAGTTGAATCTGGAAGTTAAATTTTGTTGTGAAAGAACACACAATGAGAGGAGAAGGTAGGATTGGAACTCAGGTCTAATGCCCAAAGCTCTGAGCTTTCTGTTAAAACACACTACTTCTGGTTCTTCCTTACAGGGCTGGGCCAGAAGAGGAGCTCCATGAAGACCTGTCAGACAACCGCCGTAAAGGGCATGTGCCCTCTGTGTCCTTGCCCAGGTTAGAGCTCAGAAGTTGTCCCTATTTGCACATCCTCATTTGGTTTATACAATAGCTGGGGCCCATTTTCATTATTTTCCTTGCTAGTCTGAACACTTCTTCCGGCCCCAAACCCTACTTCTTCTCCATCATTATGAAAACACCCGTTCCGCAATCTAGCGCCCTAACAAGTTTTGTTGGAAGGAGGCAGTGCCCACTGACCTCAGTGTGAATTAAAACATATCAAAGAGTCCGCGTTTTAAAGTTGACAGACCTCCGTTTCCGAGAGGAGGAACTCTTTTTTTTTTTTTACTTATACCCCAGCAAGACATTAGCAGCCTGAAATCACTTTGACAGTGTCAGTTGCTCTATTGCAGACCACAGGGAATTTTAATTCCAGCCTGTGAAATTGTAATTGCTTCTCAAGGAGAAGTGAGGAATCCTGGGTAATGGCCACAGCCAAGCTCAATGTCAGAGTTGCCAGTTGCTGCCACATCAGATATTACTTGCTGTTATTCAAAAATCACTCCGGGGCTTCCCTGGTGGTTCAATGGTTGAGAGTCCGCCTGCCGATGCAGGGGACGCGGGTTCGTGCCCCAGTCCGGGAGGATCCCACGTGCCGCAGAGCGGCTGGGCCCGTGAGCCGTGGCCGCTGAGCCTGCGCGTCCGGAGCCTGTGCTCCGCAACGGGAGAGGCCACAACAGTGAGAGGCCCGCGTACCGCAAAAAAAAAAAAAAAAAAAAAATCACTCCGGCTTTCCATATAGGAGGTTGAACTGGGGAGTGAAAGTAAATTAACAGAAACTGTCAGCTGTTCAGACAGAACAGCACAGACAGCAGTGTGACAGAGGTGACTGACCTCCCATCTAAAAAGGTAACTTTTTCTCTTTTTTTTTGGTTAAGATAAAGAGTTTCACAAACAAATTTCATTACTTAAGGTATGAAGCTAAATGATATCATTATTAGCCAAAAATTATCTGGTCCATGGCATGATAAGATTAAAGCTGCCAATTTCTATTCACTCCTTCCTGGACGGAGTGGTGGGCGTGGAGGGGGGAGGTAAGTGGCCCCAAAGAGTAATTAAAATAATGAAGATAGCAAGTCCATGTCAGGTTGATGTTCGCAATGGATTAAAATTACCTGCTATCAAAAGTTAAACTGTCTGAGAAATTCCTTCCTGGCTATGTTTGGAATAAAGAGAAGTTGGAGCTACCACATCTGATTACAAAACATTAAGAGACAGAGAAAATTATCTGCAAAGGGAAAAACTTGTCCCCTGCCACCTTCTGAAGATAGGGGAGGTTCTGACGAGTACTAAGAGGTTCTGAACTTAATTGTTTTTGCTACAGTGGGCGAGAAAGAAAAGAGGAGCGGCTAAACAAAATTGCTTGAATAGATATAGTCTGTGGCTTTTTTGTTTTAGACAGTAGAAAAAAATTCAGATGTGGGCTTTACTTTTTTCCTTGTTTGATGATTTTTAGGGCAAATTTTAGGAATTATATTTCACTCTTCCGATGAAAGAACACTTGCCCTCAGGAGGTCCTTCCATGTAGGATAACTTCTGTTAAAGGTACTCCTGTCTGCCAATCTTCTACTCCAGTCTCCCCCACATTCTATCTCACCTCTCTGCCTGGCTAAATCCCCTCACCGTTCAGCAATCTGGTTTCTACTCCTTGCTTTGCTGCACGATCTCATGACGCCCGCGCCTGCCCCTTGCAATGTACTTAGCATTCTTTAGAAGGCCTTCGTGGACCTCCCCAGTGTGGGTTAGATGGCCCTCCCATGCGCTGATGATCCCCTGTATTTTCTACCTCGGGTAGCTGGGTTACAATTGCCCCAGAGCTTCACAGAGGCAGAGACAGCGTCTGTCCTGTTCACCTCTTTGATCCCAACGACAAGCACAGTGCTTGGTACATAGCACCCAACACCTGCCGAGATGTCTTTCCCCTTCGGGACGTCTTCACCCCGCAGCCAGAAGGGATTCTCTTTCTCCCAGTGCCGTCACATTCGCTGGAGCACCTCCTGTGTTCATGGTCTGAGGGCATCTGTGTGTGCTCTGCCCACTCTCTCTAGCTTGAGAGAGCAAAGCAAACTGGTTGAGAACAGGACTGTAGTACCAGGTTGCCTGCGTTATCTTCTTGGCTCTGCCATTTACCAGCTAATGACCTTGGACAAATCACATCTTTGTGCCTCAGTCTCCTCATCTAGAATACTTGTTCAGAGTGGCTCTGAGGATTAAATAAGCTAATATATTAAAGTGCTGGGGAAAATGCCTGGCTGTATGTAAATGGTAGCCATGGTGATGATGCAGGTAATGTTGTTTACTTTCACTATTACTGCTACAGGCACCCAAGGTATTTTGGCTACTGCTTCCATCTGCCTTGACTCTTGCGCCAATCCAACCAACGCTTGCGCATGATTTCTAAAACCAATAATGTCAGGGAGTTCCCTGGTGGTCTAGTGGTTAGGATTTGGCGCTTTCACTGCTGTGGCCTGGGTTCAATCCCTGGTTGGGGAACTGAGATCCCCCCGTAAGCCACCCGGCACAGACAAAATTAAAAAAACAAAACAAAATGGAAACAAAACACAAACCAAAAACCAATGATGGCAAATGACAGTGACTTCAGCTTCCTCAGAAGTAGTTATCCAGGACCCTTCTCCTCATTTCTGTGACATTCCAGGTCCTTCTGCCATCTCCATTCCTGGATTTTATTTAGCATTAACTTCCTGTTCCAGACCCAGCAATTTAACAGGAACCCCAACTACCGTGGCTCAGTCTCATTCTCCCATGGCCTTGGAGAGCGTTTCCTCGCTCCAGTCACAAAGGCCTCAAATCTTAACCCAACCACCAAGTGCTGAGAAATTTTCCCTATGACAGAAGATGAATTAGGGTGTTTCATCTTTTCAAGTTGTATATAATGAAAGCGATGTTTATGGTAACAGAATTATGGAATGAGAAAATTGGCCCCTGAAACACTGGGCAGTCCTGGGCCCATGGAGCTTTAAGTGACTCTGGTGGGTGGTCCATAACCTGTGTGCACTGAACAGTCAGAATCTGCTGCAAGGGAATCTGGCCCAATCCAAGATACCCAACCTGGCCAAGAGTAAATGGGGCCATTGGGTCAATCTTAGGAGGAAAATGTGAAGGTCCACACTGCTCTGGGTGTGGGGAAGGCAGAGATTCCAGATCTGGTCCCTAAAATCAAGAAGAGTGATCGCTATATTCCTAAATACAACACAGTTGTAGCAAAGAGTGTATAAACTCAGGAGTGTGAGGAATATGAATTTTATAACTCCACTCAAGTTTCTTTTTATAACTCAACTTTTTATAAGCCTATTCCAGCGGAGAGACAAAGGTGAATCTGGGTCAATTCAGTGCAGTGGCCCCAGTCACCACCACCGCCACTGCCTTCTCTGGGGTTGGGACTGAGAACTCAGGGGATGGAAACAATTGCAGTTGGCCCAAACTGGCATTGGGCTGTATAGACATTCTCTTAGCCCTGAGGGGAGGCTCAAGAGATACATTCAGTTATGATACACCTCTGGTCACACAGGTAAGTCCCAAAGCTTCTCAATAACAAAGAGAATACTTGGGATTCCCGTTCAGAAATGCTCCAGACTAGAGGGACGGATCTTAGACGAGTCACTGAACTCCTCTAACCTCAGTTTTGCCATCTATAAGGTAAGGGGGTCCAACTCGATGGTTCCTATGAGCCCTTCTTGTCTCATTCTAGGCTGACCTGCAGGGTCCACCACTCCTGCTTTTCAAGCAAGACCAAGTCTTGGGTGAAGCAGAGAGACACAGAGCGATCCCGATCTTTTATCAAGTGTTGAGAAGGAATTTCCAGTAGTACTGGAGGAAAGTTTAAATTCCCTGACACGCTGCAGAGAAACACAGGTGGTTTAGGACTGATTACCAGAAGGCAGCCGGTGGTTGACTTTCTGGGGGTTTACACTTGTGACTTCAATGTCGGGTTGCCACAAGTTTTGCTTTTAATATTAATTGGAGTTACTGCAGCTCCTCAGATAGACAGCTTGACTCTGCCCCATAGCGTGAGGGAAAGCTGGTGTTAAATTGCTTCTCCCCTCCCCCACTTCCCTTTTGATTTGTGTGTCTAAAGGCATTAAAAATATTCTTCAACCTGAAATACGCCATTTCTAGCTAGTGAATGTTCTTGCAGCTGGTATAATTCTGATTGCCCAAGGCAAGCTGGTTTGATAAGATGAAATTTTTTAGACTGGGATCCAACCAACTTGTGCTTTTTGTCAGACTGCTTTGGAACTTTCAACCTCTCTAACCTCAAGAATCTTGGAGGATGCTGTGTTAAGAGGGAAAAAGAGAAGAGGTATCTAAATTGGAGGCTTGAGAATCTTATCCTGCATGAATAGGGTTAGAGATCTTACACATGGAAGGGATGTAGGAGAAGAAAAGCTGTTGGAAAAGCAGAGACAACAAAGATATAAAAACAGGAAAGGTGAGAAGAGGTCAAGGGCCACAGCTAGAGCAGACCTTGCCAGAGGCTTTCAGGTCACTCTTTTCAATGACACAAAACCCAAGCCATCCTGAATGCCTCTCCATGTAATACATTTAAAAGTAAAATTCAACAGCTCCTTTACTTTCTCTAGATGGGACCCAGACTCTATAAGCTCTATCTCATCTTCTGTTTGACTTCCGATTTTATTCTCGGATATGGAACCAAATGAGACATGATATTGACTATTCACCATTGTTTCCTGCGTGAGAGACTGTGCTAGAATCAGGTTTACTTACTCAGGCCCAAAACATGGACTTGATACCAAATTATAGCCTAGTTTTCCCAGTCCTGTAGACATGACAAGTTTTTAACACTTCAGTGGGCCAATAATCAGGAATTTAGAGTTTTCCTGGGAAGTTTGGAATTGAAGGTAGTGGACCATGAGGGTTCTATGGCAGCAGAAGCCCTTCCCTTATATCTCAAACGACACCAGGTAAGGTTGCAGAAATCATACTGGCTCAAAAACCAAAAACCAGAGAACCAAAATCCCAGGAGCATCTGCTCTCTAAGATCACGGCCTGAGATAGTTATCCCAGGTGGCTTTTTGGTTAAGTATTCTCATCCATTTGTTGAGAATGGAGCATGTGAATTCTTAACTGAACAGGTGTATTAATAGAGTTTGAGATACAGAAGATCAAAACCAGAAAGCTGGAGTCGCTGATTTGAATCACGGTAGCTAAGCAGAGAAGGCAGCAGGTGCTGGAGGGATAGAGGGTTGCTAGGTCCCCGGAAGTTCCTCAGTGTGGCAGCGCAAAGCAAAGATTAAAGAGCAAATGCACTGAACTAACAAAGACAGGAGCTTGACTCTTACTGAGGAGCTTTCTTAATTGAGATAATGGTGGGGCCCACATATCCAGTTCCGTGTTACGGCAACGACTGTAAAACAAGCGAACCCCCATGTTAGCGACACTAGTTTCAGTAACAGCAATGATAGGAACCATCACCAACTGGCTAAGTGAGGCTTGCTAATGGTTCTCTTGGAAATGGACAGATTTGAAGCTTGGCAGCAGGTAAAAAACTCAAAACCAAGGACAGAGATGTAACGCTCCTTCAGCCTGGCTTCATAGCCCCTGAAAAGTGATGACTACCTCGTATGTTTCCGAAAGTGGTGGCATAGGGTCAGGGAACGGGAGCCCACTGGCCTGGGTCCTCAGCAGAACACGCCAGCCTCCAGAAGGTCACTGCTTATCTTTTCAGACAACAGTCTCTGCAGAGCCTGCGATGTTCAGAAGCCTGTTTAGAAGCCTACAGTGGCTCTTCCTGGACTATCAAATAAAGTCTAAATTCTTTAGAATGGGATCAAAACTTTTCACAACCTGAGCTTATTTTTAGTCTAATTTCTAGGCACTTCTCTTATATAGCCTTCACTCTAGCCACGTTGTTTCTCAAATTCACCATACATTTTTAGACTGCAATGCCATTTTTATTTTGGTAAAATGTGTATAACATGATATTGATCATTTTAACTATTTGTAAGTGTATGATTCAGCGGCATTAGATACAGTTACAATGTTTTGTACCCATCACCATTATCTACATGTAAAACTGTTTCATCGTACCCAACATAAACTCTGTACCCATCACACAGTAACTTCCCTTTCCTCCTTTCCTCAGCTCCTGGTAACCTTTATTCTACTTTCTGTCTCTATGAATTTATCTACTCTAGGTACCTCATATAATGGTATCATACAATACTTGTCTTTCTGTGTCTGGCCTATTTCTCTAAGCATAATGTTTTCAAGGTTCATCCGTGTTGTTGCATGTATCAGAATTTCACTTCTTTTTATGGCTGAGTAATAGTCCATTGTATGTATATACCACATTTTGTTTATGCATTCATCTATCAGTGGGCATTTGTGTTGGTTCTCCCTTTTGGTTATTGTAAATAATGCTGCTATGAACGTTGGTGTACAGATATGTATTAGAGTCCCTGCTTTCAATTCTTTTGGATATATAACTAAGAGTGGAATTGCTGGGTCATACAGTAGTTCTAGGTTTCAATTTTGAAGAACTGCCAAACTATTTTCCACAGTGGCTGAACCATTTTACATTTCCATCAATACTGTATGAGGGTTCCAACTTCTCCACATCCTTGTCAACATTTTTATTTTTTGTTTTGTTTGGTTTTATTTATTTACTTATTTGTGGTTTTTTTTTATGGTAGCCATCCTAATGGGTGTGAAGTAATATCTTATTATGATTTTGATTTGCATTTCCCCAATAACTAAAGATGTTGAACAAATGTGCTAATTGGCTGTGTATGTAACTTATTTGGAGAAATGTCTATTCAAGTCCTTTGCATATCTTTAAATTGGGTTGTTTGCTTTTGGATTGTTGAGTTATAGAAGTTCTTTATATATTCTGGATATGAATCTCTTGTCAGAGAAATGATTTGTAAATATTTTCTCCCATTCTTTTTGCTTTCTTGATAGTGCCCTTTGATGCACATAAGTTCTTAATTGTGATGAAATCTAAAAATTTTGTTGACTGTACTTTTGGTGTCACATCTATGAAACTGTTGCCAAATTCAATGCCATGAGGATTTCTCCCAATGTTTTGTTTTCTTCTAAGAATTTTATAATTTTAACTCTTAATTTTATTTAGGTCTTGCATCCATTTTGAGTTAATTTTCATATATGGTGAAAGGTAAGGAAAGGTCCAACTTTATTCTTTTGTATGTGGATATCCAGTTCCCCTAACACCATTTGCTGAAAAAACTGTCCTTCCTGTATTGAATGATCTTGGCACTCTTATCAAAAATCAATTGGCCAATTATGGGAATAATTTTCTCTGAGATCTCTATTCTATACTATTGATCTATATGTCTGTTCTTATGCCAGTACCATATTGTTTCAAGTGCTGTAGCCATGTTGTAAGTTTTGAAGTTGGAAAGTGTTTGTGAACAGTGAAAGTGTTCTTTCAAATCTATTCTTTTTCAAGATTCTTTTGGCTAGTTGGGATCCCTTGAAATTCCATATGAATATAAAGGTTGGCTTTTCCATTTCTGCAAAAAAGTCTGTTTCAATAGGGAATGTATTGAATCTGTAGCTCACTTTAGGTAGTATTGACATTTTAATAATGTTAAGTCTTCCTATCCATGAACATTGATATATTTTCATTTATTTAGATATGTAAAAATTTCTTTCAGCAATGTTTTGTAGTTTTCAGCATATAAATCTTTTACCCCTTTTGTGAGATTTATTCCTCAGTATTTAATTCTTTTAGATGCTATCGTAAATGGAATTGGTTTCTGAATTTCTTTTGGATTGTGAAACAATCCAAAAAGAAACAAGTGATTTTTGCATGTTGATCTTGTAATATACAACTTTGCTGAAGTTGTTTATTAGCTCCAGTAGATTCCTTGTGGATTCTTTGGACTTCTCTATACATAGGATCATCATGTCATCTACCAATACCTCTTCCTTTCCAATTTGGATGCCTTTTCTTCCTTTTTCTTGGCTAACAGTTCTGACTAGAACTACTAAGTACAATGTTGAATAGCAGCTGTGAAAGTGGGCCTCCTTGTCTTGTTCCTGATCTTAGGGGGAAGCTTTCAGTCTTTCACCACTGAGTATAGTATTAGCTGTGGGTTTTTCATAAATATCATGTTGAGGAATTTCCCCTCTATTCCTAGTTTTCTAAGAAGTTTTGTCATGAAAGGGTGTTGGATTTTGTCAAATGTCTTTGCTGTTTCAGCTGAGATGATCACATACCCCCCCTTTTTAAATTAATGTGATGTTAAATTGATTGATTTTATATTGAACCACTCTGTACTCCTGGTATAAATGCCACTTGGTCATGGTAAACAATCCTTTTAATATGCTGTTGAAGTTAATTTGTTAATATTTTGAGTATTTTTGCACTTATATTCATAGGGGATTTTAGTTTGCAATTTTCTTGTAGTGTCTTTATCTGGCTCTGATATCAGGATAATGCTGGCCTCATAGAATGAGATAGGAAGTGTTCCTTCCTCTTTCATTTTTTGGTAAGAGTTTAAGAAGAATTGGTATTTATTATTCTTTAGATGTTTGGTAGAATTCACCTGTGAAGCCACCTGCTCCTGGACTTTTCTTTGTTCATGCTGGTCAGGGGGGAAAGTCTAGGGTTTAAAGAAAAAAATTCCTGCTGCAAGGTCTTTTCTTTAGAGAGCCAAGGCCCACAAAAGAATTTTCCCAGGGACTCCTACCAATATACCTAGTTCACTTTTATGCTTCACTCACTGTTTAAATTATTTCTGGTTATTCCAAAACAAATTACACTTGCAAGAGTAAAATGTCACATAAATTCCTCCTGCAAGGGCAAAGATTCACAAGATAGCATGAGGAATTTCTTTCAGGATTGAGTGTCAACAGAGTCATTCTAAAGTGACCTTTTGAGGGAGATAACACTGAATTTAAAATGAGCTGGAATTTGTGCTTAGACTCATTACTTCATTGCTTATGTATACATTATGTGGATGGTATGCTTCAGGTCACAAAGGCTGGACCCAGGTACATTGAGTCATAAGTAAACAACTTCCTTTACATCTATTTGAAAATCTTTAAGTCTGTTTAAGAAGCACTGTGTTTTATTCCTCTTTATGGAAACAGGGGTTTAAAAACAGAAGTTAAAAGCTTGGACCTTGGAATTGGACAGTCTGGGATGACATCTATAGTTATTAGATTAATTACACATATTAAAAGCAGATTAGATAAACCCAAGAGTTAAAATTCCTAGTTCTTCAGGCTTTTCTGAACTCCAAGTTTTCCCTTACCTTGATCCAAGGTTTCTGGGTTTTTCCCCCTACATTTTTTTTTTTTTCTGGGCACTTGCCTCACCAGTACTTGTAAGTGTATTCAGATGCCCATAAATTAGGAAGACCATATGAGACCAAATGAAATTCTTTGCTTCAACTGTTACACAGTTGGGATATTTTGGCTATAGAGCTCTACGAAACAGTACTGGTAGGAATTAATTGACAAAAAAGGAATGAAGTATAATAGTGTCTGCACTTCCTTTTACCCCAAGGTAGGGTGGGGAAGGGCATGACTTCTAGGCCTCCCTATTAATCTCTTTGCTCTTTTAATCTTTGGCCATGGAAAAAATGCCCTTCTTGATCTTAGATTGGCCACCCAAATCTGTGCTCCGCAGCATTCATTAATTTGATCTCCTTAAATACAGCTGCAATCCATTTTCTTTGAATTTTTCTTCCTTTGCTGCATTTGTTAAAATTAGACTTTACGTCCCTTGAGGCAAGAATCTTTTTATCCCATATATAATTCTTTTGGGTGGTCATGTGTTAATAACAAAATTTAAAACATTTAACCTTATTTATAAAGTTGGTTTTCATGTTTTAATGGCTAAAGGAATCATGAAAGGAGAAGAAAGGATGTAGGACACACTACTTGATACATGTGATCTCCTTTCATCTTTAATGACACTGCAATGCAGTTGTGTTCCTATTTTACAGATGAGGCTCAGAAAGAAGTGGTCTGGCTGCAAATTCAAACCAAACTTTTGTTGATGTCAAAAATCTCATGCTCTTTCCCTATACTCTTTTCCTCAGATTTGTAATGCAAACAACTGAGATCTGAACCAAGTTGATTCAGGTCCTTAACTCCTTCATGGTTCCTTAACTCAACTTCTATGGTTTCAACAGCATAAAAATCAAGCTCAGTGGAAAAGCAAGTATAAATTTATCAAATGTGCTATCGATGAATTAACTCTTAAAAACTAAAAATACTTTGAGAGGTGGTTAGGGCCGCAGATTAAATATAAATTTTGCATGGATGCTCTAGCTTAGGTTGTATCATAGAGCAGAGATGCCCAAGGCTTCTTGATTCATGGCACCCCTAGGCCAAAAGAAACAGCTAACCACTCTGGTTATTAAGTAGGTAGGTCCTAACAACTTAAGAAATATTTGTGTCTTAATATCTTACAAGAACTATTTGAAAAAAATAATACATGTAAATTGAACTAAATATATCTATTTCATTCTAAAATTGCCATATTATCTATTAATGGGAGGTGTGCATCTTTTGGGCACGGCACAACTTCTCAAACCTTGAAATAAAATCACCTTCATTCCTTGTTAAACATTGACTTTTCACTTGATACTTGCTTTTTTATCACAGTAACCACCTAAAACCTAGTCTTACAAAGATACGGTAACATCAAAAAATGTTGTGCATTTTAATGTTGAAACTGTGAACTATTTTGAGCTAATAGTTTGACATGGTATCTGACAGATGTCGCTGTGTTTCCCTCAAAAATTTAAAATATCCCATGGCACTCCGGTGAGTTCAGCGCAGCACCTTGGGGGGCTTAGGGTCAGGCAAGCCTTAAGAATATCATTTACCCTCCTATCATTTACCTTTTCTTCTTTCTCTCCCTCCTTTCTTCCCTTCTCTACCTCTCTCCCTTCTTACGTTTTTCCCCTATGCTTATTTTACGATGATAAAACCTCTTGAAGCTTCGTTTGTAACTCTAATTCTCCCTCCAAGACATCTTATGATATACACTGAAATTTTCAACCTGGAGTGAAGTCAATGGAAAAGCCTATGTTTTGACTGAACGACATATGGAAATCTGATGTTTCGACACATTTTCCTAGCAACAAAGCAAAGTTTTCACCAAAGAATTTTTACATTATCCTATTGACAGTCTTGCACTTGATGAACCAGGGAAGATAGAAAGAAAGAGAGAGAGAGAGAGAGAGAGAGAGAGAGAGAGAGGGAGGGAGAAAGGAAGGAAAAGAAACTTGATTGCTAAATCTTTAAGAGTGCATCAAGTACCATGTACATTCCTGGAGCAGAACGACATGGAGAGAAAGGCTGGGCTCCCCCAGAACCTAGGCATCCACAGAGTTAATCCTAGAGACCTGTCTATTGATTCAGGTCAAGTTTAGGTGGAAGATGGGGTCATGGGAGTGGGAAGAGTATACAGCCTAGAAGCACAGGCTTTGGAGTCAGGCTGAGTTCAAGTTCTGCCTCTAGAACTTAGTGGCTCTGTGCCCCTGGCAAGTTACTTAGTCCTGTGTGTTGTAGATTTTTTTTTTTTTTTTCCTCAGCAAAATGGGAATGATAGTACCTATCTCAGGGTTGTGTTTTCAGGACCGATGAACACCTGTAAAGTCCACATCATTTTGTCTGACATGTTTAAAGGCTTGAGAGTTGGTGGTTATCAGTATTATCATTGTTATCAAAACAGGGCTGCCTCACGGATGAGAGACAACAGAGACAAGGTCTGCCGAACAAAGTCAAAGGTAGAGAGAGAAGGAACAGTGGGGAGAGTGGAAGAGTCCATGTCAACAAGTGGACGGCATCCGGAACTCTTAGCTACTGCTGACAGGAACGTGGATGGGTGGGTACAACCCTTTCCAAACACCACCGGGCAGCGTGTGCAAACGCCCTGACTTAGCAATTCCATTTCTCGATATAAGTTCACACAAATGCACATCTCTGTGGACCCAAGAACATGTTTATAGCATTATTATTCTAATAGCCAAAAACTTAGAAACAACTCAAAAGTAGGATGGATAATTACAATGTGGTATCTTCATACAGCGGAATGCTATTCAGCAATGAAAGTGAACGAACTACGGCCACACACAACAACCTGGATGCATCTCACATGCAACGCTGAGCAAAAGAAGGCAGACACAACACAGTGCCTGCTGCATGAATGCATTCATATAAAGTTCATGAACAGGCAGACCAATCTATGAGAAAGGTGCATGGGGCGCCTACTTGGTGCTGGTTACAATGTGTTCACTTTTTGAAAATCCATCAAGCTGCCACCCTACGATTTATGCACGTATTTATATACATGTATGTGCACTTTCATATGTTTGTTTTACTCTAATAAAGGATGTCAGGAAAAAATTGGCCAAAGTATTCAAAAGATATTGCTATAGACTGAATATTGTCCTCCCCAGCCCCTGCCAAATCATAGGTTAAAACCCAAACCCCAATGTGATGGTGGGAGGTGAGGCCTCTGAAAGGTGATTAGGTCATGAGGGTAGAGCCGTCATGAATGGGATTAACGCCCTTACGAGAGAGACTGAGAGCTCCCTTGCCCCTTCCACCATATGAGGATGCGGGAAGAAGATGGCCAGCTATGCACCAGAAAGTGGGCCCTCACAAGCTACCGAATTGCTGGCACCTTGATCTTGGACTTTGCAGCCTCCAGAACTGGGAGAAATATGTTTCTGTTGTTTAGAAGCCACCCAGTCTACGGCATTCTGTTATAGCAGCCTGAATGAACGAAGACAGATCTCTTCACAGGTTTCCTTTTTAGGAGAGAGGGCCGCATTAAAGAAAAAACAAAAAGACTTTGGTACTAAGGAAAAACATGAGAAGAAAATATAAAGCGTAACAACAGTTATGTTTACAAAATCTGCAGGTCAACTGATAGCACATTTGATAAATTTATACTACCATGCCTGACTCTGTGTGAATCAGGATAGGCTGGCTTATGCTATGGTAACAGCTCCCACATCTCAGTGGCTCAACACCGGCTCCTTTCTCGTCTTACACAAGGTCTAGCGCACACGCCAGCAGAAGGCGTTCTCCTTGCACTCCCTCAGGGACCCAGGCCGGAGGAAGCTTCATCCTGACATGTGTGTCCACAGTGACATCTGTGGTGCAAAGAGCACAGGGCCGACTGGATGTGAACATGTCTGCCCCAGAGAAAGACATGACCTTTCCACTCCCTTTGCACTGGCCAGAACAGGTCACACCATCAGGCCTAACCCCAAAGGGGTAGATGAGCCATCACACTATGGGCAGGAAGGAGAGGAGCTGGGAAGGAAACAGCTTTACTGATGCCACACTTACCCCTATGGCTCCCAGGCTCAGTCGCATTCAGAATTCTGTCTCCAAGAACACTGAGTGGTTGACACCCACCCACGCTTCTCTCTCTTATCCCTCTAGCAGGAGGTCATGGAAGAAGCAAGCTGGATCTGCAGACCACTGCCACCCCCTTGCCAACTGGTCCCTAATATGGTGACTGCTATCATGTATGATCTGGTCCCTGCTGCAGGGCTTCTCAACTTTCTGGACCCAAGAGCAGAGTGGAGTCGCAGCCTACTTGGGGTACGGCTGAACAACCCCTGATAATCCCCACCACGGGCTGGGAGGGGCCGTGAGGCTATCGGATTGCTGGGTGTATCACTCTCACAGAAGAAAAAAATGAAGGGACGAGAGCGGAGGAGAGACAGGTACAGAGCTAGAGGGGAGGAAAGAAGCAGATGAGGGGGTGAGAGGAAAAGAGTGAGACGGCGGAAGTAGAAAAAAAGCTTTCTGTCTCCAATCTGTCCCAGATGCGAAGCTTTTCTTATGTCTTATTTACTGTGACTCTAGGCTTTCGGTAGCATTTCCACTGCTGCTAGGTTTTTATTAAATAAGTACCACGCTGGAACCCACTCTGTTTATTAATAAAGAAATGACTGCACGTATCTCAAGAAAGGAAGCACCCAGCAGGCTCCTGGTCTCTGCCAACACATCCCTCTCTTCCCGCTGCCAGAACAGGGGGATCCCAAGTGGACATGTCACTGCAGGACTCAGAGGAGGCAGGAGCAAACCCTTGAATTTTAAATGTGATCTCCTCTCAGAAGCACATACCAGGGTCGGGAGAAGTGCACTAATACTAAAGTTTTTTGTTTTGGTTTTTTAACTCACCGACTTATAATTTAATTTTAATCTGGATTCAGAAGATACGAAAGAGGGCTTCCCTGGTGGCGCAGTGGTTGAGAGTCCGCCTGCCGATGAGGGGGACGCGGGTTCGTGCCCCGGTCCGGGAAGATCCCTCGTGCCGCGGAGCGGCTGGGCCCGTGAGCCGTGAGCCGTGGGCCGTGGCCGCTGCGCCTGCGCGTCCGGAGCCTGCGCTCCGCAACGGGAGAGGCCACAACAGCGAGGGGCCCGCGTACCGCAAAAAAAAAAAAAGATACAAAAGAGGTTGAAACATGTTGAGATAAAATGAAGAGCTGAACAGGGATGGGGGTTTAAAAATGAAAACTGCCCTGTGGTAACAACTGGGCGCCTGATCTCCCCGCGCTATACAATCCAAATAACTTAATCAAATGTTGACAGTCGTGAGCCTTGCTCATTACACAAATTCCTTTTATTGTGGAAGAAATCACTTCATTAAGTAAATGGCCAGAGATATCAGGTAGAAATAGACAGTGGATGGAATCAATCGAAAATGTCAGAAAAGAGGCAGAGCTTGTTTTTGACAAGTCCAGTCTTCGAAAGTCTGCGGGAGCTAAAGAAGTGGGTGATTCCTCCGACTTCTCAAAATGCTGCCAGGAGTGCTCTAATTTGTAGGCTCTCACCGTACATTCTGAAAGGATTCAAGTTCCAGAAACAGGTTTCCATGTAAACTTGTCAGGAACACATCTGCTGTGGAAAATAAGGTGTTTGTAGTAGCATCGGGACCCCAAACAAAGCATAAAGAGAAAGAAAGATACATGTAAAAATGTTTATTGAAAATGGAAAATTCTTCCCACATAAGGAAGAGGTGACCAGACCCACGGTACAAATAGGTTCTGACTTGGAGATTGGTGATTTAAAGAAAACGCGACCACTTGCATTTCTTGCTAAAAATAAACCAAGGGGCGCGTAATTGAAAGGACATGCTATGGCAGCTGTTGTTGGGTTTTAGGTCAAAAAACCAATGAGTCCGACTCAAGGTGAGACTGGGTAAGCCCCCTTAAAGAGTGTGGCTGAAGGGCAGGGAGACAGTATAAATTACTGCCCTTTGAGAACTGATGTGGTCACTCTCCTTTTCTTTGAAGATTTTAATTAGAAATTCATTCCTCTTCACAGATTTTGTTTTTTAAAGGCCACACCGTGCAGCACGTGGGATCTTAATTCCCCAACCAGGGATCGAACCCATTATTCTTCTTCACAGATGCTTCCGTTAGTTGTGTTCTAATTATAGACCTTGATCAAAAAAGCAAAAAGAAAAGCAAACAGAGCCAGGGCCACAGACATCCTCAGTGCACAGTCCTGGTGCAGCCTTTGCAGTTGTAGCGCCATTCTGGAACTCGCCGAGTCTCGCTGAGTTGCATCCAAGGTGTGGGATACCGAATTCAGGTGGTTCCCAAGCCTATTTCTGAACTCCTATAGAGAGAGGAACATAGAGGAAAACGGAAGACATTAAGGGTGCAAAATAAGAAAAAAAAAAGCGCTAATGTGACATCAGTCAAGCAAAGGATCCCTAGAATGAGCTATTTTTTTAATTGAGATATGACTGACATATAATATTGTATTAGTTTCAAGTACACAACATAAGGAGGATTCAGTATTTGTATACATCGTGAAATGAGCACCACAGTAAGTCTAGTTACAACACGGTTACAATTTTTTCCCCTTGTAATGAAAACTTTTAAGGTCTACTCTCTAACCAACTTCCAAATATACAATGCAGTATAGTCAGCATGCTGTATGTTTCATTCCCAGGACATATTTACATTATAACTGGAAGTTTGTATCTTTTGACTCCCTTCACCCCGTCACCCACCTGCCACCCCGGTGGCTGACAACCACTAATCTGCCCTCTGCGTCTATATATTCGGTTTCGTTTTGTTGTTTTAGATTCTATGTCTTTCTCTGACTTATTTCACTTAGCATCATGCCCGCAAGGTCCATCCATGTTGTTGTGAATGGCGAGACTTCCTTTTTTTTACACCTGAGCAATACTCCATGGTATACATATGCCCCATCTTCCCTGTCCATTCCTCCACTGACGGACACTTAGGTTGCTTCCATGTCTTGGCTATTGTGAATAATGCTGCAGTGAACACGGGATGCATGTAACCTTTTGAGTGAGTGTCTTTGTTTCCTTTGCGTAAACACTCAGAAGTAGAATTGCTGGGTCATATGGTAGTTCCATATTTAGTTTTTTAAGGACCCTCCATACTGTTCTCCAGAGTGGCTGCACCAATTTGCACTCCCACCAACAGTGCACGAGGGTTCCCTTCTCTCCACACGTTCACCAACATTTGTTAGTTCTTATCTCTTTTGATGATGGCCGTTGTAACAGGTATGAGGTTCTATCTCATTGTGGTTTTAATTTGCGTTTCCCTGATGATCAGTGCTGATAAGAGCATCTTTTCACACATCTGTTGGCCATCTGTATGTCTTCTTTGGTAAATTGTCTATTCAGATCCTCTGCCCATTTTTAAAATCAGATTTTTATTTTTTATTTTTTTTTGCTATTGAGCTGTATGAGTTCTTTATATATATATATCTTGGATATCAACCCCTTATCAGATATCAGATATATGATTTGCAGATATTTTCTCCCATTCATCTGGCTGCCTTTTCATTTTGTTGATGGTCTCCTTTGCTGTGCAGAAGCTTTTTAGTTTGATGTAAGAAGAAGCTATCACTCACTCCTTCAACACAGGCCCATTCAAACACCTACCATAGGCCAGGCAGGCCAAGTTAAGTACAAGTTATGGTTCCTTTCCTTGAAGGGTCAGACCAAGTTCATAAATTTCCAGATTATACACAAGTTATATGAAAGAGACAAACAGTGTTTACGGAGAATCAAGGCAGACTTCGCGAAGGGTAGAATTTATGTAGAGTGGAGTCATATCACAAAATGTATCTGACTTTTAGGGATGCAACCATGTCTACTCAGGAAAAGAAGAATGACAAAGGAAAAAAACACAGAAGCCATTTTCTTCATCAAACACGTCCCTTAGGACAGGGACTGCCAGCTGACGCACTGTTGCAGGAGGGCTGCCCCGACCCTCAGGGGGCACCTGAGGGGGTCTGGGTGGCCACAGGCATCCACCCCCACGCGCAGCCTCTGCATCCACTCCGGTGCGCCGTGTGCCAGGCATGGAAATGTTGGGAAACCCTGCTTGGAGGAAGCATCAGGAGCTAGGAGACGTGATGGTGAGACTTTGTAGGTGGTCTCTGTTCCCTGATGTGTCTCAGCAGGTGTGGGGAGGAGGGGATAGGGGGCACTTGGCCACTCTCAGGGTGGTTCTAGTGTTTCGAGGTGTAATTTTGATTCCACGATATAAGATTTCCACCTTATGCACAGGCCTTAGAATCAGTGTCTCCCCTGTTGACACCTGAATAACATTTTGAGAGATGGAGGCGGGGTGGGGAAAGAGAATCCGGGATGGAAGAAACAGTGCGGGGCTGGGAGGAGGGGGCGACCCAGAGGCACGGCTGTGGAAGTGCAAGAAATCCACAGAAGCACAAGATGCCTCCGACGACCCCTTCACGTGGCTTACTCTCTCCTTCCACACTCTCAAACAGTCTTCCGGGGCCAGCTTCGGCCTCTGTGCGGAATGGCAGCCCCGCCATGCACAGCAGAAGCACTGGAAGTGTGCTTTACAGAAGGTAACTCTGGCACGAAGGTGTAGGGTGGATTGCGGGGAGGGGGGAGAATGGGGGTAGAGAATCCGGGGGCAAGTTGTGGCGACAGATGAGGTGGAGAGTGCTGAGGCCCTGTGCTGGGAGGACGGCAGAAGGCATGGAAAGGAGGGAACAACAGACACTTAATGTAGAATCAACAGTACTTGAGTTCAGGTGAGTGGGTAATGGAGGGACAAAGAAGAGGAATGGGGAAATGAGAACTTTCACAATCCAATTTCCACCAGCTAATATTTGCCGGTGATAGATATGGAAGAACTCTTGCTTTGACTATGGGAGACTGATTGCAAAATTAATATAGCTTTTGTCCAAGGATAAATCTCTCAACCCCAGTGGCAGTCGAGCCATCATTTACTTCTGGGCTCCTCAGGGATCTGGGTTGACACCCTGCTGCTGTCTCTGCACTGGGGGCCCTTGACAAGGTCACAGCTGGACAGACGGAGCCGTGGTCCCCGCAGCAGCGACGGCTGCACCCAGACCTGCCCCGGGAAACTGCTCTCTTGTATGATTGGCTTTCTGCATGATATTTTGGAGCTGGGAATATGTTGACAAGCTTTCATTTTGATTGGTTAAAAATAGCCCCAAGGTCTCAAGGACAGCACTCAACCTTGGGGAGGAATGCAGCCTTCTACAGCTAAAATAACGGAAGCTCTGTGAGTTCCTCAAAAGCAGAGAGGTTGCCTAATTCATCTCTGGGTTCTTGGAACCTGCACAGCGGCAAACACAGAGCAGGTACTCAGCAAGTGTTCAGAAATGAATAAACGAATGAATGAGTGAATGAAAGGATATGAGGATGTGTATTCCAGATGAGATACAACTGATCAAAAACATGCTTTGCTATATCTCTGGTGATCGATACGCACAACTGTAGAGGAGTCTTGAGTTGTTGCCTCTAGCAATTAAACCATCACTTCCTAAGCTTGGGTTTACAAGACAAGAACAAGAGGCTGATTAAGTTCTTCTAGGACTGAGTTCTTTAACCTTTTTAAGTCACAGATGGCTTTGAGAAGGCAGTGAGGACTACAGACTGTTCCCCCAGAAAACTGTGGAGGCATCCGTGCACATATACACGCAGCCTCGCTCACACCCTGCAAATAACTTCAGGAGGTTCACAGATCCAGACACTGTGGGGCCTGATGCTTTCTCTTTAAAAAAAAAAACAACACAAAACAATACAAAATTAAGAACAGGGCCTTGGAAGGGGCCCCTCAAAGTGTCAGGCCCTGAATCTTAAGCTCTACTAGCTTCAGGGAAGATCTGCCCCTGTCCCACCCCCAGTTCTGAATAATGAACCTTGGTTCTGTGCCTGCAATCCCAGAAGCTGCCACTCGGTGATCACTGGTGTAGGGGGCCAGGGGTCAGGCTGCTCCGGGCAGGACTAGGTGAGTCTCAAAGCATCAAGCATTTGGTTGGGTGTTTTTTTTTTTTTTTTTTTGCAGTACACCGGCCTCTCACTGCCGTGGCCTCTCCCGCTGCGGAGCACAGGCTCCGGACGCGCAGGCTCAGCGGCCATGACTCACGGGCCCAGCCACTCCGCGGCATGTGGGATCTTCCCGGACCGGGGCACGAACCCATGTCCCCCGCATCGGCAGGCGGACTCCCAACCACTGCGCCACCAGGGAAGCCCTTGGTTGGGTTTTTAACACATTCTGCTTTACAAAGGTGCAGTACAGGTAAAGTACCTGTGCTCTCAGCCTGAAAATACCCTTCAACTTTTAACAAGAGTTTCACAGAATTTCTTCCTCTGTTCCTTCCGACTCCTTTGCCATAAAATTTTGCTCAACATATAAAAGGTACCTATTAAACCAGCATATTGTGGATTACATGTGGCTGGGTTCAACACAGTCATTCTTCCTTGGGCACTGATTTTTCCCTCCCTCACTCAAACATTGAACACATCTGAACATAACTGACCCATATGGTGGCAAGCCGCTCTCCTGTCCCTGGGAGCAAGTCTGCATCACAGAATCGTATGGAGTACCGTGGCATCCATATGCAGCCCCACAAGAAGCCCACCCTGCCATTCTCCCTAAGATCAAGGTAAGAGCTTGATGACACAGCAGGAGAGAGAAAATGCAGCCTGTCTCTACCATGCTGTGCTTCTTTTATTATCTTCACCCTGTACCAGTTCACCATCTTGATTAAGGGAGTTTGATGATACGTTTTTAAATATAAGATTGAAAAGAAGTTTCTCAGATGACAGAGTAATCTGTTGTCAGCTAGCTTTGTACATTTCAAATGTCACTACCACTGTGATATTGAAGAAAAAGTAATTTAGAAATGCAGGAAATACAAGGACTTTCTCATAAAGTCCAAGATCCTCAAACATATAAATGCACAACTATTGCGATTTCCACACAGTCAGAAGCACCATTCATGAATAGAAAATAATGTAGCATTTCTAGACTGTAATGAAAATAAAAAGGGTTTACAGGTGAAGTGATGATACATAACCAATAGCAAGATAAAGTTTAGACACACACACACACACACACACACACACACACGCAGAATAATGTATAAAGTTTAGACACACACACACGCAGAATAATGTATAAAGTTTAGACACACACACACACACGCAGAATAATGTATAAAGTTTAGACACACGCAGAATAATGTATAAAGTTTAGACACACACACACACACGCAGAATAATGTATAAAGTTTAGACACACACACACGCAGAATAATGTATAAAATTTAGACACACACACACACGCAGAATAATGTATAAAATTTAGACACACACACACACACACACACACGCAGAATAATGTATAAAATTTAGACACACACACACACATGCAGAATAATGTATAAAATTTAGATACACACACACACGCAGAATAATGTATAAAATTTAGACACACACACACACACACAGAATAATGTATAAAGTTTAGACACACACACACACGCAGAATAATGTATAAAATTTAGACACACGCAGAATAATGTATAAAATTGACTTTAGAGAAAAACTTGGCATAGTCAATAGTTCTGGAAAGTAAACAGAAGGCTTGAACCTTCCATAAACCTCTTAAACATTACCAAGTTATTAATTTTTGAAATTTAAGACACACTTGCATCTCTCAAGCTATAATGCAACAAATACAAGAAATTTTATTATTTACTAAAACTAATCAAACATCAACTCTCAGATTTATAATTCTTAAGAAATCAAATTCCATTTAGAAATGCCTTTTACAAAACAGATAGAAACAAAGCAGGATATGACCTTCTTCAATCAAAAAGATCCATGTATTTAACCAGTCATAGTAGACTAAGGACACATTAAGAAAGTGTTAACTTTGATTAACATGTTTTTCCCCCCTTGTAAATCTCACTGTTCCCTTGATTAATTTCTAAACATACTTACTTCCTAATTCTTAAACATATTCTAATTTTCAAAAGTACAGCTTATCAAATCCTACTAAAGTAATAAATCTATTAGAGTAGCATCACATATATGTGCCAAAAAACCCAAACCAAACCAAGCCAAGCCAAACCAAACCAAACCAAACCAAACCATACCAAACCCAAACCAACTCTGATGTTCAGAACCTTCAGGGATCAGATTTCAATCAGTTAAAGATAAAGACAGTTGGGATGGTAACAATAGTCAACCTCTAATTATTTCCTTCTTCTCTAGCAGTTATACATGTATTGCTAGGGAAAGGAAGGAGAGGCCTTTAACCGGGGCACTTTTATCACCTGAGAAACAAATGGGACCTGTTCTAGAAGCAGTAAGTGCATGGGCTCTGGGCTCTAATCCCAGCTCCATCTGAGAGTTCTTGGGCAAATAATATTTTTTAACATCTTTACTGGAGTATAACTGTTTTACAATGGTGTGTTAGTTTCTGCTTTACAACAAAGTGAATCAGTTATACATATACACATGTTCCCATATCTCTTCCCTCTTGTGTCTCCCTATCCTCTCTTTTGCCTCCACACAGAATCACCTGAGATAGAGTAAGTATCTGCACATCATAGGGTTGTTATGAGGATTAAACGAGGTATATATATTGTGTCTTGAACATTTAAGATTCATTGAAGATGAACACACTCCATGGTATTTTATGGTCCTAACGAAATATGCAAACTGCCTCAGATATTATTTTTGTAAAATTACAAAGTCACTATTTTATATGCTTTTCAAATATGGTTTATCAATTTAAACTATTTTTGTTTCTTATACATATTATCAGGAGGTACACAGTATAACGAGTAGCATGACAGACCAGAAACCGAATCCAAGTTGAGATATTTATTAGCTGTGTGACCCCGGGCAAGTGGTTTAAGCTCTCCAGGCCTAGTTACCTCTTCTGTGAGGTGGGGATAACAATATCTACTTTAAGATGTTGTTGAAAGGGTTAGAATTCGCATGCCCAGAGCCCGGGCAGAGTGCCAGGAATACAGAAGGTTTCGATGAAGGGCCACCAGTATACTCCATTCCAGGAGTGTGGCGTGGAAGACGGAGAAGGGTAGAGCCCCCCACAGCACTTGCCAGCAGTGCCGGGAGGGTGACGTCCTGTCCCAGATGCCGTCCTCGCAGCTCTAACCCACGAGGGAGAAGCTACGCCCGCCGTGAAGCTGGCACCTCCTACTCCCCGGGCTCTCAGTCTGTGGGGTGAGGCTTCTGGAAAGGCTCTTAACTAAAACCATCCTATATAAGAAGGGAGACCGGGACACCACCATTTATAAGGAGGAATTCACCTGTCAGACGTGCCACGGGCCCTTTTTTTTTTTTTTTTTTTTTTTTTTTTTTGCGGTATGCGGGCCTCTCACTGTTGTGGCCTCTCCCGTTGCGGAGCACAGGCTCCGGACGCGCAGGCTCAGCGGCCATGGCTCACGGGCCCAGCCGCTCTGCGGCATGTGGGATCTTCCCGGACCGGGGCACGAACCCGTGTCTCCTGCATCGGCAGGCGGATTCTCAACCACTGCGCCACCAGGGAAGCCCACGGGCCCTTTTTATGTCTGCCTTTTCTTCCAATACCTAACATTGTTGTAATGCTGCTTTCAAGGAAACTAAAAAGGAAGAGAACAAGTCACAGTCACCGCCACGACTCTGCCCTTGCTCTGCTCTCTGCCTGACCCTGACGTCTCGCCTCCAGCCACCAGGCGCCCCTGCCCCTCTTCTTATTGACGTGTCAGATCTCGACTGGACAGATCTCGACTCTCTCAACCAGCACACAGCCCAGATGCGCGGGGAGCTCCCGCTCTGTGGGCTGTGTGTCCTGCCGGCTGGCCCTCATCACGGCGCTCACGGCGTACGTGATCTCCCAAGCTCTCACCGTCCCATCAGAAAGTGCACTCAGTTCAGGCAGAGCTGAACGAGCTGCACAAGAGAACCCGCGCCAGCAGAAGCCTCGGGCTCTACACAGTTACCGGGAGAGGGGTGCAGGGCGCCTCCCGGCAACTGTATGGCCAGCTGATCCTGGTGGAGGGAGACAGGGGCCACCAGGGCTGGGCCTCCTCTAAGGCCCTTTCCTTCTGTGGAGCTCACGCAGACCCGCTGAGAACCTGCTTGCTAAGAAAACAGGCCTCCAGGGCCACCCTTATTTGTCCTACTCACAGCTCTTTCAGCCAAAAGAAACAGACCTGAAGGAAAGGGTGCCTAGAAGGTGGTCAATCAACGTTTTCTGAAGGGATATTTGGGTTTCTACTTGATCCTTTGCATTCTGTGTTCGTATTTTCATATAGTTGCAAGGAGCCTTTTCTTGGGAGCTGATGAACTTGCCCTTCCAACGGGAGAAGGCCACACTGTTCAGAGGCCTCTCCTGCAGTTCCTCCTCATCAAAAATGTTTATAAATTGTGACATGGTTGCACAACCAGAGGCATAACGATCCAGCAAGAGAGGTGGACAACAAGCTCTGTGTAAAAATACTAAGTAGAAGAAGCAGTGTTTCTGGAATGTTCTCCATGTGCCTAGCAGGGCTCTATTCTCCATGCCTTCTCTCCTTTAATCCTCCCAACCCTCCAGTGAAGTAGTTAACACGAGTTTCTCCCAACTTTAAGTATTCACCCAATTTACAGACAGTAGGTGTAAACGTGGAAGCAGAGGAGAGGATTGGCTTTAGACGCATTAAGTCTAGCCTGGTAGTTACATATCAGAGATGCATTTATGGAGCAATGCAAAGAAATGAGAAAAATCAAGGCACTGAATAATTATTAAAATAACCACCAGTATCAAGATTCCTATCAAACAGACCTTCTCCACTTTACATGGAGGTGATGGTGTTATTCTGTGTTTCCCGAGAGAAGGCCCTTCCAGGAAAGCCAGCCTCAGGTCAGGCAGAGACATTGCACGTGACCTGTCTTGAAGCTCTGGGCCATGCTGAGAGTCTGTAAACGTGACCTGTGGATGGCACATCCTGGGTTTTCTCTGCACACACACGCACATGCCCACATGCACACATACTTGATCTGCTCACATTAGAACATGTTGCAAAATGTGTTTTAATGAGGAACAGTTGGTCTGGTTCTGCTCAAATAAAAGACATCCCTGTAAGAGAGCTGCCACCTGTCTCCCCAGCTTGCAGTGCAGCTTCTAAATGAATTCTTCGGTCCCTGCCACCTGCAGGTGTTGCCATGGGCCAGCAATCACATTCCACATGCCAGCTTCCCTTCCTGAACTGACAGACAACTTTGTCCCCGTGCTTTGTGTCATTACCAGATACCAGGACAGACGGGGGATTACAGGGGCCAAGGTACCTTTCTTCACTATACTTCTAGACATTTCTCAAACTGGGAGCATCTTAATGTCACATAATTAGGAGTGCCCATTATCTCTGAGCCAAAGACGGCTGTATTTTCTAGCTCTTGCAGTCTCTGGAAAGAATATTATACGTATAATCCATTAGCATTACTGGTATATCGTCATGTAACAGGATCAACAAATTAAACTTGGAATCACTTACACCTTATCATTTATTTGGGGAGAAAACTGACATTTGAAAATCTCTGTCACAGACTCATACGATGACAGCACAGTACTGTCAGCCTTTCTGTATCACATTTGGGCATAAGCAATTCTAAATCAGCAATTATTCATATGTAATTTTTCCTCTTCCTCCTCACCTCAAATGTGTACTTGTTTATCAGATCATTAAAAGCACAAAGAAAAAGTTTTAAATCAGAACACACACACACTCTAAAAAAATCACTATTATCTTAGTTTTTTGGATCTTACTTTGGTGATAGCAGAGTAAACCCAAGGCTTTGCTAATAAGGCCAAACATAAATTATTAAACTGTCTGCCATACGATCAAATGCATTTCAGATTATATTCTGAATAATTTTGGCTTGACATCCACCAAAGGAGCAGATCTGACGTGTCCCTGCGTGGTCTCGGTGATCCCTCCCTTGCTGGGTGCCCAACCCTCTGACCTGAACAGCACTAAACGAAAGAAAGAGATAATAATCCTCCCAAAAACCAAAGCTCGGCACTTGCCCATCCTAATTATTTCCTGTAAGATCGTATTTCACCCTACTCAAGAGATCTGAAAATGACTCTTAAGCTCTGAACTTCTTTTAATAAATTCAAAATATTTCTTATGTATAAATTTTTCTCATGGCTCAAAGGCACTGTTACAGCTTGAAGTGGAGGAAGAAAAAATTGTTTGATATCTTGTAACTCTAGATAAATTAGAGCTTAGAATCATCTTTTTTTTCCACCAAGCCTGAACATATGGCCTATGCAGAAAACCTATTGAAACCAAATATGTGATCAATACAAGGAAACTGTCTTAAAATATACATTATGGGGACTTCCCTGGTGGCGCAGTGGTTGGGAATCTGCCTGCTAATGCAGGGGACACGGGTTCGAGCTCTGGTCTGGGAGGATCCCACATGCCACGGAGCAACTAGGCCCGTGAGCCACAACTACTGAGCCTGTGCGTCTGGAGCCTGTGCTCCGCAACAAGAGAGGCAGCGATAGTGAGAGGCCCAAGCACCGTGATGAAGAGTGGCCCCCGCTCGCCACAACTGGAGAAAGCCCTCGCACAGACACGAAGACCCAACACAGCAAAAATAAATAAATTAATTAATAAACTCCTACCCCCAACATCTTCTTTAAAAAAAAAAAAATATATATATATATATATATATATGTATATATATATATATATACACTTATGCAGCGCGGTACACTATTCAAAAAGAACCTCTAAATCTCCTAATTTTGAAGAGTTTGCTTTGAATACAAAATTATCTTCATAGCAGAAAGGTATCTCTATCACAATTGCATTTTATCCCTAAAATATAAACTTAAGGAGGCACATCTTAACATAAGCAGCCCTAACGCGCACTGCCGCATGAGTCCCTGGTAAGAAGAGATGAACAAAGGTGACTGCTCAGTCTCTGTAATGCCTTCTCAACCCTCCATTGCGGGCTTCTATCTGAATGCCTTCATCTTCTTTGACCTTTTTTTTATTATTATTATTTTAAAGATTTTTTTTGATGTGGACCATTTTTAAAGTCTTTATTGAATTTGTTACAATATTGCTTCTGTTTTGTTTTTGGCCATGAGGCATGTGGGATCTTAGCTCCCCGATTAGGGATCGAACCGCACACCCTGCATTGGAAGGCGAAGTCTTAACCACTGGACTATCAGGGAAGTCCCCTTTGACCTTCTTAATCTTTCTTGAACTTAGCACAAAATGTCCATTCAAATAAGCTTACACTTTCCTGATTTTCGACTTGTTAACACTTACCAAAATAAGAGGGGTGGGGCAGGTAGGGTAGAGAATCAGATCCAAAATTAATAGTATAGTTCTCTCTTCTGCTAATTAAATATCAGCCACAGATGTATACACACACACACACACACACACACACACACACACACACACACGCGCACACAGACCAAGAGGCTCACTTAGAACTCTGAAGTCTGTGATCACAACGTTCACGATAGTGGCAGAAATCAGAACTCATCTGTTGCGAATTACTGGCTGGAAATAAGCATTAGTACAAACCAAAGCTGCTCCACACGTGTGGCAAAGTTAGAGACAAAGTGAATTGGGTCAAAATGCTTCACCGACAATGAAGTCCTTTTGATAACCTTTTAAACCACGACCGAAACCATCCTCGTTCCATGGAGTGCAAACTGGAAGCTGTGAACTAGGATGTAGATGAAGATAACAACTGGGGGCATTAAAGTTAATCTTTAATCAATTCAACTCAAAATAATTACTTCTAAGGATTTTGTCCAAATAGGTAACCATGAGGGTGTGTTGGCAGATGTTTGTGTTTTAAATAACAACAACAACAACAAAAACCATGGGTGATGTTAACTGCTATCACAATGCAAACCTCTCATCCTTAGTATCATTTTCAGTGACACTGGAAATACGGTTTTAGCATCACTGAGCTCCATGAACTGCATAAAATGAATAAAGGAGATGGCAGGTGCTTTGTTCTGTCTCAAAGAATCTCACAAATGATGAGCTAACATGTAAAATGTTTCCTTCAGATCACCGTGATGTTTATTCATCTTGCAAAGTTCAGATAAACTAGTTAAGAAAAATTACATGGTATATACTGTAATTACACTAAACTCAGCCATCTGAAAAAAGTTCACATCTCTACCTATTTCCCTATCACTTCCAAAGTTCTATTATGTGTTCTTCCAAATATCCATTCCAAGGAATACCCATTCTCCCTTTCTACTTTGAATATGGATAGTTTTTTAAAAATAAAAAATGATGATTCTACCAAAAGTCACTAAAATAACTGAGAGAAGACTAATATTAAGAGATCTAATTATTTATATCACTATAAAAGCGTGGCAGGCAGGCAGCCTTTCAGATGGCCCCAAACGATCCTCACCTCCTAGGAGCCATGTCCTTGTGTAACACCTTCCCCAGGACGATGGACTGAACTTACTGACTTGCTTCGAATTAATTACACTCCACATAAATGATGGGATGTGCCTTCTGAAATTAGGATACTAAAAACTATGGCTTCTACCTTTCTCACTCTCTCTGTTTGCTTGTTCTGGGGGAAACAAGCTGTCCTATGCAGAAGCCCTCATGAGAAGGAACTGAGGGAGACTTTCTACCAACAGCCAACAAAGAACTGAGACCTCAAACAACCCGTAAGAAACTGGGTCTCACTGGACTAAACAAGTGAGGTGTCATCCTCCTTCTGGAGGCTCTAGGGACAAATCCATCTCGTTGCCTTTTCCAGCTTATGCTACGTGTCTTGTGACCCCCTTCCACCTGCATAGTCAGCATTACCATGCCTCTGATTCTGATTCTCTTGGAACCTTTTCACTTTTAAGGTCTCTTGTGATGTCACTGGACCCACCTGGATAATCCAGGAAATCTCTTTGTTTTGAAGTCAGTACATTAGCAAATTTTTTAAAAAGTTTAACTTCTGGGGCTTCCCTGGTGGTGCAGTGGTTGGGAATCCGCCTGCCGATGCAGGGGACGCGTGTTTGTGCCCCGGTCTGGGAAGATCCCACGTGCCGCGGAGTGGCTGGGCCCGTGAGCCACGGCCGCTGAGCCTGCGCATCTGGAGCCTGTGCTCCACAACGGGAGAGGCCACAACAGTGAGAGGCCCGCGTACCACCAAAAAAAAAAAAAAGTTTAACTTTTTTTTTTGTTAGTTACCTATTTTATACATATTAGAGTACACATGTCAATCCCAATCTCCCAGTTCATCCCACTCCCACTTCACTCTGTACGACAGTCTCTAGGTCCATCCATGTCTCAACAAATGACCCAATTTCATCCCTTTTTATGGCTGAGTAATACTCCTTGTGTATATGGACCACTTCTTCTTTATCCATTCGTCTGTCGATGGGCATTTAGGTTGCTTCCATGTCCTGGCTATTGTAAATAGTGCTGCAGTGAACACTGGGGTGCATGTGTCTTTTTGAATTATGGTTTTCTCTTGGTATATGCCCAGTAGTGGAATTGCTGGTTTGTATGGTAGTTCTATTTTTAGTGTTTTAAGGAACCTCCATACTGTTCTCCATAGTGGCTGAATCAATTTACATTCCCACCAACAGTGCAAGAGGGTTCCCTTTCCTCCATACCCTCTCCAGCATATATTGTTTGTAGATTTTCTGATGGTGCCCATTCTAACCATTGTGAGGTGATACCTCACTGCAGTTCTGATGTGCATTTCTCTAATAATTATTGATGTTGAGCACCTTTTCAATATATACAGATGCCTCTTGGCCATCTGTATATCTTCTTTGGAGAAATGTCTATTTATGTCTTCTGCCCATTTTTTGATTGGGTTGTTTATTTCTTTTTTGAATAGTGAGCTACATGAGCTGTTTATATATTTTGGAGATTAATCCTTTGTCCATTGATTCGTTTACAAATATTTTCTCCCATTCTGAGGGTTGTCTTTTCATCTTGTTTATGGTTTCCTTTGCTGTGCAAAAGCCTTTAAGTTTGATTAAGTCCCATTTGTTTACTTTTGTTTTTATTTCCACTCCTCTAGGAGGTGGGTCAAAAAAGATCTTGTTGTGATTTATGTCAAAGAGTGTTCTTCCTAAGTTTTCCTCTAAGAGTTTTAGAGTGTCCGGTCTTACATTTAGGTCTTTAATCCATTTGGAGTTGATTTTTCTGTATAGTGTTAGAGTGTTCTAATTTCATTCTTTTACATGTAGCTGTCCAGTTCTCCCACAACCACTTATTGAAGAGACTGTCTTTTCTTCACTGTATATCCTTGCCTACTTTGTCATAGATTAGTCGACCATAGATGCATGGGTTTATCTCTGGGCTTTCTATCATGTTCCACTGATCTATGTTTCTGTTTTGTGCCAGTACCATATTTTCTTGATTACTGTAGCTTTGCAGTATGGTCTGATGTCAGGGAGTCTGATTCCTCCAGCTCCAATTTTTTCTCTCAAGATTGCTTTGTCTATTTGGGGTCTTTTCTGTCTCTATACACATTTTAAGATTTTTTTTGTTCTAGTTCTGCAAAAAATGCCACTGCTAATCTGATAGAGATTGCACTGAATCTATAGATTGCCTTGGGTAGTATAGTCATTTTTACAATATTAATTCTTCCAATCCCAGAACATGGTATATCTCTCCATCTGTTTGTGTCATCTTTGATTTCTTTCATCAGTGTCTTATAGTTTTCTGCATACAGGTCTTTTGTCTCCTTAGGTAGGTTTATTCTTAGGTATTTTATTCTTTTTGTTGCAGTGGTGAATGGGATTGCTTCCTTAGTTTCTCTTTCTGATTTTTTATTTGTGTGTGTGGTACGCGGGCCTCTCACTGTTGTGGCCTCTCCCGTTGCAGAGCACAGGCTCCAGACACACAGGCTCAGCAGCCATGGCTCACGGGCCTAGCCACTCCGCGGCACGTGGGATCTTCCCAGACCAGGGCACAAACCCGTGTCCCCTGCATCGGCAGGCGGACTCTCAACCACTGCGCCACCAGGGAAGCCCATCTTTCTGATCTTTTGTTGTTAGTGTATAGGAATGCAAGAGATTTCTGTGCATTAATTTTGTATCCTGCAACTTTACCAAATTCATTGATTAGCTTTAGTAGTTTTCTGGTGGCATCTTTAGGATTATATATGTATAGTAACGTCATCTGCAAACAGTGACAGTTTTACTTTTTCTTTTCCAATGTCTATTCCTTTTATTTCTTTTTCTTCTCTGATTGCCATGGCTAGGACTTCCAAAACTATGTTGAATAATAGTGGCAAGAGTGGACCACCTTGTCTTGTTCCTGATCTTAGAGGAAATGCTTTCAGTTTTTCACCATTGAGAATGATGTTTGTTGTGGGTTTGTTGTATATGGCCTTTATCATGTTGAGGTAGGTTCCCTCTATGCCCATTTTCTCGAGAGTTTTTATCATAAATTGGTGTTGAATTTTGTCAAAAGCTTTTTCTGCATCTATTGAGATGATCACATGGTTTTAATTAATTAATTTATTTATTATTTTTGGCTGTGTTGGTCTTCATTTCTGTGCAACTGCTTTCTCTACTTGTGGTGAGTGGGGGCCGCTCTTCATCGCGGTGCGCGGGCCTCTCACTGTTGCATCCTCTCTTGTTGCTGAGCACAGGCTCCAGATGCACAGGCGCAGTAGTTGTGGCTCACGGGTCCAGTTGTTCTGCGGCATGTGGTATCTTCCCAGACCAGGGCTCAAAGCCATGTCCCCTGCATTGGCAGGCAGACTCTCAACCACTGCGCCACCAGGGAAACCCCCATATGGTGGGTTTTTTTGTTTGTTTGTTTGTTTTTTGCGATATGCGGGCCTCTCATTGTTGTGGACTCTCCCGTTGCGGAGCACAGGCTCCGGACGCGCAGGCTCAGCGGCCATGGCTCATGGGACCAGCTGCTCCGCGGCATGTGGGATCTTCCCAGACCGGGACATAAACCTGTGTCCCCTGCATTGGCAGGCGGACTCTCAACCACTGCGCCACCAGGGAAGCGCCCCCCCATATGGTTTTTATTCTTCAATTTGTTAATATGTTGTATCACATTGATTGATTTGCGTATACTGAAGAATCCTTGCATCCCTGGTATAAATCCCACTTGATTATGGTGTATGATCCTTTGAATGTGTTGCTGGAGTCTGTTTGCTAGTATTTTGTTGAGGAGTTTTGCATCTGTGTTCATCAGTGATATTGGTCTGTAATTTTTTTGTGTGTGTGTGTGGTATCTTTCTTTGTCTGGTTTTGGTGTCAGGGTCATGGTGGCCTCAAAGAATGAGTTTGGGAGTGTTCCTTCCTCTGCAATTTTTTGGAAGAGTTTGAGAAGGATGGCGTTAGCTGTTCTCTAAATCTTTGACAGAGTTCACCTGTGAAGCCATCTGGTACTGCACTTTTGTTTGTTGGAAGATTTTTAATCACAGTTTCAATTTCGTTACTTGTGACTGGTCTGTTCATGTTTTTTATTTCTTCCTGGTTCAGTCTTGGAAGGTTATACCTTTCCAAGAATTTGTCCATTTCATCCAGGTTATCCATTTTACTGGTATAGAGTTACTTGCAGTAGTCTCTTATGATGCTTTGTGTTTCTGCAGTGTCTGTTGTAACTTCTCCTTTTTCATTTCTAATTTTACTGATTTGAGTCCTCTCCCTCTTTTTCTTGATGAGTCTGGCTAGAGGTTTATCAATTTTGTTTATCTTCCCAAAGAACCAGCTTTTAGTATTATTGATCTTTGCTATTGTTTTCTTTGTTTCTATTTCATTTATTTCTGCTCTGATCTTTATGATTTCTTTCCTTCTGTTAACTTTGGGTTTTGTTTGCTCTTCTTTCTCTAGTTCCTTTAGGTGTAAGGTTAGATTGTTTGAGATTTTTCTTTTTTCTTGAGGTAGGATTGTATTGCTATAAACTTCCCTTTTAGAACTGCTTTTGCTGCATCCCATAGGTTTTGGATCGTCATGTTTTTGTTGTCATTTTTCTCTGGGTATTTTTTGATTTCCTCTTTGATTTCTTCAGTGATCTCTTGGTTATTTAGTAACGTATTGTTTAGCCTCCATGTGTTTGTGTTTTTTACAATTTTTTCCCTGTAATTGATTTCTAATCTCATGGCGTTGTGGTCAGAAAAGATGCTTGATATGATTTCAATTTTCTTAAATTACTGAGGCTTGATTTGTGACCCAAGATGTGATGTATCCTGGAGAATGTTCCGTGTGCACTTGAGAAGAAAGAGTAATCTACTCTTTTCGGATGGAATGTCTTATCAATATCAATTAAATCTATCTGTTCTATTGTGTCATTTAAAGCTTGTGTTTCCTTATTAATTTTCTGTCTGGATGATCTGTCCATTGGTGTAAGTGAGGAGTTTAAGTTCCCCACTATTATTGTGTTACTGTTGATTTCCTCTTTTATAGTTGTTAGCTTTTGCCTTATGTATTGACGTGCTCCTATTTGGGTGCATATATATTTATAATTATTATATCTTCTTCTGGGATTGATCCCTTGATTATTATGTAGTGTCCTTCCTTGTCTCTTGTAACGTTCTTTATTTTAAAGTCTATTTTATCTGACATGAGTATTGCTACTCCAGCTTTCTTCTGATTTCCATTTGCATGGAATATCTTTTTCCATCCCCTCACTTTCAGTCTGTACGTGTCCCTAGGTCTGAAGTGGGTCTCTTGTAGACAGCATATATATGGGTCTTGTTTTTGTATCCATTCAGCGAGGCTGTGTCTTTTGGTTGGAGCATTTAATCCATTCACATGTAAGGTAATTATCGATATGTATGTTCCTATTCCCATTTTCTTAATTGTTTTGGGTTTGTTTTTCTAGGTCCTCTTCTTCTCTTGCGTTTCCCACTTAGAGAAGTTCCTTTAGCATTTGGTGGTGCTGAATTCTCTTAGCTTTTACTTGTCTGTAAAGCTTTTGATTTCTCCCTTGAATCTGAATGAGATCCTTGCCGGGTAGGGTAATCTTGTTTGTAGGTTCTTCTCTTTTATCACTTTACATATATCATGCCACTCCCTTCTGGCTTGTACAGTTTCTGCTGAGAAATCAGCTGTTAACCTTATGGGAGTTCCTTTCTATGTTATTTGTTGTTTCTCCCTTGTTGCTTTTAATAATTTTTGTCTTTAATTTTTGTCCGTCTGATTACTATGTGTCTCAGCAGGTTTCTCCTCGGGTTTATTCTTCCTGGGACTCTCTGCGCTTCCTGGACTTGGGTGCCTATTTCCTTTCCCATGTTAGGGAAGTTTTCGACTATAATCTCTTCAAATATTTTCTCGGGTCCTTTCTCTCTCCCTT
The DNA here is from genome assembly GCF_026419965.1 of Kogia breviceps. Classification (NCBI taxonomy): domain Eukaryota; kingdom Metazoa; phylum Chordata; class Mammalia; order Artiodactyla; family Physeteridae; genus Kogia; species Kogia breviceps. The sequence continues at coordinate 90,995,731 of NC_081319.1, forward strand.
CTCCTTTTGGGACCCCTATAATGCGAATGTTGGTGTGTTTAATGTTATCCAAGAGGTCTCTTAGGCTGTCTTCATTTCTTTTCATTCTTTTTTCTTATTTTCTGTTCCGCGGCACTGATTTCCACCATTCTGTCTTCCAGGTGACTTATCTGTTCTTCTGCCTCAGTTATTCTGCTATTGATTCCTTCTAGTGTATTTTTCATTTCAGTTATTGTATTGTTCACCTCTGTTTGTTTGTTCTTTAATTCTTCTAGGTCTTTGTCAAACATTTCTTGCATCTTCTCGATCTTTGCCTCCATTCTTTTTCTGAGGTACTGGATCATCTTCACTATAATTATTCTGAATTCTTTTTCTGGAAGGTTGCCTATCTCCACTTCATTTAGTTGTTTTTCTGGGGTTTTATCATGTTGCTTCATCTGGTACATAGTCCTCTGCCTTTACATTTTGTCTGTCTTTCTGTGTGGTTTCTGTTCCACAGGCTGCAGGATTGTAGTCAGCTCATTGGCAAATTTAATTCCACCTGCACCCTTAAATCCCCTGCCTCCCATGTAACCTGACATATTCCTAGGTTCCAAGGATCAGGCCATGGGCATCTTTGGGAGGCTGTTATTCTGCCTACCACAGACCCTACGGGTGATAATGTTGAGTTGCTGGGTACATACACGTCAGAATAATTGCCATACTCCAGAGAACTTGAAGTTTCCTAATCGAAGACCATGAGAAAGAGCCTTAAGTTCTAACTTTTAGATTTTGGATTCTTTATGTGAAAATGGGGGGTTTCTTTTGTTCTATTTTTTAAACTAGATCTAACCCTTCCAGTTCCAGAACTCAGTAATAAAAACAGGACATTGAGTTGTAGAGCTGGGATGACTGGCTCAAAGGCTAAAGCAGCATATAATTTTTGTGGGGCTACAGAAAGAGGGTGGAATGATGTGCAGCTCACAAGCAAAAAAGTCTAGGATTTCATAGGTTGGGACAGACTGAACACAGCAACGGTCCCACCTCTTCATGCCCCCCTAGCTGTGCCTTCGGTTACATAATTGCCTAGTGCTTTCCCTGATCCTGGCCACATGATTTACTTTGGCCAATGGCATGTTATCAAACATGCTGTATGCCAAGGCTTGAAAAGCTCTTGTGCTTTTCTGTTTGCTGTTCCTGTCCCTCTGACTTTACCATGAGGACGTGTTTCCAGGTTAGCCTGTTGTAGGATGAGATGCATGGAGCAGAGCTGATTCATCCAAGTAGTCTCAGTTGTGGCTACCTGCCAGCTGCCAGCTGAATCACCAGGCATGTCAGCAGCCACATCTAGATCAGAAGATCCACTCAGAGACCCCACAGCTGACTGCGGATGTGTGAGTGTGCCCAGTTGAGATTAGGTGAACCCCACTAAGGTTTTGTGGTTGTTATATATGAGGCATTTATAGTGATAATAGTTAACTAATATATAGGATGACCAGATATTTGGTTCTGCAATCCTTTTTAAGTAAGGGATACACGTATATCTCCAGCACAAATATATTCATTCAGTCATTCATTAATTCAAGAGACATTGAGTGAACATTTGCTGTATGCCGGGCACTATTCCAGACATTAAGGACAAAGGAGTGAACAAAGCAAAACAGCTCAGCCCTCATGGATGGGGCTTCCATTGTATTAGCTGGAGACAAAGAAACATAGATATTTGGTATATCTGATGGTGAGATGTACCGTGGAGAGAAACAGAGTAAGGACAGCGGGTACTAGGTGTGACAGATGGTAGGGGCTGCTATTTAACAGAGGGCTCCTCAGGAAGGCCTCATTGATAAGGTGGGTTTCAGCAGAGACCTGAATGGAGGAGAGGACAGACATGACATGTGGGCATCTAACAGAAGCACGTTCCACTCAGAGGGTCTAGCAAGTGGGAAGGCCCTCCTGAGGGAGCAAACCTGGTGTGTTCACATCTCAGGTGCAGCATGGAGGCCAGTATGGCTGGCCCAGGGTGTTCGAGGGGGAAAAGGGTAAATGATGATGTCACAGAGGCAACGGAGGAGTATGCAAGGCACTAGGCCTTGTAGGCCATTGCAGGGCCTTTGGCTTCCACTCTGAGTGTGATGGGAAACCCGAGACTTTTTAAAAATATTTTTTTACTGTGGTGAGATATATATATAACATAAAAATTACCATATTAATCATTCTTAAGTGTACAGTTCAGTGGCAATTACATTTGTCATGTTGTACAACCATCACCACTGTCTATTTCTAAAACTTTTTCATCACTCCAAATAGAAAACTCAGTTAACTATTAAGAAACAACTCTCCTACCCCCAACCTCTGATAACCTCTAATCTACTTTCTGGCTCTACAGATTTGCCTATTCTAGATCTTGCATATAAGTGGAATCATATAATATTTGTTCTTTTGTGCCTGACTTATTTCACTTAGCATAATGTTTTCAAGGTTCATCCATGTGGTAGCATGTATTAGAACTTCATTTCTTTTTATGGATGAAAAAAATTCCATGGTATGTATATATCGATATATCAAAGACATTCTGTTTATCCAGTTATTTGTTGATGGACACTTGGATTGTTTCCAGCTTTTGGTTATTGTGAATAATGCTATGAACACTGGCATACAATACAACTGGCAACAAACAGAGCAAGTATCTATTTGAGTGCCTGCTTTTAATTCTGCTGGGTACATCCTAGGTCATACGGAACCCTAGATTTTGAGCACAAGAAAGACATGATCTGATTTCTTTTTTCTTTTTTTTTCTTTTTTGCGGTACGCAGGCCTCTCACCACTGTGGCTTCTCCCATTGCAGAGCACAGGCTCCAGACGCGCAGGCTCAGTGGCCATGGCTCACAGGCCCAGCCGCTCCGCGGCATGTGGGATCCTCCCGGACTGGGGCATGAACCTGTGTCCCCTGCATCAGCAGGTGGACTCCCAACCACTGCGCCACCACGGAAGCCCCTGATCTGATTTTTGTAGAGGGTAGAAACAGGGAGACCAATTAGGCAGATAGTTTGTGTTTATTTTCAGATTATATAGTACAGAGCATGGAAAAACTACCTCCTACAAGAATATTTAAAAGAAAAAGCCTGTAGCAAATAACACTATCCTACACTATGGATGCTTTGTGACTGTTCAGAGGAACTGACCTCATCTGAAGGACAGCAGAAAAGAAACAGCACTCAAAGTCAATGAAAAGGGGAAACTTAGAAACACAATCACAAAGTATTTATTTTAGGTAACTATACTTTAAAAAATGCTGTTGTTGGTTATAAATATGACTGAAAAGACCAATGACCAACTCCTCTTCTCACGGTATATATGTCATGGATGCGATATTAGCATCTCAGTTAACTAGGCCCAAATAAATCCTCAGTGATCATTACCATGCCACCAACTTCGTACCACATAGTCATTGATCACTGCCTCCGTGCCAGTACTACTGAGTGCTTCCCATGCATTATCTCACTTCATTGTCAAAACTACCCTATGGAATAGATTCTATCATCCCCAATTTATAGAAGAGGAAACATACCTTGAGATGGTAAGTGAACAGCCAATGCACACAGTTGTAAGGGATAAAACCCAAATTCCGAAATCTATACAGTAAGACCACAAAGTTTATGTGCTTGAGGGATACTCTCTTCTTTCAAAGTGGATGTTTGCAGGAAAGAACCCCTGGGAGCCAGGGGCCCCTAGAAGGAAAATACTGACCTTGATAAAGTAAATCTGCAACAGTTTTTGGCTTTTTTTTGTCCTTTGGACTTCTTTCTCAAGTGGTGGCAAATCTGAAAGTTACTGGATCCTATTTTTATAGGTTGACTTCCTACCAGATAACTGTTGACTTGACACATGGCTTGTACATTTATGTTTCTCAGTAATTTTATAGAATTACACTGGGGAGATTGAGGGACAGGAGAAAATTTATTTCTCCAAAGCCCTTTAAATTTCAAACATGGCAAACTATGTTAGAAAACAAAGATATTCATGGTTCTATTATTTTAGGCACAACTCAAAGTTAGTACTCTGAATCTGACAGGAGAGATAGGCTGAAAATTTATGGTTAGAAGCATGCCTGGCTCTAAAAGTACTCATCCTTACAGTTCCCACGAAAAGAATTTAAATTTGCAAGATTAACATCAGTTTAAAAAGGGGTTTTTGCAATCTGCTCATCAAGATGTCAAATGACTTCAAAGAGCAGGTTGGGTGGCTCGACTGTGATTTTTTTAGCCTTTAAAGAATATACTAATGTCCTAAGTTGAAGTAATAGACTATATCAGCCTATCACCTACTGTCAACCTCCCTGCCTCTGGTCAAGAAACCCTCTATTCCACCATGCGTATCTGACAGCCAAGTTCATTGAACAAGTGTGTAAAGAGCACCAACGCCGAGCCAGGCACTGTGCTATGGCCCGAAGCTGGTGGTGAACAGGACAGACAGGGTGGCCCTGCTCTTGGGAACTTCTGCTCACACAGGCTACTTTCTCTGTTTCGCTCGTGCTCAAAAACGTGCCAATGCGCATAGTAGAAACTTCTAGTATTCACCCATATCTTCTCCATCTTATTTATACAGAAGTATGTATTTCCCAAACTCTTGAAATTAGGTGGGGCCATGTGAATAGTTCTGGGCAACAGACATAAATAGAAATATCCTGTGCCACTCCTGTGCTGAGGCAGTAAAGAGCCTGGTTCTCCAGATAGGCAACCTGGGTCCCTGAGTGCCTGGGTGGAGCAGACAATCCCCGATGCCAGATGTGCTGTAGTATGAGTAGGAAATAAACCTTTCTCGTGTTAAGCATGGGATTTCGGGCTTAATGTGTTACCGCAGCACAGCCTAAGTTATCGTGGACTAACACATGTGCTTTACTGTATAACGTGCTACTTTACTTCAAAGCCCAGAGGGCCCACTCTTCACAATGAACATTATTTTACGCTTGCTCCCAATTGCCCACATCTGCTTACAGATGCCCAAGGAAAGCCAGATTTATTCCTGTGCATTCTGTCACTTGACTCATGTTCCTTCTGCACTGAGAAAAATCTCCTTCTTCACTTCCCTGATTAAGTCCTTCTCACCTTCCAAGTCCAGTTCTAATCCCATCACATCCACGAAACCCTCTGTAGTGGGAACTGTGTGAATACTCTCTTCACATGGACAGTCTCCACACTGTAAATTCCACCTCACTAATACAGATTACAAGAAACACTTCCCATCCTCCTTTGTCCCTAGGGTACAAAACCTGAGACCCCGGTTCTCCACACTCAGACGCAACAGGTCTGAGACCTGGATTGTGAAGTGAGCTTCACGAGGAAGGAGTCAGGGCTTGGGACTTCTCTCTTGCTGGGGCAGGAGGGGCAGAGGTAACATATCTTACCAGCAGTTTCTATGTGGTTTGGGTGTTATTGTCAGAAAACTCAGCGAAGAGTCTGCTCCACAGCCCTTCTAATTATTCTGTGGACTATCCAGTATCCCTTTTTAAACTCCTTTCTGTTTACACGAACTGAGCTGTTTTCTGTTGTTGTCAAAGAACCCTGACCTATACATTCCCTGATACCCCAAGTCTATAGAGGTCTCTTATCTTCCCCAAGTCTACAGAGGTCTCCTATTTTCCTGTCTCTTATGATCTGATGTCATTCAATTTAGCACTTTACATATTACAGATTTTGTTTTATAAGCATCTGTCTTCTCTTCCCAACTACAGTTCCATCTCCTTGAGGGCAAGGATCACTCACACCTTAAGACTGCTGGTCCCAAGCAGTGCTTGGCATAGTGCTGGGTCTACTTCATGAATTGATAGGATGACCATATAGTTTATCATCCAAACCAGGATACTCCGGAGAATGAAAAATGGGCACTATTATTAATTATACCAGGATAACAGGTATAAGCCAGGACCGTCCCAGACAAACCGAGACATATGGTCATACTTTGGCACTGGCAATTGATGCCTGAGTAAAAAGTCTGAAAAGTAACGCAGTCAAAATGAGAGAACAAAAGAGCAATTCTGGACACCTTAGATGTGGTAAGAATCATCCATAAAACTTTAATCACCAGAGCAATGATGTCACATCGGGTAGCTAGTGCACCCGCATAGGACCCTCTCTCTCACCCCAATCCCTCCCCAAAAGGGTCACAACAGAATAGCAGTACTACCAGAAGAACATTCAGACTACAACCTCCTCAAAGGCCGAGGCCATATTCATTATTTCTATCTCCACTATTTAGTCCGGTGCTTAGATAATATCATGTTCAATAAGTACTAAGACATATCCTAAGAAGCCAGGCATTACCTGCATGTTCAATCTGTGAGTCATTCAGGCTGGGAGGCCTGATTCTTTTCTCTTGCCCTCAGCCATTCGCAGCTCTGGGAGTCTGCCCGTGGCCTTGCCTCAGGCTCCTTCTACCCGCTTCTCCGACTATGGGCAAAGGATGCAGAGGAAGGGAAAGTGCCTGCCCAATCCCACCCTATGATGTCTCTTTGTGAGTGTGCACAGCCATGTAAAGAACATTTCATGGGACTTCCCTGGCAGTCCAGTAGTTAAGACTTCGCCTTCCAGTACAGAGGGTGTGGGTTCGATCTCTGGTCGGGGAGCTAAGATCCCACGTGCCTTGTGGCCAAAAGACCAAACACATAAAACAGAAGCAATATTGTAACAAATTCAATAAAGACTTTAAAAATGGTCCACATCGGGCTTCCCTGGTGGCGCAGTGATTGAGAATCCGCCTGCCCATGCAGGGGACACGGGTTCGTGCCCCGGTCCGGGAAGATCCCACATGCCGCGGAACGGCTGGGCCCGTGAGCCATGGCCGCTGAGCCTGTGCGTCCAGAGCCTGTGCTCTGCAACGGGAGAGGCCACAACAGTGAGAGGTTCGCGTACCAAAAAAAAAAAAAAAAAAAAAAAAGGAAAAAATAGAAAAACTAGGAAAAATTGCTTGGGATTGGAGCCAGTATCTTGGGGGTGGAAGGAAAAATCGGAAGGAACACACCCTCATTTACTTCTAACACGGTTAGCTGATCTGTCTGAAATTAGATCCACTTTCAACTGTTTTAACTTAATTGTTAAGCCATTTCTTAACCTCATGAATGCAGTTTTCATGCGCTTTCAAATCTGGCCCTGAACTAATAGACCCTTTCACTTCAGTAGTTTTGGAAATGAATGTTAGATGGAGAGGAAAGCATTTTAACAATGCTTTTCTAAGGGTCAAAGCTCTGAAAATATAGTATAGTTTGTACATAAAACTCAGTACACCTGAATATCCTGCTGGCCCTTTGTCCGGTAATGAGGCAAACCATGCCACCCTTTAAAACTTCTGCTTCCTTTCTGAGGGCAGCTGGCTATGTTGGTGCTGAGCTATCTAACTGCTCAAGTGAATCCATTATTAGGATCAAAGTCCCAACATATGAGAAACATGTGGCAGCCAGGAACCCTGGGACAGTCTTCCCTTCCCTTGTGAGAAACAGGGTAGGTCCAGGTCTCCATTCTAGAATATTCTCCTTTAAAAGGGGGCATAAGGAATAAGAGGGAGAAATGCCTGTCAGTAAGAACAGCCAGTGCTATAAGATTGTTACTGAGCCTCTTTCTGTGAATTTGTCATTCTCACTGTGTGGAAGAACCCCTAAATGAATCTGGTTTCATTTGCCATTTTGCAGGAAACCAATGGGTGACGATCACAACATTTGAAATGATAAAAGATTATGCAATTTTTACGTTCATTGCTTAAAGTAAAATGATGCCCTAGCATGTATCACAAATTAATAATGCTAATTATTATTAATTATCAGTAGCCAACATTTACTGTAACAGTAGCTGACATTACTCGATTGCTAAGCCATTTCCATGTAAATCCTATGAAGTGGGTACTATTATGTCCCCCATTTCCAGAGGCAAGAACTAAGGTAGAGAGAGGTTGAGTAACTTGCCCAAGGTCTAATTCTTGTGGTGAAACAAGGATTCAAACTCAGGTGATCAGAACCCAGAATCCATGTTCTTACTTGCTATACTGTGTTGTATAGTGAAGACCAATGGAAGCAAAGTACCACTTAGAAAATTAAAGTAAAAATATTAAAACAGAAGCCAGTAAATCACTGATTTTTAATGGTATACTTACTGAATCCCTTTATCAAATATTAACATATGTACTATGCACTGGGCACACTGTCCACATTATCTAATTTAATCTTCTGCCAATTAGTTATGCCCATTTTACAGATGAAGAGACCGACTGAAGAAAGTGTGCTGTACAACATCACAAGAATTGTACTTGTAAGCTGAACCCACACCTGACAGGTTCCAAATCTCGAGTTCTTTTCACAAAGCCACCTAACCTCTTCTTTTTTTAAAGCAATTCTATATGACTAGGAATAAAACTAATAAGAGGAAAACTTTGGAATAAAACTGACTACTTTAAAGTTTAGAATTAGGAGAGAATTTTCTTCTTCTCTCTCTTCTGCCAGGCACAAAATAGCTCTGACTTCTTAAGTATCGATCCTAGAAACGGGAGGATTCCAGTGATTTGTTATAACATGGGCCATAAAAGGAGAAAGAACATCAGCAGTAAATCTGGTTAGTCTTTATCAAGCAGCAGTAGTGTTCACATTGCCATGTATTCCTAAGGCAAACTCATAACTCGAACCACTTTTAACAGAACACAGAGAAGATAAGATGATTAATACTGTCCATTTCCTCATCATTTTTTTTTCTCTCCTTTTTTGTACCTAGTGTAAGCTTCTCTGTTATATAAAAGGAAACTGCTGTCCAGAAGTTGTCAAAGAAGACTCCTGCAACTCAAAAAGGAAAGGTAGTATAGGCCTGGGATTAAAAACCCAGGCTAGATCCCACACCCATCAGGATGGCTACTACCAAAAAACCAGAAAATAATCAGGGCTGGTCAGGATATGAAAGAAACTGGAACCCCTGTGCACTGCTGGTGGGAATGTAAAACGGTGCCGCCACTGTGGAAAGCTGTATGGTAGTTCCTAAAAAAGTTAAAATTACCACGTGATCCAGCGGTTCCCCTTTTGGGTATATACTCAAAAGAATTAAAAGCAAAATCTCAAAGAGCTATCTGTCCAGCCACATTCACAGGGGCATGAGTCACAGCAGCCACACGTGGAAACAACCCAAGTGCCCACTGATGGATGAAGGGACAAACAAAATGTTGTATAAATACACAACGGAATATTATGCAGCTTTCAAAAGGAAGGAAATGCTGACACATGCAGCAACAGGAATGAACCTTGAGGACGTTACGTTAAGAGACAGAAACGAGGCACAAAAAGACAAACACTGTTGTGATTCCTCGTATGTGAGTTCAGAGACAGAAGGGTGTTTGTCAGGGGCAGGGGTGAATGAGGAGTTGTTCGGTGGGTATAGACTTTCAGTTTTTTTTTTTTTTTTTTTTTTTTGCGGTACGCGGGCCTCTCACTGTTGTGGCCTCTCCCGCTGCGGAGCACAGGCTCCGGACGCGCAGGCCCAGCGGCCATGGCTCACGGGCTTAGTTGCTCCGCGGCATGTGGGATCCTCCCGGACCAGGGCACGAACCCGTGTCTCCTACATCGGCAGGCGGATTCTCAACCACTGCGCCACCAGGGAAGCCCTAGACTTTCAGTTTTATAAGATGAAACAAATGGGTTCTGGAGATGGGATGAACAACTTGTGAATGTACTTAACACTACTGAACTGCGCATTTAAAAGTGGGTAAGGTGGTAAATTTTATGTTATATATGTATTTTACCACAATTCAAAAATAAGAACAAAGGCTTGGAAATTGGTAAGACCGGGAAATAAATCCTGGCTTGCCTCTCCCACCTTCTAATCTTGTGACTTTGGATAAGTTGTTATTATTTATTGAGTTACTGATGCCCAGATGCCTCATCTCTGAAACAGGGATAAGAATAGTACCTGCCTCACAGCGTTATGGGGATACTGTGAGTGAACGCGTGTGAGATGCAGTATTTAGCCCATAATAAACACTCTATAAATACTGGCTTGGCGTCCTAGCAGTAGGCGTGGGGTATTTAGCCAATGGCAATGCAGACTAGGAACAGAGAGAGGAAAAATCCCTTGCAATCCCTCCAGAGGCCACATGGGGTGGCATTTGTTCCCTTAGGGGATTTAACCTGGCCCAGGGTTTGGCTCACAGCCTTGAAAGCTCAGAAACGGAACCGCTCAGCATCTACAGAAGGGATCACGTGGATGGGACTCAGGAGACCAGTGTATAAAACTGGAATGCCAATTCATGACCAGCACATTTACAGACGTCTGAACAAATCTATTTTCTTCCTGCAGGAAGGCAGATTTGCATAGGAAAGGCAAACAGTATTCAGAGGGTGGCCTGGTAATCATGGACTCAACAAAGGGAAGTAAGTGAGTCAAGTGTATAATGGTACCAGGCTAAGGTAACCAGAGGCGTTCATTTCTAAACAGCGATAGTTTTCTGACGTTTTGAAGTCCACCAGCCAAAGCAGCCTCTCTTCTGGGACACGGGTGTTTTCTGCCAGTGTTGGCTCTGGACCTTCCTTATTTTGCTGGCATGTCTGACCACTTCTATCCTCTGGCCTATTGTTTCTCTGGCCACTTTAATGGCTTCCATCAGGCTGCGGTCCACTCCTGTAGGTCTAGGAGCCAGTCCTCTCTATAAGGTAATTCTGCCTGTCTTTTCTTTGACCAAAAGGGTATTGGGTTTCATACAGGGTAATATTAGTCAACTCAGGTGCTAGAGCAATATAGACTTTCAGGTATTTTGTTTAACAGCCTAAGAAAGATTATTAGAAACAGTCACTGAATTTCTATATACAGTTAGGCAGTAACCATCAAGATATACTGCTAAGTAAAAATAGCAAAAGTATCCACCATTTATCTAAGAAGAAAGTAATAAAAAGTATGTAATATGTATAAATGTTTACATTGTTAAGACAAACCACTGGAAGAATAAACTGAAAACGAAAGCAAACAAAAACAGTTCCTCAAACAGGTAAGAAAGGAAAGAGGGTAGAAGCAGCAGGAGTAGAAGGAGGGCCTCCCAGAACACACTTTTGTAGGTTTGGTTTTGCAAAGTATTTTGCATAATTATGAAACAAAATTAAGTGTTAAAAATTCAAAGAAACGGGCTTCCCTGGTGGCGCAGTGGTTGAGAATCCGCCTGCGGATGCAGGGGACACGGGTTCGTGCCCCGGTCCGGGAAGATCCCACATGCCGCGGAGCGGCTGGGCCCGTGAGCCATGGCCACTGAGCCTGCGCGTCCGGAGCCTGTGCTCCGCAACGGGAGAGGCCACGACAGTGAGAGGCCCGTGTACCACAAAAAAAAAAAAAAAAAAAAAAAAAAAAAATTCAAAGAAACGGAAAAGGAATACTCCTACTTATGTACTGATTTGTTGGTACAACTATATGAAGAATTATTATTTCGGGTGCCTTTAGAACCGTTTTTTGCCTGTACATCCCTAGTGGGATGCACTCTATGAACAAAACCAGCAGAAAAACCACCACCACCACCTAAGCTGCTTTCAGTAATCATATTGTAGGTGACAGTGTTGGTATAATTATTATTAGGCAGTTACGTGAACATTATAGGATCAAGCAAATGAATAATTATGCTGTGTTACTATGAACTGGGATGGAAGAAAGAAGTTACAGGTGCAGGACAGAAAATTTCAGAATTTGACCCAGATGGGAGCATTAGTATGAATTGAAAAAAAAAAGGGGGGGGTGGATTTTGTAGCTCCATCGGCTGAAAGGTATAAAAATAATGACCAATTAAATAGCCCACACTGTAGGCTCTAAATATCATTTGTTTAACTAAAAGAAACCAAGGCTCCTTAGAGATATGGCTGATTCCAGGTCTGGAGCCAAGAATGAGCCTAGAACATCTTGTCACATCAAAAAGCAAAGGAACTACCAAAGACTTCAGGAGCTGTGTCAAAGGACTGAGGAGGTAATTTGAAGAGCTTCCACTCTCCAAAAATGCAGCTACTTGAGCACCAATTAAATATAATAACTGTAATGGATAAAACCATATCAAACATGCGAAATCCATGAGTTTATAATAATACTAAAAAACCCCTCATTGGCTACTTTTGGAGGATGTTACAGAATCAACTCAAATTTTTAAAACTGGTAAACGGAGAGAAAGACATCAAGCCTTTATCTCACCTTTCCTGTCAGAAATGTACCTCAGGGTAAACAAAAATGAGTAAGGCAAAGTTTCTCTTCACGGAAGTGCTTTTAGCTAATAACTGAGGAAGGGAAGACAGAATTAGAATGCCACCATTTTGAAACCCCTAAGGACTCAATGAATCTAGGCAATGCTCATCGACCACTGACACATAAAGAGAGACAACCAGACATTCTATGCCTCGTAATGGAAAGGCACAGCATCACACAAAGTAATCTTGTCAAAAACTCAAACCTGAATCTGATTAAGCCTCTACATCTAACTACCAATTTATAAAACAAGTGGGGAACAGAGAAGCCTGTATCAGAGGATACATTTAGCAAATTCCAATCTGTGGGAAATGCTGCAGGACAAACCACCTGGTTTCTTCCACAAATAAACTGCAATACAAAAAGAGAAAAAAAGAGAGAGAAAAGGGAACACCTATAGATTAAAAGTGACTTACAAGACATACTAACTCATTGCAATGAGTGGACCTGATGTGCCTTCTGATTCAGACAAACTGCTTAAAAAACTGCAAAATTTGAACACTGTGTTGACCTTAACTGGATAAAGAATTGATGCTAATTATTTTTGATTTGATACTGTATTTAAAAGGAGTCTTCATCTTTCAGAGACATTTTCTGATATATACCTTGATGAAATAAAATGTTAAATGGGATTTTCTTCAAAAGAATCAGAGGGGTTGGGGGTGAATAAGAGCAGAGATGACGTAACTGTTAAAGGTGAGCAATAAGTATGTGGGATAATTATACTAGTCTCTCTACTTTCGTATATGCTTGAAATTTTCTGTAATAGAAATTTTCCAGAATAGAGTTAAAGCAAAACCGCTTTTTGACCCTACTCTTTGATGATGGCTCTCAGATGATTTTTCATCTTGTCAAATAGTCATGGATTTTGGTACAGGTGACACTAGGTCCCGTTACCCAAAGAGTTTCTTCAGATGAAATGCCTGAACAGCTCAGTAATTTTCCAAGAAACATGAATTGTATAAAAAGATCATCACATTAAATTGGATATGTTAACACAGATTTAGGTTCCATGAGAGAACATGGTAAAAATATCATGCTCTTAACATCGTAAAACTGTTTTTCCCCTTAGTTCCTACTCTTTTGGCCCCTTTCACTAAACATACTGTTTTTACAAATATCAAACACTCCTTCCCACTTGAGAGTCATTTTCCTGGAAGAGGGGCTCTCAAACCTCAGCCTGCATCAGTATTACCTGGACAACTTGTTAAAAAACAGATTACTGGGTCCCTTTCCCAGAATTTCTGGCTCAGGTCTGGGTTGGGGCCCAAGAATTTGCATTTTAACAAGTTCCCATTTATTGCTGCTGCTGCAAGTCTGGGGGCCACGCTTGAGAATCACGGTCCTGGAACGTCTATGAAAATTTATGGGTCCCCTGCCTCCTCCCATCTCCTCTTCCTCCTAAGAACAAAGTTGCCTGACAGTTTCCATAGAAAAGGGCATGATCTATCCTTTCTTTGATTTATATTTATCCCTTTGAACTCTACAAGCCTTCCATTGGATAATCATTACATAATCTTTTTCTGAAATTAATTACCCTTACATGATATTTAATTTAAAATGTTCCCTATTAGGTTAGAGGTGGCATTTTGGCTCCCACCTTCCCTAAAAATAATCAGACTAATTTTGTCTCTCTGTCCGATTCTCCCCTTCCTCTCTTCCTCCATTCCTCTAGCTGAACTGAAAAGAGGAATAGTAATAACCATAAAAAGATATTACGATATGCTGTTTTTATTAGAATATAATTTCTGAGAGGACAGTAACCTTTTGACTTCACTATAGCTTTCCTTTCCCACCATGTTATGGGCATTTCTGTAACTATTATTATTTGAAAATAACAAGGCCTGATTTCTATTGATATTTATAGAACAGAATTAGAATTCAGAGTCCTGCCACAGGGTATGCATTCAATCCATTTTTGTCAAATGAATTATTTCAGTCACAGAGTCTTAGACACAACCGAGGTCCAGGAAACCTAAGTGATATACAAAAGGTCAAAGAGTTTTGTTACTGCAAATGCCAGAATCCTGTAATCCAGATCTCATAACTCCTGCCCAGCCTGTGCTTCTCCCCCTAGTCTGTTGTACCTCTCACCAGTTTTATCAGAAGAGGTCAACAGTGCCTAAAGTGAGACAAAGTCCAAAGTAGCATACGGATAAATACTTAAAGAATAATCCTAAAATTCTCAATTAAGGAAATACATTTACTATGGAAAATAGTTTTTTTACACAATATTTTGCTTGAGATGCTTTGGCCTTTCTAGGTTACTTTACAAAGTGTGTATGAGGAGGTTGTTACTCTAGAAAAACTCAGAAAAAGCCTAGAAAATTTAAGAAGATAGAACTTCTAATGGGATTGGCGTCTCTGGCACTGAACAAATTACCCTAATAGATCACCCCCACTCCAATACAATGTGCACTGTGCGACCACAAGACCAAAGCTGATAGTACCACGGTCATCTGCAGAGTCTGCTCTTTCTAGAGAAGCTAGATTTGGGGGAAAGGGAAAATAACCACTTAGTAATAACTATTTACTACGTCCCCAAAATAGTTTTAGGTGGTTTACATACACTATTGAATACATTCCTGTCAACAACCCTATGAAACAGACATTACTGTCACATTTAACAGGCTAAACTAAAGCTCGGAGGAGTCACAGGCCGGGGGTAAACTGGCAAGTCCAGATGCAAACTCAGGCGTAACTGCGTCCAGGGTCACACTTCAGCCACAGAGTGAGGCTCATTTTTTTCACTAAAGAGTTCCAGCACCTTTATCGGTACTCAAAGACTCAGAATGTCTGAGACAGGATTATAAACTCTATCACCTACTTCTAAATCCTATAAAAATGGATGCTGTTCTCCTCCTGCTTAATTCATTTTGGTTCATATCATTAGCAAAAACATTTGTAACACCAGGACAAATTCATTAAGGAAGGATTTTTGACCCCGAGTTTGGCATATCTTTTTTTTTTGCTGTATGCAGGCCTCTCACTGTCGTGGCCTCTCCCGTTGCGGAGCACAGGCTCCGGACGCGCAGGCTCAGCGGCCACGGCTCACAGGACCAGCCGCTCCGCGGCATGTGGTATCTTCCCGGACCGGGGCTCGAACCCGTGTCCCCTGCATCGGCAGGGGGACTCTCAACCACTGCGCCACCAGGGAAGCCCGGCATATCTTTAAAAGCGGACAAATAATGAAGCGTAAAGCTATGTTCATTAATTTACATGAAGTCTCAAATGGTGATAAAAGACTTGCCTGACGTTTCCCTTAATGTAAACGCCCAAATCAATATTCCTGACCCTTTGGCCTCATGCATGCAATCGAACTATAATTCCTAGAGGCACAGAAGGGCCAGCAGTCACATGACCTTTACCCTCGTCTCACCTGGGGCTTTTGGGTCATCCCGGCTTGCAGGAGGGCTGTTGGGACAACTGATGACACCATTTCCCAGGCTGGAGGGAGGCAGAGGAGAACAGAAAAAGCTGCCCCATGGAATTGAAATGGGGCTGCCCCTTTAGAAAGCAACAGTACAGTTAAGGAACCAGTGAAACGGTACTGCTTTTCCTTATTTGTGTATTATTAATGTGATGTTTTAAAATACCACCCTTTTCTGGATGGACCTAGAGTCTGTCACACAGAATCAGAAAGAGAAAAACAAATACCGTATGCTCACACATATATATGGAATCTAAAAAAAAAAAAAAAATGGTTCTGAAGAACCTAGGGGCAGGACAGGAATAAAAATGCAGACATAGAGAATGGACTTGAGGACACGGGGAGGGGGAAGGGTAAGCTCGGACGAGGTGACAGAGTGGCGTGGACACATATACACTACCAAATGTAAACTGGATAGCTAGTGGGAAGCAGCCGCATAGCACAGGGAGATCAGCTCAGTGCTTTGTGTCCACCTAGCGGGGTGGGATAAGGAGGGTGGGAGAGAGACACAAGAGGGAGGGGATTTGGGGATATATGTATACATATAGCTGATTCACTTTGTTATACAGCAGCAACGAACACAGCAATGTAAAGCAATTATACTCCAATAAAGATGTTAAAAAAAATACCACCCGTTTCAATAGGCTTACATGAAGGAATTAAAGCAGGCAGGGTCTTGAAATAATAATTTGCCCACCACTGCCATTTGTCATAAAAATCCTTTTCACTGTGGTGATTTAAAATAACCTTGTAAAACACACCGTGAGGAAAAACAGAAAAAATTTTTTAAAAGCCACTTCCTTTAAAAATTTCTGAAGTAGTAGTTAACATGTCAAAAGCCAAATCTCTAGCAATATAATTTAAACGCTGGATTACACTGTTCCTTCCTGGCCATCCATCCAAAGCCCCACGTATGATGTACGATTTTTTTTCTAAACAACAGCAAACATTAACGGTTATGCTTATCAAGTGTGAGAGTTCACTCCTGGTTGAGCAGGATGACACACTTGGCAGGGTTTTGACAAAGGCTGGCCTATGTCATTCCATAATCAGTCAGATGGCTATACACACGGATTCTTCACATGTCCTCGTGAAGCTGAGAGGTGTCACTCACGTTTGGGTTCCAGAGTCCACCACCACAATAAGTGAGAATACAGATAATATGAACTTCTTTGTCATTATTCCCAAAGCTTAATTAATATGCCCTAGACATTTCTTTTGAGGGAAAAGGTAATACATATATTAAAACAATTTTGGAATTATACAGCCAGATAAATATCACTCACCATTGTTCTGAATGTTAAGTCATCGCTATATACTTTTTTGGGGAGCACTTCACAATTGTGTTGAAGAAAGGACATCAAATGATGCTTAGAAATGTGATACACATTTTCATTTCACACTCCATCAGCTTTTACAGCTGTAGCTCAATGAAATGTAAGAGAGAGGAGCTTGGCAAACAGCCATATTTACCAAGGTATAAAATAGGGGTCAGGTTACTTTTTTATAGAAAGAAAAAAATGTTTAATTTTCACTCCACATTACTCAAGCAGATATTCAGCTAACACCCTAGAGAAAGGCACCGTAACCACATATACTGACATGGTTTAATGCCTGTTTAACTGTATGTAGGTTTTTACTATATTACAAACAGCTTTGCAAAGCACAAAAATTATCCTTTCCTTACCCCCTTCCACTGAGGATCTACTGACACAGAAACATACTGGATCAGACCATCTTCCGTGTTAAATCTTTCACCTGAAAATAATGGCTTTTGCCCTCTGTTTCTAGCCTAGAAAGCAGAAACAGCTTATTCCCTTCACAGGCAGAGAAGCAAAGCTATAGGCATCAGCATAAATGCATCTTTCTAATTCAGATTTCAATCTGTCAGAAAGGATTAAAGCCTCATGCATACATAAAAAGGAAACTATAAATGATAACAGAAACCTGGTGGGAAATCAGTGTGCTTCCAGAGCTGCTGTTTTGCTAGCAGGGTAGAGAGGAAAAGCATCTTCTACTCACCTCTGTTAAACCCGAGATTTCTCCTTTTGCTAATGGTTTGCTGATGGATGGCGCATATACTTTGGCATCTGAAACTGGCTGCCCTTTCATAAAATGTTTTCCTGATTCATAAACGTTCACTTCGACCATTTTCCCCATGAATGTGGGGTTCTTTGGCACTAAAACCTTAAGAAAAATTAGAGAAGGCTTAATTTTTAAAAATAAAATTTGATCTTAGAACAGTTTTAGCCTTACAGAATTATGAAGATAGCACAGAGAGTTGTTATACCCCAGACGCAGTGTCCCTCTCAGTAACGTCTTATGTTGGTATGATACATGTGTCACAATTAATGAGCCAATATTGGTGTATTACTATTAACTGAAGCCCATACTTTCTTCAGAGTTCCTCACTTGTCCCTTAATGTCCTTTTTCTCTTTGGGGATCCCATCCTAAGTGGGCTCTATCTTCCAGATGCTCAAGGACCTGGGGGTCTAGCAGGAAGGGAAGGCATTTCTGGGAGGGGTAAGGGGCTATAGACAGCGCTCTCTCCGTGTGGGATGCCTGTGGTATCAGGGCACGTGGAAGGCAGGCCTGGAAGCGCCCGGGACATCAGCCAGTCACTCTTGGACAGGCCTTGGATATCGTACTCTTGGCTGTCCCAGGCAACGAAGAAAACCGGGACAACGCTGATGAAAGCCTTATACTTTTAATACCTTCCAAGTTCGCTGTCAGAGTCAGGATTTGAGCAGCCACTTCACATAAAGGCCCGCATGTTTGGGCGCACATGTGTGTGTGCAAGTGCACGTGTGTGTGTGTGTGTGTGTTTGGGGGGAAGAGGAAGAACATTTCAAAGCCACCTTTTCATATTCCAAACCTTCGTGTTTGGAGCTAAATGACTCCTTTAACTGACGGCTGCCATTCGTTTCTTTTGCTCTGTTATGAAAAGCATGTTATTTGTTAGTTCTACCTCCACGTAGAACCAGCTCCTCTGAAGGGTACTTTGGCTGGCTCACAGGAAACTGTCAGATGGTCCCTTTCCACTAGAGATTACTGACGGAGGTACTTGTTTACCTCGAGCAAATGTTTCCCCTCCTCTTGGACTTACAGGTAGTTTGTATGCATTATATCTCCCTCACACTTCTATTTCAGTACTGGAGCTACTTGCCAGTCTTTTCAAGTCATAATCCAAAATAAATAGACTAATTCTAATCCAGCAATACTTTGATATCTAGATACAATCTTCTGGAAGTCATCTTTTTTTAGAAAAATAATTCCTATGAAATCTTTGATATGCTTGGTTGTAGAGACCAAAAAAAAAAAATCAGATGAGAGCCAGAAGTTCCACAGCCAATTTCTCCGAGAGGCAAAAATGGATCTTGGTCTTTCTGAGTTTGATTTTTTTATGACCACTGAGTACACAGCTTCATCAAAGTATAGGAAGAAAGGTCACCTGGGTGGTGGATTACTCATAGCAAGCAAACGGACTAAAAAAGCTTTAGTATCAGGATATGAAAGCCCTTTCAAATCAGTTTTTATAAAACAAGAAAATCTCTATAGCAAACTGTCCCTGGGAGATCTGGTACTATTCTCGGGGAAAATAACTCTCCTTGATCTACTGCCTTGATCTGAATGAAGGGCTCAGTGTTTTTTTTTTTCCCTCCGGTTTTAATAATTGGAAAAAGCTCGACTGCTTTAAATTGGAGGAAACAGCTAATGAGGCATGCCATCGCCTTTAAAATGAAGGGGAAGAAAGTTCCCTGCTGAGGCGAAAACCCAGATGGCAAGAGAACGGAGAGGAAAGAGGCAACCAAAATACAATCAAGCTCCTCCCGAGGGCTGAGCAGAAGTTTGGCCTGAATAGGAAAACGGCTCTCTGGAGTCAATTACGGAGGTGGAAAACGGGGAAGAGACAGACTCCGCTCAGACACGGAGTGCTCGGAATCCATCCTCAACTGTAGTCTCTACTGGGGACCGAACAGGGCACATTCAGTCTGGGCCATGAAAAGCTCCCCCACTTTCCCTGAGGACCCAGCGCCCAGTCTGAGATGATTCCACACGAACATCCACGCGGGAGGCCCCTCGGGCTCCTGCTTCCCTGCTTTCTAACATGCGCAGTCAGCTTCCCTTGTCCATCCCTTACGTGACTTGCCCAGGCCGGCCTGAAGAGCCTTCCCAAGCCGTGACCCACAGAAAAAAATGTCACTTGTCATTTGATGAGAGTAGAAAAAAAAAAAAGAAAAGTAGAAAAACTCACTTGATATTAAGAAAAGCGAATACGATCCAGGGATGGATGACCCATGAAATCCCTCTATGCCCTTATGAGAGTCTCTAACCTGGAGGGGCACATTACACCTCCTCCTTGGCCCTTCCCAGGGTCCGTGGCCCCTGAGGGAGGCACTGTTTTCTTCAATCGCTTTTGAATTGCTTTACCACCTGGGGTAGTGGAATCCCAAATGCTGAAACAGAAGGAGTCCGGCTGCTGGGGGGGCAGAGCACGCTACTTTAGCTACTTTAACGGGCAGGGAGTGGGGAGCCCTTCAGGTGGGCCTCGAAGAAAACTCTCATAGTGAAGTTGGTGTGGTCCTTATGCTGGTCTCCAGAGTTGTTCACACAACGTGAGTTGAGTCCAACGAACAGACTCTTTTCCCTTTGCCCCCAGCGTTTTTTTTTATCAATGTGGAAGTTAAGAAAAACCAAAAAAACAAACAAAAAAACCCACCTGAAACTAAACAAAACAAAAAAAAGCCAACCAACAGACCAACCAATCCAAAGCCTGTGTGAGTGCTGTGACAGAACAGGAAATCCCTGCCCTTCCAGGCTGATGTCGCCGGTACAGACATCCTTCCTGTCTTCTGGACAGAACTTTCCCCTCCACGTTGCCAGGCTGTGGGGATTCTGGCAGCGAGAATTGTCTGTTCCAAACTCCGCAAAGCCAGAGGCTGGTCCTGTCAAAGATGAATGAGGACTAAAACACACTTATTCCTTTGTATAGAATGTTTTTGGAGATTAAGCCACAAAGATAAGCCCCATGTTAGCCTGGTTGGCTTGATGCTATAAAATAGCCTTCCTGCGACAAGATGCGACAAGATTCTACACCTCCCCCACCGCTTTAAGTCTCTTTCGCTTAAATTGATTTACTTGTAGAAGTCTTTCTCATTTTGGAGAAGCCCTAAGAACGTGGGAGTTATCTCTTACCTGCTCATAGAATCGATTGTGTGCAACATAAAACTTGGAATCAAAAGATTCTTCTGTGACTAACACTTTTTGTCTCTCACCAATCTGTGGAGAGAAGGGGAGAAAAACAGGAGGGATCAGGGCAGACACCTGAGAATCCAAAATAAATGCCAACCCAAATAGTTATGGACCAGTAAGTCGTGTCTTCTTGAATTTAAAGTAGACTCCAGATTGCTAGCTACTTAACAGCCAATACAAGAATCACTGATTCAAATTTTCAGAAAGACATTATTATCTATGTAGTAATATAAAATTAGTGTAGAACGAAATCTTATTTTCTTACAGAACTATGAAACAAAACTTGATCTTATTTCCTTCTTCAACATAAGTTAGATAATTAAGGCTTCTAAGACATAGAAAAATCTTCTAAATATCACTTTGTTTTTCTTGAAACAAAGTTGCAAAACAAGCCAGAACAAGCTGCTTCTAATCCAAATTCATGAAAATATTTTGGCAATATGAAAGTGGTAATAAACATTAATTTGAATTATGAGGGATATAACACTAAAAAAAATGCCTTCAAAACTAGTCATTAAGTCCCTGTACCTAAACATTGCACACGTTACATGCAATTCTGAAATTACTGATTATTTCAGTTATTTACTTGTTATATACGTTTTCTCTGTCATGGGCAACTGTCTCTTTTTTGTTGCAGGCATGACCCCATATTCATTTTATTTTTTTAAGAGAAAGACAGCAAAAATAGGGGACTGTTAATTCTCTACAGGATCTGTATTTACGATCTAAGCATGCATTTTTAATAACCAAGAAGTTAAATCAGCCAAAACGTTGGCTAAAGCAATGTGACCATTTTAAAATAGTCTACTATTTCCAACTTTATTCTACTGTGAAATGCAACATTTAAAGTATCATTACTATTTTTTTTTTTTTTTACAACGTTGTCAAAATGTCTGATTTAGCAAACCACCTGTATTGGATGATTGTGCCTGGAATCATTTTTGCCATTGCTACTTGATAAATACAACCCTCTATGTTAAAGCACATTGGCAAGATTATTTAAACGAAATCCCTATTCTCATATGTAGGGACTTGTCACCATGTTCAGGCAGTTACCACTTAGGAAACATAAACACAGCTGCACTAAGTAGACCACCTAACAAAAAGAAAAAAACAAAAACACCAAACTTGTCTGTCCATTATACAATGCCAATACCTAAATACACCATAATTCGCTCTTTTTCATTCTCTCATTCAAATGTAGCCCCCTTAGCCGAAGGTTGTAAGGTCTCTAGGATACTTATCAAACACTTAACTTAGTTCACTCCTTGAAAACCAGTGGAAAGTTCCCACACTATTGTCTCTTTTAAAGATCAAGGAGAAGCAAAAGAACTACTCCCAGCTTCTACTTTGAGCTTTAATGGCCCTGTTTATTAAAAAAGACTGATGAATATTGGGTTTCACTGAAGTATATTCTTCTGGAAGGAAACTTAGAATGTTTGCACACATTTCACAGTGTGAGTTGCTTATAACTTAAGATAAGTATCTGTCAATGGTTCTTAAGGAAATCTGCAATTACACTTCATCTAACATTAAGTTTTCAGGAAATTAACAATACGAGAGAGCAGAGCCACTGAAAACGTATGCCGCTTTTTCCCTCTTGTTGGAATTAATGTGGACAGTTGTAGTAATCATTTTTGGGCTTTTCCATTTTATCTGGAGAGAATAACGATGACAGTAATATATACATATTGAGTTAGAAAGACTTGCTATGTTTATACAGTAGAGGGCAGGGCTTTCGATCAACCATCAGAGAACTATTTGTATGTGAGTATTTCACTATTATTTGCCAAAGGGATTCAGTAAAATTGCTATGGTCAGTAATTTATAGTGGCAAACACCTCTCCAATCACCCTTTTGGTCCCCTCAACTATGGATTTTGTTTCATTGGTGAGGCTCTTAAAGTTCCCCAGAAGCTGCGGAGCAAAAATGAGCATAAGCAAGATAGGACGTTGATGAGAAACTGATGCAGTCTATCCCCAACCCCTAAAAAACCCAACAAAAACAAATAATAAACGTTCTACGCAGTACTTGTTTTTAAGAATGAAGCTGCAATGAAGTGAGTTATCAAACATGACCTTTAAGAGAATCAACTGTTTCAAATAACCTTAAAAGCAACGAGGAAGTTAAGGAAGGGGGGGCGGGTTTCAGCTGGAACTCTGGAAGAGGCAACTTTGCCTCGGTGACAATAAGGAAACTTATGGGCCAGACCTATTATTAGCCTCAAATGTTTTGGTTTTTTTTTTTTTTGCGTTACGCGGGCCTCTCACTGTTGTGGCCTCTCCCGTTGCGGAGCACAGGCTCCGGACGCGCAGGCCCAGCGGCCATGGCTCACGGGCCCAGCCGCTCCGCGGCACGTGGGATCTTCCCGGACCGGGGCACGAACCCGTGTCCCCCGCATCGGCAGGCGGACTCTCAACCACTGCGCCACCAGGGAAGCCCTCAAATGCTTTTTAAATGAGCCACCTCCTTACTCTACAAGTGTTTTCTCCCCAGCCCCACACGATAACCCGGTATGGTTAAAGACCATGTAACAAGATTTAGGATAATCATCCTGATTTACCTAAGAATGCCTCTCCTATCCAGCAAGGAGGTCCTGTTCTCAAGAGGAAAAAGCAGGGCCTCAGGAGAAAAAGGGCAACAGTTACCCTTAGGCCACTAAGACTAAAACCAGCCAGCTTTCTATTATGCTAAAGGCAGAGCTAATCCCCTAAAGCAGGGGTCCCCCAACCCCTGGGCCACGGACAGGGCCGCAGAGCAGGAGGTGAGCGGCAGGCGAGTGAGTGAATCTTCATCTGACGCCCCCCATCGCTCACATTACCGCCCCCCAATCCGTGAAAAACTGTCTTCCACAAAACTGGACCCTGGTGCCAAAAGGGCTGGGGACCACTGCCACAGAGGGACCAGTTTGTCTTAGAGAATGACAGGTGTACACTGTGTCTTCTCTGAGATTCTGCAACATCTAATCTCTGCCGACATGCTGATATTCTGCAGAGAAGGCGGCTTCCTGGGCTACTCACCATCCCTGTCAGAACCTTCCCGAACAGCTGGAACCTCCGGCAGGAATGCAAGGTTACATCACTGGCTTAAGACAAGCCCTTTGAAGAGGAAGTTAACAACAAGATTGCTTGAGTAATTTTAAAAAAATGAACAAACTCCTGAGTTTAAAGAATATATATATTTGTATACATACACACACACAAACATATATATTTTGAGAATGCAGAGGAGGTTGAAAATAATGGTTTCCATAAGCTTTGTGACTGGGAACACAATATGGCGGTTCAGCAGGGATGATTAAGATGCAAGTGGAATCGTAAGCCCAAAGAATGGTCGGTCAGTCTGGAGGGTGATTTTAAGACAACTGGAACTTTCAAGGACAGGAAGGAGGGGGGAGGTAATTTGGAGGGAGAAGGAATGGTCAGAAGCAGGAATGTACAGTTCTAGCAGAGCCCAGGGGAGAGGAAGAGGAAGAAGGTTTATTCAACACCATCAAATGCCACATATTCAAACTGGACAGTAGGGTGAGAGGACATGGGTCTCGGTAGATTATTTTTAAGGTAAAAGAGATTTGGCTGCATTTTGGGACTTTGCTTTCCTCATAGAAAAAAAAATGAGAGTTTGGAAGAAGTGATGCGGAGCTGGGGAGAGGTGAACAGGGCTGAAGAGGAAGTAGATTCTGATTTTTAGAGGACCTTTCAGTTCCGCAATTCTCAGTCATCACTCATGGTAGATTTGGTCTGCTCACAAGGTTTCAGATGAAGGAAATATGTACTCTAAATACAGGCTGTCTCTTCTTTCACAGTAAATGTATGCTTAGAGCCCTCTTCAAATTACAGGTACTTTCTTCCCGCACTTAAAGTAACAACGTGATCTTAATACCCACCAAAGAAATATTTACAAAGTTATTCATAAAGCTATTCAGTGACTTGAACCCGAAGAATCCTGTCAAAATCTTCCCAACAAAGCCCTTTTTAAAATAACCTCTTTTCCTTCTGATTTTCTTTACAGGTATATAATTTATAGCTGATTAAATACAATGCTTCTTTGATTTCTAGAGCATTTTAGAGTTTCAGAACTAGGGCTGGGGGACTCCCCTGGTGGCGCAGTGGTTAAGGATCCACCTGCCAATGCAGGGGACACGGGTTCAATCCCTGATCCAGGAAGATCCCACATGCCGTGGAGTAACTAAGCCTGTGCGCCTCAACTACTGAGCCCGTGTGCCTAGAGCCTGTGCTCCACAGCAAGAGAAGCCACCGCAACGAGAAGCTCGCACACCACAACGAAAGTAGCCCCTGCTCACCACAACTAGAGAAAGCCGTGATCAGCAACGAAGACCCAAAGCAGCCAAAAATAAATAAATAAATAAATTTATTTTAAAAAAAACAAAAAAAAACTAGGGCTGGGAATACAACTCCCTGCACTTTTATAGGAAACTCAGTTTCCATTTACAAAGTTTGACTTTCAGGATATTTGTCAGGACTTTTCAAAGTGGCTGTCAGTCCTGGCACCTACTGTGACAACCTAGATGTACTCTGTAATTTATTCATCAGATGTCAGTGAAGACAGTGGCTTTTCCAAGGACGTGCAGAACTTCACTTAGTACATTTTAACCTGACTTCATAAATACATTTTATGAAAAATGAACTATAGAAATAGTCTTGTAAAAACTTTCCCTCCATTTCACAGATTGGGTCACTGAAGGAAGAGAAGGTACAGAAAAAGTCGACAGGTTCCTGCATTACCGCTGATCTCACAGAGGTGATGGGAACTACGGCCCCCACTATGAGAGGAGTGTGGTAGAACTTTCTAGGCTTTGTTGAAAAGATATGAGAAAAGCTCTTATGCTTTTTTTTTTTTTTAAAAAACCACAAAGGGAGAAAAGAAAGACCCTATTCCCCTAAATAGACAAAGAAGGTAAGAACACGAAGGGGGCTTAGCAATCTCTGATTTCACAGAGAGGAAACTGAGGTCCAGCAAGATGCGGTGATTTGCTCAGTGGCAGAAAGAAGTCTTGGAAGCATTCCTGCTACTTGATGTCTCCTATTTAATTGCTAGCTGCAGAAAACATACAACATCATGGTTCTGATTCTGCAGTGCATGGCTTTTCCTTGAGCAGAGAAACATCTGTGACAAACAAAAAGCAATGTTTTTTTAAAATTCAATTTGGGGGTAGATTTTACAGTACATTACATAATCAGCTGGCTGTGTTATTTGTGTCACATCTATGCTTCAAATTTCCCAAGTGCATGAAGTGGTGAGAAACATCAGTTCTAACCATATGGCCAGATGACACACAGAAAACACACACTTGCATTAAAAAAGCAGTGGTTTCCAACACAGTTTGGTTGCTGAATGAATGTTCATTCAAGCACATTCTATTTTTCCATTTGTCCTAAAACAAACAATATTCTGTATGGCTATTTAAGGATTTAAAGAGAGAAACTAAAAAGAATTGCTTCAAGACAGGCAGATAATACTGAAATTTAACAAAGACATTAAGAGTACTTGGGCTTTTACCTTTAACCCAGTAAGAAATGTTACTTGTATAAGTAAGTATTCCTTGAACTAGAAGAAGCAAAGAGTTTCCTTTAAACCCACATATGGCTTTAAAGCATAAACTTTATGTAAATCTTACTTTTAACTAGTTTTTGTTTTTTTTCCCCTTCTTCTCACTTTTGTTTTACTTAAACAGAAAGCCTGAGGTGTGGCTTTAGAAAATAACTGCAATTCACTTTACTCTTAAGGGTTAGGTTAGAGAGATTTTAATTAATTCAATATAACCACTCAGAGTACCCAAAAAACATTCACAAAGGACAGATATATATTAGAAGACCGGTGTAAGAGAAATATTTATTCTTGAAAACAGTTATAAGAAGGTAGAGGAATTATTTTGCTTCCCCTGAAAAGTTTCTAGCAATTAATTTTTCTGTCCAATTGCCTTAGGTGGAAAAATGCAGATTAAAACACATATCAAAAGCTCTCATAATTATTTACAGCACATTCCTAATAAACTTACATTTTATCTATGTTTATCCTATACAATATTCTGACATGCTACTTCTGCAGCTAAGCTTTTTTTTTTAAATTGTAGATAATAAAATACAATTTTTCTACCTGACTGGTTTCTGAATGCATGACTCTGGGAAATGTCAAATGTCTTTCTTTACCTCCAGTCAAATTAGTTTTTTTTGTTTTTTTTTTTTCCCCTAAGCTGCCTGGAACATGTTAAACACAAGGCTGTGACCTTAAACTCTGAAATAATATTTCTAGTGTCTGTGCAAAAGCCTGCCCTCACATACACCTTTAGACTAATTACTGCAGTGTAATGTTGCCAGTGAACCACTGTAATTACACTTGGAGAAAAGTATGGTCTTGTTCTTTCCTAGCTAATGAAAATGATAACCTTTCCATTTTGATTCATCATTCACAACAGGCAGAACATGTGAGGCTGGGTCTCCACGGTATACAGTAATTTTCCTGACTGTTTATGCACACTTCTGTTTTCTGGCCCTGCAGAAGCTGGAATTAAAGAAGCAGGCATACTTACGCTAAAAATAGTCAACAGTAATAATAGCAATAACATTAAAATTTAATATCATCCTTACTCCACAATGCTATTCTATAATGAAATAGGGCCATGACACAGGAATGTGTGTCAAAAATGATGATAGCATAGAAAACAAGTAATGAGCCTCTAAGTCCATCGTATTCAAAATGCTTGCCATCAGTTTACTGGTCTACTTAAGGATTCCTGAGAGAAGATGTGGGACAGTTCATTGTGAAAGGGGCTGGACTTGTATCCGACTCTTAAACAATGACAGGAAATACATTCTATTAGATTTTTAAAAAAACACTATCCTCTGTGTGAAGCAACATATTCTTTAGCTATAATTATTATTAAACGTGTTCAAAAGGGAAAGAATGTTCATTTTGAGGTAGAATATCCATACCTCTAAAGTGTTTATGTTTATCTAGTAATTTCCATAGTATCTTAGTGGCTTTATTATTCCTTCATCACATTTCAGAAATAACCTAAACACCAAAGAAAAACTGAAAAACAATTGGGATTTTTGAAAGTCCTTCCTCCCAAAGCAATGATGAAAGTTACAAAGACCACCCAAGGTGGTTCTGTTGAATCAAATCAGACTATGAAATTTCTTCTAACAATGGCCCTTGTGCTTTTGTCTTCAACTGTTGGCTGGTTTTCTTCTAGCCATGTGCCCACCCCAGTAAGAGAAAGGCAACCCAAGGGAGTCTCTTCCCAGTTGGAGGCAAATGCCATTCTTAATAACAAAGCCATTTTCTTCTGCTGGTTGACAGCCAACAATAACAGTACAGTAACAGTGCTTTACTGATCTGGTAAAAGTCATTCTAGACAGCAAATACTTACATGACAAATGCTGACCTGATCCCTTTGCAGCATTAGAGATCTGTACCTGAGTGCTGACTGAACTTCCAATTTGAAAACCAGCCAAGTTTTAATTACCTGCCTGTACATTTTTGGTATTCTAGAACATTCTCTCAAGAAACTCAAACAAGTTGCCTTTCCTTATCACAGACTTGGCGCAAGTATGTTACCTCTATTTTTTCCCACACTAGGCAAGCTCTACAATGCCCAGGCAGTATAGGAAACTGCTCAACATTTAAAACTACCAAAAGCCCTAAAACCAGATGTTGCCAGTCATATCTATTCATGAGATTTTGTTAATGGGGTGACCAAATGGGGCCAACATGGGATATGTATGTGGAAGCCTTTTTTTAATTAAAATTTCACTTCCAAGATTGAACAATTATCTCCATTTGCTTCTACCTTCCTGATCTTTTCCCATTGGTCCTATCAATCATTACTCAGCAAGTCTGGGCCAATTTTCTTTGACAAGCTTTTCACATAGGCACAGAGGTGACCATCCTTTTATCTTAGAACTACTGAACAGACTACCTTCTTGGAAAGTGTCTTTAGAATTTTCACTGATGACACAATAAATAATCCAAATTACAAACTCAGACAGGCAGCTGAGTTTTAGAGAGAGATTTAGTGTTCATGTAATCTAGGAATGTGCAGTAATTACTTGCCAACTCACCTCACAGTTGCCCAAAGCCCTCATTCCAAAAGCACTGAGCACCAGGCACCTTCAGTCTCCTACACTACCAAATACTTTATCAAAACAATACAAGACTTCGAAGAATTCAAAGAAAGATTCAGACATTTGGAGAGAAAAGGTGTGGGTGTGGTATACAGGACACCTAATTTTCTTTGGGGGGAAAGAAGGCTTCTTTTCAAATACTAATTTATAAGAGAAGATGGACAGGTTGTAGCGTACTCAGGCTCTAAATGTGAATTTTTTGAATTATGAATTCAGAGCTGTGTGGGTAGTGGAATTAAAAGATCATTTCGTTCAAGGGCTTTCCTGATAGCACAGTGGTTAAGAATCCACCTGCCAATGCAGGGGACACAGGTTCGTGCCTTGGTCCGGGAAGATCCCACATGCCACGGAGCAACTAAGCCCGTGTGCCACAACTACTGAGCCTGCGCTCTAGAGCCCGTGAGCCACAACTTCTGAGCCCGCGCCTAGAGCCCGAGCTCGGCAACGAGAAGCCACCACAATGAGAAGCTCTTGCACTGCAACGAAGAGTAGCCCCCACTCGCCGCAACTAGAAAAAGCCGTGCACAGCAATGAAGACCCGTAACTTTAAAAATGGATTTTATCCTGACAGTTGCTTTTAGGCATGTGGTAAATTAATGAATTAATCTAAAGCTGCACCATCTATTACAGTGGCCACCAGCCACAAGTGGCTGTGGAGCCCCTGAAATATGACAAATCCAAATTGAGATGTGCTGTGAAACACACACCAGTGTAAAAATCTTACCAGATTTCAAAAACTTAACATAAATAAGAGTATAAAACTAGCTCATTACTTTTACATTGACTGTACGCATGTTGAAATTGTAAAAATGAATCAACAGAAACCTCAATGAAATTAGAGTCGGGAGGCCAGAAGGGGAAGTCCTGTGCTTTATGAGGATTGCAGAGCCCAAGAGGAAGAAAGACTTTTTCTTCTTTCCTGGCAAGAGTTCCGCTAATGAGAGACCAAAACAACTCAGCCAATGAAAAGTCACAATAGTGCTTTGAACTCTCAATTCCTCCAGTGAACTCTTTGCTTACTATACCCATCCTGAGTTCCTTTTCCCCTCTTTAAAAGAGTTCTCTTCTCCTTGCTGTGTGCGGACTTGCACGTGGCTCACTGTGGTTGTAGACCCCAAACTGCAATTCTCTGTGGATCCGTCAGAAACCCATTTTTATCGGAGAAACAAACGGTAGCCTATTTCTTGTAGGTCTACACAATGATGATATTTTTGATATATAAATAAAAGATATATTAAAATTAATTTCAACTGTTTTTTACTTTTCTTAGCGTAGCTACCAGAAAATTTAAAATAACATCTGTGGTTCATTTCCACTGGACAGCACTGCCCTAAAACATTATTAGGTAGTTTGAAGAAATTTAACAGAAATCCCCCCTTTCACTATTTTAAGGACCGGATTGATCATTAAAAAAAATTTTTTAAACTCACCACAAATACCCTTAAATTTGCACTAATCATGTAAATGCAATGCTTTAATTTTAGGAAAGAATGCATACATAGCTATAAATTGTTAAAGGCAGAAATTTTGAACTGCGTAAGTTCTCTCTTTGACCTTTAAATTAATCTTGTTTCCATTTTTCTGGTCCATCCTAGCCTCTCCAAAAGCTTAAGGCACGATCAACTCGTTTATTGTTTTTCGGGTAATCCAGGCAACCAAAGAGAGGCCATGTAAATTTCCCAATCTGTCATTTCCCATTTTGTGTGGCTGCAAAACCAAATGACGTTTGAACTTAAAAGGCAGAAACAGACCATTCTCAACTTCATTTTTTAAAAAGCCAAAATGAACGTCCAAAATATGTACCGCCTTAGGTAAGATAAATCTTTTGTTACCAAGCCTATTACCAGAGAACTCAGCATAGATGTGAGCAATAAATAACACGCGCAGTACACCCACCATCTTTCAACCATTTGCCAGTCGGGATGGAGGCAGAGGAAGCAGAATGGATTAAGCAGAAATCAAAGACAGCCAAGCTCTAATGGTGCCTAATTAGCATAACAAAAGACATCGCCACAGTCTTTCAGCAGTGGGCAATACATCTCATTAAAGAAGACTGAATAACAATTATTCTCTCCTGCACCCCCCCAACCCCCGCCCAACCCCTGTGCTTCTTCGCTTAGCTCTGGGAGACCCTGAGAGCTGGGCTTGAGAGCTTCTGCCTTCTTGGCCAGGCATGGGGATATCCGCAGGGAAAGAGCCCATTTGTATTACTGCGCACCTGCATCTCAATGCTTTATTTCTGCTTTGCTCTCCTGCTGTGAAAATGTAGCTTCTTCAAGCACACCAAGTCCTACTATGCGGCTTATAGGTATATAATATTGAGAAATGGCAATGATGACCTAAAAAATGAATACCAGTTCCCCCTAAAATATCTTTATTTAAAGAAAATGATCTATTTGTTTCTCTTCACTTATTCGGTTTTTCCCCTTTGATATTACTACCCTGTCTCAGAGTTAATGAAGCTAAATTGAAATTCGACCAAATTTATCGCAACCAGTAATTAGCCCTGAGTATGTGCGCATGCACATGTGAGCGTCTGCATGAACGCACACACACACACACATACATACATCATGGAATTTAAATGAGAGCAGTCTGCTTCAGACCTATCCTCTCTCCCCATCTCCTCTTGATGATAGACAACTGAGAAAATATATGAAATTCAACACAAGGAAATTGAGGTTGCAGGTGAACACGTGGGTAGTTGTTGTATAAATTTAAACCAAGAATAAAAGATTCTACTTAAACCAGGGATAAAAAAATATTCTTCCAGGGTGATCACTAAGAAAGATGAAAGCTTCAAGTAATCCTATGTACTTTTTCATATCAATCCACTTTGGGGGAAGGATTGAGTGGGGAGGAGAGAGAAAAGGATGCATTTATGTAAACCAAACAATTTCCAGTTCTGAGCTATATTTTTTGATCAGTAACCTTTCAAAAAGGAATCTAGTTATGAGGGCTGCTTTGATTTTTGTTTTTAATGGCCTCTCCTGCCAAACACAATATTACAGAGTCTACTTAAACCCAAATACTGCCATGTCTGTGAGTTGCCCTAGGAAAAGCTGTTGATCACAGGGGTGGACAGGAACCTCTGCAATCGTTAGAGAGACTCAAGAGCAAAAACTGAGCCAACGCACTGAGTAGCTGGGAAAGCCTACTGAACCTATGTAGTGCGCCTGGATTGTCCACACTGCTGCAAAGTCGCTGCCTTGCAGGAACTGAGAGACCTTGAGAATATTCAGGTCACTCATATCATAGGCAGCAGACGTGGGGCGAGACATTTTGATGCTATACACAATCTGCACATGGCAGCACACAGTTAAAATAAAACTTGAGAAGTCACTTAAATCTTAAAACGCCATTCTCTCTCTGATGTACTACTCAACATTCAGGAGCTGGTTTCCACCTTCCACCCTTTAGGAAGAGTGAATTTTAAAAAATCCTCTCTCCCACTTTTCCTGTTTAATAGATCACACTGTTTTTGTTTTTTAACTTCTTGCCTATTTCCACCTTAAAGTCTTGCCAAAAAGTAGTATTCAAACACAACGCGTTATTATGAAGTCTGTCCTGCTTTATCTTTTAAAGTACAACATTTGGTATTTTGATTCCCAGTCAGTAACTAGATCTCTGGTAATCACCACAGTCTGAGTCTACTGGTCTGGCATCTTACAAAGGTATCTGGGTACATTGGTACAATTTCCTTCTCTTTTAAGACAGAACCCTGGCCAAGAAGAGAAGAGCTTGAAAAGTACTAACCAGGGAGTCAAGAAGCCTTTCATTCTCCAGACGAAGGAACAAGATAAAACCCCAGAAGAACAACTTAGTGAAGTGGAGATAGGCAAGCCACCCAAGAAAGAGTTCACAGTAATGATCGTAAAGATGATCCAAGAACTCAGGAAAAGAATGGATGCACAGAGTGAGAAATTACAAGAAGTTTTTAACAAAGAGTTAGAAGACACAAAGAACCACTAAACAGAGCTGAAGAATACAATAACTGAAATGAAAAAATACAGTAGGAAGGAATCAACAGCAGAATAAATGAGGCAGAAGAATAGATCAGTGAGCTGGAAGGCAGAACAGTGGAAATCACTGCTGTGGAACAGAATAAAGAAAAAAGAATGGAAAGAAATGAGGACAGTTTAAGAGACCTCTGGGACAACATCAAATGTACCAACGTTCACATTACAGGGGTCCCAGAAGGAGAAGGGAGAGAGAAAGGGCCTGAGATAATAGCTGAAAACTTCCCTAACATGGGAAAGGAAAGAGTCACCCAAGTCCAGGAAGTGCAGAGGGTCCCATACAGGATTAACCCAAGGACGAACACGCCGAGACACACAGACATCAAACTGACAACAGCCGCTAACTAGCTGTTTGACTCCAAACAAATAATTTCACTTTGGGGCCTCAGTTTCCTCCTCTTAAAAAAGGGGGAAGGGGGGTTGAAACCAGTAACCTGAAAGGCCACTTCTGGCTCACATAGCCACGGAGGAGGCAGGGCCAGCAAGGTGTCTGTCCTGCAGTGAAGGCTAAGGGTGCACGATGGGAAGGGAGCTTCTGCGGGCAGTGGTTGTGGTGGCAGCAACAGTAGGGTCCCATGGACACGGCCAGGGGCTGGCCCCTGCCGCAGAGCTTGGCACTAGTCTCATCACCAGTATTCCTTCCTTTCACTTCCAGAGCTGACACGTAGCCTGGGATTGACATCTGCCAAAGGCAAGGCAGAGTGGAAGGATGAATGGGAGTAACATTTGGGAGATTCGGTTTACCCGTCTGGAAGAAACAATAATTACCTGGCTTGAATCTTGAGTTGTCTTCAGATTCATGACCTAGCTTTTGGAAGTCAGTATATGTGCTGGGAAAGTTGGATTACTGTTGGCATTACAGCCGACAGTACTCCTGTTACCGCCAGGAGTATATTCCCAAATTTCATGCATCTTTCATTTACTATAGAAGGTAGCCCTGTGAGCTGAAACACATTCATGAGTTCAACATTACTGCTGGATATCCTGATTGAAGGAGTCAAGAGAAAAATCTAAGTCGGAAAGTATCTTGGGGCTCTACCCAGTTACTGCTTCAGGATAGGCGCAGGTTTTAGAAAGCAACACCATATGGATGCAGGATTATTTAATGTATATAGACTGTTGCTAAACAGGCTGACAAAGCAGAAGGCTGCAGGACCTGGGCCTTAAGGAGCCCAGGTCAGCTGTCTTGCCAGGCCTGCTGTCGTCTCTCTTGAGGAATCCTGCCCAAAAAGCAGAGATAACTCTTGTGCTCCCTTTTCAAAGCCATGACTCAAAAGGATTTCAGAGAGGTAAGACAAAGTATATTTAATGGGAAGAAAGGAGCATAATTTTCCATTATTGATAAACCCACAATTCATTTTTTCAGTAGCTATTGGAAAGATGAATTATGCTTAAAAAAAAATAACAACAAAAAAAACCCCCCAACCTGAGCAGCTTCTTGTCACTTCTAAAACATGATCCTGTGCCTGCCTGAAAGAGTTAAGGCCATATAAATATTTATCATTCTTCTTTCAAAAGGATAAGAAAAATTCCTTTTGCATACATGAATTTCAGATTGCTAAGCAAACATCAGGATATGGTCAGGGGCCCATCATCTTAAGGAGGATATGGTAATGATATATATATATTTTTTAAGCTTGCTTATATGTGATCAAAAACACCCTAAAGATTTTGATTTTATACTGGGGCATGCACAGACCCATGAACAGTTAATGCCTTTAGAAGCATATGGGTGGGATAACAGGAATACCATCAAGGGCTTACAGTGGGACTAGGGTGAAAGATTCATTAAAAGTGATAAATAGGATATGCCTTACTTAATGTCTTGCAATTGCATATTTAATACAGCAGGCCAGTGACTATGCATTTTAACTGTTTTTATTTTTAAGAGAACTGCCAGATCTTAATTACATATTAAAGTTATTTGCAAATGAGTACCTCTTCATTAACGTATCAGAATCATAATAATAAACAATTCTCTGTTAGGAAACAGTACACAGGACAGTGGGAAGTTTAAGAACAGTACGTACATACAGCACTGCATCAGGGCAAAATATCCTACTTACCTTGAGCAAGCTGATACATTAAAAATTTTTTAAGGGAAATAAATAACCTAGATGCAAGTTCACAAGATTCTACATTTTATGAGCTCAGAGATTTTGTTTCTTTTATTTGCAGCTATATCTCTAGTGCCAACACCATGCTTGGTTCACTGCAGGTGCTCAATAAATGTTGAATGAATAAATGAATTAAAGAACCAGCTCTTTTAACAAGTACATAGTTATGTTTTTGCAATTAGATTGTCATGCACTGATACTTCTTAAAAATTTTTAAATTTTTAAAATTTAAAAATTTTTTAAAGTTTTGCTTTTATGTTTCAATAACCATGTATGTAAAAAAAAAAAAAGACCTGAATATTTAAATTATGACCCTAGACTATAAATGTGTTTATAATAAGACATGGATATTTCCTTCAGTAGATTGTAACCATAATTTAAATTATTTTGTTCCACACTGTTTTTTATATCTTTTTTTTTATATCTGTTTTTTATATTTTTGTAAGCTGGAATTAAATCATCAGTGAGGTTATTCTCAAAGGATTTACTTCTCTAATTTATTCCAAGGGACATAGAAGAAACGCATTTTTCTGTTACCACCTTCATAACAAATAGCAGCTGTAATAATCTTACTTCACATAGTTCCTTATTTATTTATTTTTATTAGAGACTATTTTTTAGAGCAGTTTTATGTTCATAGCAAAATTGAGAGGCGGATCCAGAGACTTCCCATGTATCTCCCTTATAACTTGTAACAAATGTACCACTCTGGTGAGGGATGTTGATAACAGTTCCCTATTTTTCATTTTCAGGTATACATTTGTTGTTTCTAACTCAGAGACCAAGAAACACAAAGAATTTAAGTAACTTGCTCAAGGTTAATAGTTAGATACAGCTCCCAGGCACCAAGCTTCCTAGCCCAAGTGTTCTCTGCAGTCTACAATGCCGCACCATCTCTCTGCTACTTAATTTGTGGGTCTGGAAGACAGCACAAAACAAGGCCCTTAAGAAGAGTTATAAGAAAATAAGAGGTGCTGGGGTTTCCCTGGTGGCGCAGTGGTTGAGAGTCTGCCTGCTGATGCCGGGACACGGGTTCGTGCCCCGGTCCGGGAAGATCCCACATGCCGCGGAGCAGCTGGGCCTGTGAGCCATGGCCGCTGAGCCTGCGCGTCCGGAGCCTGTGCGCTGCAACGGCAGAGGCCACAACAGTGAGAGGACGCATACCGCAAAATAAAAAATAAAAAAAATAAAAATAAAAATAAAAAAAAAAGAAAAAGAAAAAAGAAGGAAATAAGAGGTGCTGTAATTAGCACACAACAGAGTAAAGCAGAAAAAGATGGGAAATGTTAGAGAAATTTTCAGTATTATCATTCACTAACCAGTAGAGAAAG
The DNA here is from genome assembly GCF_026419965.1 of Kogia breviceps. Classification (NCBI taxonomy): domain Eukaryota; kingdom Metazoa; phylum Chordata; class Mammalia; order Artiodactyla; family Physeteridae; genus Kogia; species Kogia breviceps. Next base: position 91,032,217 of record NC_081319.1, read on the forward strand.
ATGGAAAATTATTGAGATCTTTTCTCAAGATAGTCACCTTGAGTTCTCTGCTTTGTATTATTTCTCTACTTACTTCTAGCACCTACCACGACCAAGAACACAATCACTGCGCCCCCCACTCCTGTTCCAGTGATGCAATGGCGTACCGGATTTCTCCACCACACACCCTCTAGGGTAGGTATTGACATTATCCTTTCTCTACAGACAAGGAAACTATGGCCCACTTTGGTGCTCTTAGCCAAAGTCACATAGTGCATAACGGTGAAGCTGAGTGATTTCCTTTTTATGGAGGTGATAGTTAATAGCTTACAATATTCATTCAGAAAAATTTTATATATGATTATTTTAAAATACAAAGATGGGCTTCCCTGGTGGCGCAGTGGTTGAGAGTCCGCCTGCCGATGCAGGGGACGCGGGTTCGTGCCCCAGTCCGGGAGGATCCTACATGCCGCGGAGCGGCTGGGCCCGTGAGCCATGGCCGCTGAGCCTGCGTGTCCGGAGCCTGTGGTCCGCAACGGGAGAGGCCCGCGTACCGCAAAAAAACCCCGAAAACAACAAAAACAAAAAACAAAGATGTATTATTATGAATAAACAATTACTTCCAAATTCTTCAGCTTGCCAGAAAGCCAGTAGGCAAGAAATATAAAATAAATTTAAGGCTAATTATTAAAATATCCCCGTGCCCAGCATTTCCTAGCAAACACGGGCGGGGGCGGGGGGGATGCCCTCCCTTCCCGACACTACTTGCTCCTAACTAGGCATCTTCATGTTCAGCATGTGACTTTGGTTAGCATTAGTCTTGAGGTTAAATAAGGCCTCAGACTGATAAATGAAGGAAACATCTGACTATTAACAAGCAAACCCATAATAATGAATTGCTGAATCAGGGCAATTTATTTTATAAGCCTGTTTTGGGTCATATTTCTATTATGGTCTCATTTTCTCTCTCTTTCTTCCCCTTCCCATCATGCCCCCCACCCAACCACCTTATTTCCTTCTCTGTCTTTGAAAATCACAGACGCTCTTTGCAAAGATATTGAGGGCTTTGCTCACCCTGAAAGGAGGTGAGGAAAGCAGAGCAGCGCCATGCCAACAGCAGGTAAGTTACTTCCCTGCGAATGATTCTATCACTTGCTGTGTCCTAGGTTAAAAGATAATACAGATACTGGCAAATAAGTTTATAAACTTTAAAAACTAATCGTGACAGCACTCTTCTCACACTTTTTGAGTTGAAATGTTGTTTGGGTAAAAATTCAGAAAAATGTGACAGGCTGGAATCACTCCCTAAGCTGGGTGCTCTGCTAGTGACCCCGGCATTACTGAAAGAACAGAGAACCTGGTTGGAGACCAGAGCTGAGCTCTCACGTGCTTGGGTAGGTCCTCTGGGGTCCTCGGTCAGATGCAAACACAGCCAGTTCACTTAAATGAGAGCAGGTGCCATTCCTTAAGAAAGTGACAACTGCTACATGAAAATGCATTGTCGGTGATACTGATACCACCGTTATAACTACAGAGGCCCAGATGGTGTACAAGTGAGTAAGTTATCGTCTGGAAGCTGTCCTGGGTTGGAAACTTTTCTGGGTACCATTTTCAATCAGATTAATTCCTTCTGCAGTGACTTTTAACAAGATCATCTTTGACAATGTGATCCCTCCTTTCTTTCAATTAAAAACCCTTATATACAACTTAAAATTAACACTAAAACCAAGTTTTTTAAAAAAGCTAAAAGGTGTGGCCTCTTCATTATTTGAATTCAAAATCTACACAGGGCACATCCAGATTAACAGCACAATGATGTCTTCTCCACTATCAGTGCAATCACAACATAAATGGTGAAGGATTTATAAAGAAAAATAGGCATTGTGCTTTGTGGAAGAATTTCATATTGTTAAAAATCCTGGGCTTCCCTGGTGGCGCAGTGGTTGAGAATCCGCCTGCCGATGCAGGGGTCACGGGTTCGTGCCCTGGTCCGGGAAGATCCCACATGCCGCGGAGCAACTAAGCCCGTGAGCCATGGCCGCTGAGCCTGCGCGTCCGGAGCCTGTGCTCCGCAACGGGAGAGGCCACAGCAGTGAGAGGCCCGCATACCGCAAAAAAAAAAAAAAAAAAAAAAAAAAAAAAAAAAAAAAAAAAAAAAAAAAAAAAAAAAAAAAAAAATCCTTAAATATATATGTAACCACTGTCATATAGTTTAGAATGATGATACGAAATGTAATTTCATGACGGTTTCCTTTTCTCTCTCATCTTACTCTTTCCCCAGTACACTGCCCTCGCCTTGCATACTGTGTGCTTGCCCCTTGAATCTTCATCTCTCATTTTGTTCTGCTGTCCTGTGCTTGCAACACTGGCTGCTCCTATCTTCTAAGTGACATTTTGTTATTTAGTTGACAGACTAGACAGAGTATCAAGGGGTGACAACAAAACAGGTTGAGTTCAAGTGAGATTCTGACTTTGGTTTGGACAAGCTACTCACTCTTGCCGTCTATGAAATGAGAAAAGCTTACATCCAACTATCTTAAAGAAACATATATAAAAAGTCAGCTAAAATACTACAGAATACATTAAAAAATGTCACTTTGCATATTGGTTTATGCAACATTTCTGGTTAGGTTGCTAGGCTTTGAGAAAATTTTTATCAAAAATAAACGATTACTCTGTGTGTTTGCTTGCATTATCTTTTTGGAAAATCATCAAATATATCAGTAAATGATGATTCTTCAATTTCCTTACAGAACAAATGTTTGAGTAGATCCTGCAGGCATTTTTGAGGTGATGTATCGCCGTGCTACTAAAAGAGAAAAAGTAGGTCAGAAAAAAACCTTAAATAATACCGAGCCAGGTTGAAAATCCTATCACACTCTTTAAATCAAGCCTTTGGTTTTATAAATCAAGTCTTCTGGTTTTGTTCAAAACACCTACTTTTTTATGCATTCACTTTTAGAAGTTAATGAAGAGAGGGTAGAAAAATAATAATACAAATTGAAATTTCCAAATAGAATTAGGTAACTAAATCAAATCTATGAAAAATTCATAATCATTACAAACTGGAACTAGTTCTTCCTTGTATTTGATAACAAATATACCCACTACAAAATAAAATGTGTGTGTGTGTGTGGGGGGGGTGTTCAAATTATCAAAACAGTGATTATCATGATATATAAAAACCAAATATCCCCAAAATGGAAATAAGCCAGTGTATTAAAGTGGAGGGAAAAAAAGACCTTCTCCAGAAGGGAAGAGACCTAACTTTATTTATTTATTTTTTAAAAAGATATTTTTGATGTGGACCATTTTTAAAGTCTTTATTGAATTTGTTACAATATTGCTTCTGTTTTTTATGCTTTGGGGTTTTTTTTTTTGGCCACGAGGCATGTGGTAAGATAGCTCCCCGACCAGGAATCGAACCCACACTCCCTGCATTGGAAGGTGAAGTCTTAACCACTGGACCACCAGGGAAGTCCTGAGACCTAACTTTAAAAACAAGGCACAAGGAATTCTGCTCAATATTCTGGAATAACCTAAATGGGAAAAGAATTTGAAAAAGAATAGATACATGTATATGTATAACTGAATCACTTTGCTGTACACTTGAAACTAATACAACATTGTTAATCAACTATACTCCAACATAAAATAAAGATTACGGAAAAAAAGGCAGTATTTTATAGATTTCCATTCGTTCAAGTCTACCTAAATTAACTGCGAATATCCAAAAGTCCAAAAAAAATCATGTTTCACTATGATTCTAATTTAAGAAGAAGTCTTGCCTATGTAAATAATTCAAATGAACAGCAGAATTGTGGATTTCAAAAATCATAATTCTTCTCTAACAGTGAGGGGATTGTGAGGGTTGCTTTTCAGAAATGAAATTCCATCCTGTGAAGACATTTTCAGACCATGGGGGCAAGAAGACCCTTTGCCTCAAGCTGTCTTGGGCTTCTTAAGAGTTCATGTTCTAGTGCACGTGTCATCCTTCATATAGGGCTATCTATACACATGAATTCAAAGCAATAGTTTATACTACTTTATTTAGACTGTAATTTACAAAAAATCCCAAGCAGATTAAAAATTTCACCACTGGGGAGACAGCTGCATACTGAGCATACCCCTCGTTTGTCTTATTTGCACATCTTTTTAAATGCCAGCCTTTTCACTTCTTCGTGTTTCATTGTTTGGCCTTGCAATATTAACACCAAATTAATCAGCATGAACATTCATAAAACAATCTATGGTTTTAAATTGATTAATGTATAGAAAAATGCTCTCTTCTTTTAGAAGTATATTTGCATGCCTGAAAAACCAAAAGCAAAGCTTTAAAACCTTCAGTGCTCCTCTTACCATACAGCCTTAAATGAAATAAACTTCTCTTCCATCTAAAGATGTATGCTAAAAAAGAATCTTCATCTCATTTTTTAAAAAATTTAACAAATACCTATAGCTAGTGCTTTACAAATATTAGCTAGGTGAATGCTCAAAACAACTTCATGCAGCAGGGACTTCCTCATGAGGAGTCGGAGACCCAGACGGACGAAGTCCCCGCCTGCGGTCCCACTGTTGGTAAGTGACAGGCACAGCCTGTGTTCAAACCCGGTGGTCTGGTTGTAAAGCCTGAGCTCTTAACTACCATGCTATATGCTACCTCTTCAATTTTGGAGTCAAGTTACAGTGTTAAAGTGATGTCATAAATGCCTAATTAATCTTGGGGAGCCGATAATTTCCGTGTAGCTTGCTGTGGATTTAAAATGGCCCGTTTCTTTTTAGAAGACCTTTGCTAAACCTATATGAAATATTCACAACTTTAGGAGATAAAAATCAAATGACACCTTTAAAGTCACCAAGGGAATCAAAGAGAATATGCAGCTAAAATGGTAAGTTTAATGCATTTATTTTGTTAAGAACAAGATAATAGGCGCCAAATGGAGTCACTTATACTAAGCCCCACATCACCAAACCAAGACGTAATTACAGTTTTGGCCTCTTCCAGAAATGGAATCTTAAACCAGTCCATTAGGAATTATCCGGTCAGCACTAGCAAGGTAACCTGCCCGGGAGATCCCTACCACTCCCTGAAGGAAAGTGACCTTACCACAACCAGTCTGCTTTTTGCTAATATAACCTCCTTGTTTCTACTCGCATCTGCCTACGGAAGTCTTTCATTTTGTACAGCTCCTTGAAGCTCCTTACTATCTGCTAGATTGGATGCTGCTCGGTTCACGAATCATCGACTAAAGCCAATAACATCTTTAAAATTTACTCAGTTGAATTTTGCTTTTTAACAGTAATTTTAAACCTGTCTAGTTTTTAAACAATGGATAATCAGCGTACAATAAAAACAACACTTAACCATGCAGCTTTTGAAAATGAAAATACAAGATGAAACTATGGAGGAAAACGTGGAAGCTAATTATACCCTAAACTTAAGCTATATGGTCCCTGTAGTTGAGCGCTGAATTCATCTCTGAGCTTCCTGACAGTCAAGACAAAAAGGCTAGCGTGGTCACCTAGATGAGCTCCACTGTTTCAAAAAAGGGGGTGAAAGGCCTCATTTGGAAAGCAAACAATAAAACTAATAGATTTATAAATTTTTACCTATTACGAAATAGATACTACAGTCAGGAAACCTACTTTATCATCCTTGCCTAGGAAACTGCTTTGTACATAGGAGCTGCCCAACAAACATACGTTAAAATAGAATACAAAATGAATTTCCACCTGAGTATCTTTTTGGCCGTGTAACAACAGTTTCAGCTCTGCCACACCATGGGGCCACCATCAATACTCAACTGGATTAACAGCCTGGTAATGGGATTCTTGCCTCTATTTTCTGTCTCTCTGATCCATTTCCCATAATCCACCTAGAGAGATATTTTAAAAACTCAAGTCTGGTCATCTCATGCCTCCATTTAAAACCCTATGATTGTTCCCCACTGCGCTCAGGAGAAAGTTACCACATAAAGCCCTACTTTATCTTTCAAATTAGCACACAGGAGGCCATGTAATGAAGATGTCATAATTTATTTTAACTACTTCCCTATTAATAGACATTTGGCTTGTTTTCAATTTTTGGCTATGACCAACAGCAATACAAATTACCCCATTAGATTTTTAGGAAGGCAGCATTACTATTATTAGAAAAACCTGACAAAATAACAGGAAAAAAGAAGAAAGACAAGGTGTTTTAACCTCAATATAGTATAATATCCCGGAGAAGAGGACAGGTTCTGGAGTTTGACTCCCAGCTTTACCGTTCACAGTTGACCCTTGAGCAACACAGGAGTTAGGGGCACCGACCCACCAGCTGAAAATCCTTGAATAACTTCACAGTTTTTCCTCTGTATCTGCAGTTCCGTGCCTGCTGATTCAGCCAACTGTGGATCGTGTAGTACTGTAGGATGTATTTGTTGGAAAAAAATCCACGTATAAGTGGAACTGGGCAGCCTGAACCCATGTTGTTCAAGTGTTAACTGTGATAGTTATGCCACTTTGAGTGAGTTGCTTTCCTTTGTGATGCCTCAGATTGTGAGGATTAAATAAAATAATCCATGCAAAGCACTTAGTATCATGGGAGCAACAATATTTTAAGGGGAAGACTCTCCACAGTCCCCTTAAAATATGAAAAATCTGCATTTTGTTGGTATATTGATTTTTCTGAGAGGAAGGCTCATGATTTTCCTGAGATTTTCAAATGAATCATGGCTTCCCCCAGATTAAGACCCACTGATATACACTAATCTTACTTTCGAGTATAGATGTAGAAAATCTGGACACAATATAAGATAAATAAATACAACAGCACATTAAAAGAATCATTCATCAGTCCCCCTGCCCCCAAAATTAGTCTTTGAAACTGAAGACTAGGCTGGGGTGAGAATGTACATTGGTCAGGTTTTCAAGAGAGCAGTTAGGCAGTATTTATCAAGAACCCCTTAACCAAGTAACATTTGTACTCTTAAACCTAATAATTGTGCTTTCAGAAATACATCTAATGAAAATGGCCATTTTAAAGAATATTGACAGTGAACGACAGAGTTGCAAACCGACCATTACTTTACAAGTCTCTAAACAGCTGAATTATGTTGGCTAAAAGCAATGTAATCTGTTTTGGTAGGTTAATGAACTTTCTCAGCCTCTGTAAATGGCGGGAAGTTTTCCCTACCTTCCATGTGAAAACAGTGAAACATATTCAATGCATCAGAAACATTTTAGAAACAGTGTCATGATTTTTTGCTCCAAACTTCATGAAGAAGAAAGGAAATCTAAAAAAGTCCTTAAGTAGATAATATGTATGAAATAAGATGACTAATGAAACTACTTCTGTTATCTTCCCTTATAACTCCAGTCTTACACGATATTAAATGTTTTCCTGGTCAACCAGTCCATCTTCTGTAACTATACAATATGGCCCTGGTGATGATCTCAGGGGGGATGCTTTAGGCATCTTACTGGACAAACTAAACTTTACTCGTATGTTCCACAGATCATTAGCTGTCTTCATTATTACTTTGCTTCTCTCACTGGTAGGTATGAATTCGTCTACATTCAGCAAAAATTTGATGGGTTTTCTTTTTTTTCTTCCTTCTGTCAGAAGACTGACAAATCCACCAAGGATTAGGCTAGTTGGTAAATAACACTTTTAAAACAATACAGGGTCTCAGTGGGGACACAGGTGCACAGCATTTGCAATATCCGCTCATCAATATTACTGTCATGGGGTGCACTTTGTAAAATATTCCAATCTCTTATATATTTTTAATGTCCAAATCGTAGACCATCTTATTTTGTTTCTTCCCGTATTACTTTCATTGGTATAAAAACTATCCTGTGTAGGTGTCTCCTTTCTCTAAATAAATAATTTCTTCCTTGCCTCCCACATGAATTTCTCACAAGTCTTCACGGACTTGGAGCTTTGTCTTGTAGCCCAAGAGGTCCATCCACATTAAATCAGCTTCTGTCTCAGGCAGGAAAGAATACACTTACATATTTAGGTTTTGGAAAAGGAGGATATTTATAAGGAGGAAGAGGGGAGAAAGGAACCTCTAAGATAAATGAAGAGAGAGAGAGGAAGAGGGGGAGGGAGAGGGGGAGAGGAGTATAAACCAAAATGGAGAGATAATGAAAAATACTGAAGTGCTTTTGGTTTGGGGGTAAATATATTACCTAAAAGAAAACTGCTAAAAGCCTGCTATTTTCCTGGGCTATGGGTACATTACAAATTGTTTTTATAGCTCTTTGAAATTACATTGATTTTCAGAATATTCCCTTTAGCCCTTAGAAACAGATGGTATGCATTTTATTTTGAAATTACTCCTATCAACTTTTCCCAACTGTGGTGTATTATTTTCTGATTTGTAAGACAATAGCTTCGAGTCCAAGGAAATATACAATTACACGCAAAAATGTCCTCATGTGTAGCTATGTCAGCATTAAAGGTTCTTCCCTAAAGTGACTCAAAACTAATCTCTCTGTAGCTTCCATGTGTTGCTTGTAGAGCATCTGCTCAAATGAGTTGTCTTCCAGGCTGACTGACACTTTAGCACCCTGATCATGATCCCATATTGCTTTAATCTCAAATGCCCTTCATAAGCATCACTGATGAAACGGCTCGAGTGCCTGGATGTTACCTGCGTGGAATTCGGTTCTTCACTAGGAGTAGAAGGCTGAGTTCACTGGTGGGAAAAGTTGTCTATTATATTTTTCTTTTTAAAAATTAATGAATTTAATTTAATTTTTGGCTGAGTTGGGTCTTTGTTGCTGTGCATGGGCTTTGTCTAGTTGCAGCGATTGGGGGCCACTCTTCGTTGCGGTGCACGGGCTTCTCATTGTGGTGGCTTCTCTTGTTGCAGAGCATTGGCTCTAGGCACGCAGGCTTCAGTAATTGTGGCATGAGAGCTCAGTAGTTGTGGCTAACGCGCTCTAGAGCTCAGGTTCAATAGCTGTGGCACACGGGCTTAGTTGCTCCACGGCATGTGGGATCTTCCCGGACCAGGGCTCGAACCTGTGTCGCCCGCATTGGCAGGTGGATCCTTAACCACTGTGCCACCAGGGAAGCCCCAGTTGTCTATTATCTTCTCAAAGGATACTCTGACTGACTTCATTTCATCTTCTGTTTTTGTACTCAAGTCACTAGTCAGCATGCTTCCTACCGGTAATCTGTGGCTACAGATGGATACATCTCAAACACATCCTGGCTGGAACCTCACCACGACTCAGACTTATTGTCAAGCAATAATGCGCTGCCAGCTCTGCACAGCCATTTATAATCTAGTACACCTTCTAGGCTATGTCTAGCGTCTGTCACACACAACAGTTTCAAGGGCTTCTGAAGACATCTATAGAAGGCAATGAAAGACGTCCTCAGAGACTCAGACATATTGGTTTGGCCAAAAAAGTTCTTTTGGGCTTTTCCATAAGCTATTACAAAAACCCAGAAGAACTTTTTGGCCAACCCAATATATTCTGACATCAGCTTGCAGGTCCTTGTGTTTCCCTAAGTAAGGCTCATAAAGCCTCACGGTAAATACAGTTTATTAAATTAAAACAAATGGAATCTATAACAATCCTGATTTACTTCAATGTCACAGAAGAATATGTAGACAAGGTGCCGTCAACGGGCCATCCATGTAAACATACTCAGGATTTTGGTCCCTTAATCAGTTGACAAGATTTGCAGCAGTCATCTGAGAGGAAGCACTCTCACTGTGTCAAAGAAAGGTCACAGAAAAGAATACAGAGACCATAAAATTGTTGTGAGCAGAGTACATATTCCTGATCACAATGAGGCCTAAGATTGTTAAATAATTCTAGTGACCTAGGCAGAATGATAAAGTTGAGTAGCCATTGTTAGGTAAGGTCCTCATATCTATTATAAACTAGCTGCTGTCTTTGTTTCTAAGCTAATTAAATATTTTCTGGTATTTATTAAATAGCCCTTCCATGGTTCATATGAATTAGTCATGGTTACTTTTAGTGGCACTTTCATTACAAGTGATTCAGTCAACTGTCAATTTTGACAGTGCATGTGGCAGAAATACTTTGGAAAAGCAACTCAAAAATTAAAATTTAACAGCATCACTACTCAAACTCCTTCTCACCTGGCTCAGAAACTCCACTAAAACCAAACCCAAATTTATAAGAACCAGACGATAAACAAAAAGCTTAAAATAGCCCATATTAGATTCTAGCACAGCTTGGCAAATGCCGCTTTTCTATTTCACATGGCTCTCACCTACATTATCACATTTGTTTCTCATGACAGCTATCTGAAATCCAGTTGGCCTTCTGTATCTGCGGGTTCCGTTCCGCATTCATGGATTCAACCAACCGCAGACCAAAAATATTTGGAAAAAGAATTCCAGAAAGTTCCAAAAAACAAAACTTGAATTTGCTGCATGCCTGGCAACTATTTACATAGCATTTTCACTGTATTTACAATTATTTGCATAGCATTTACACTGTATTAGGTATTATAAGTAATCTAGAGATGATTTAAAGTATACAGGAGGGCTTCCCTGGTGGTGCAGTGGTTGAGAGTCCGCCTGCCGATGCGGGGGACGCGGGTTCGTGCCCCAGTCCGGGAAGATCCCACATGCTGCGGAGCGGCTGGGCCCGTGAGCCATGGCCACTGAGCCTGTGCGTCTGGAGCCTGTGCTCCGCAACGGGAGAGGCCACAACAGTGAGAGGCCCGCGTACCACACACACACAAAAACCCCAGAAACAAAAACAAAACCAAAAAAGTATACAGGAGGATGTGCATATATTATATGCAAATACTATGCCCTTTACATAAAGAATTTGAGCACCCTTTGGTATGGGGTGTGTGTGTGTGTGTGTGTGTGTGTGTGTGTGTGTGTGTGTCCTGGAATCCCCCGAGGATACCAGGGGATGACTATATTATCTCCAGGACACTGAAAAGTAAAGCAAGGCTCCCAGAGGTTAAGGAATATACTCATAGTTACTGTGTAGTCTGGGTTTTCCATCTTCCACTTTCATATCCACCCTCATACTAGACCAGTACTGATGCAGATAATAAACAGATGTTTAGGAGCAACGTATGAGACAAAGTGTGGTACCATATATATTTAATAGCTTCTCCTTCACTGGAGTTATTTGATTATTCCTCTATTTAAAAAAAATCCATGTTCCAAATAGTTCATAGTAGTCTAAAATCTTCCCTTCCAATAATAATTTTCCACTATGTTCTCTTTGATTAGTCTATTAAAAGCTAAGCCTCTGTCCATCTAAAGGTTTTGCAACAGATAAATCTGAGTTGAGGACAATGTGCTTGTACTAATGTTTGATTTGGCGGATGACTGCGTATCAAAGGACCTGGCCCATCAAAAGGTAGGAAAGCAATTAGCCTTTAACAAAACTGCTGGGTGAGGAGCGTAGCATCCTTTCCTCTGCCACTCCTGTAAGTCTATACCATTTCTTGCCTGGCATGTTACACAATCTATGTTATCCTCAATCTCTCCCTGTCTTTCCCTTTTCCAGCCTTAAAACTGGCAGGAGGATATTCTTTACAAAGTCCCAAACCCAATCACCTAAAGCCTTTTAATGGGTCTCCCGTCACTTACAGGATAAACTAAGAAGTGGAGATCACCTTCCTCCCCACAAATACATCAGAAATACATCTACATGTGGAACAACTCCTACAGAACACCTACTGAACACTGGCAGGGACCGCAGACTTTCTAAAAGGCAAGAAACTCCCCACGTACCTGGGTAGGGCAAAAGAAAAGAGAAAATGCAGAGACAAAAGAATAGGGATGGGACCTGCACCACTGGGAGGGAGCTGTGAAGGAGGAAACGTTTCCATACACTAGGAAGCCCCTTTGCGGGGGGAGATGGCGGGGTGGGTGGGGGGGAAGCTTCAGAGCCACTGAGGAGAGTGCAGCAAAAGGGTGCGGAGGGCAAAGCGGAGATTCCCGCACAGGGGACCAGTTTCGACCAGCATTCACCGGCCCGAGGGGCTCATCTGCTCACCCACCGGGGCGGGTGGGGTCTGTGAGCAGAGGCTCAGGCTTCTGCGGCCGGATCCCAGGGAGAGAACTGGGGTTGGCGGCGTGAACACAGCCTGAAGGGTCTAGTGTGCCACGGCTGGCTGGGAGGGAGTCTGGTAAAAGTCTGGAGCTGCCGAAGAGGCAACAGACCATTGTGTCAGGGTGCGCGACGAGAGGGGATTCAGGGCAACGCCTAAACGAGCTCCAGAGACGGGCGCGAGTCGCGGCTATCAGCGCGGACCCCAGAGACGGGCATGAGACGCTAAGGCTGCTGCTGCCGCCACCAAGAAGCCTGTGTGCGAGCACAGGTCACTCTCCACACCTCCCCTCCCCGGAGCCTGTGCAGCCCGCCACTGCCAGAGTCCCGGGATCCAGGGACAACTTCCCCCGGAGAACACATGGTGCCTCAGGCTGGTGCTACATCATGCCAGGCTCTGCCGCCGCAGGCTCGCCCCAGCAGGCATCCCCCCGGCCTGAGTGAGCCAGAGTCCCAGAATCACATGGGGTTAAAGGATTAGCCCCGCCCTGTCTGAGTGAAGAACAGATGCCCTCGGGCGACCTACACGCACAGGCGGGGCCACATCCACAGCTGAACCCCAGAAGCTGTGCAAACAAAGAAGAGAAAGGGAAATCTCTCCCAGCAGCCTCAGGAGCAGCAGATTAAATCTCCACAATCAACGTGATGTACCCTGCATCTGTGGAATACCTGAATAGACAAGGAATCATCCCAAAATTGAGGTGGTGGACTTTGGGAGCAACGATATATATATATTTTTTTCCTTCTTCTCTTTTTGTGAGTGTGTATGTGTATGCTTCTGTGTGTGATTCTGTCTCTATAGCTTTGCCTTTACCATTTGTCCTAGGGTTCTGTTGGGTTTTCTTTTTTTTTTAGTATAGTTTTTAGTGCTTGTTATCATGGGTGGATTTGTTTTCTAGTTTGGTTGCTCTCTTCTTTCTTTCTTTTTTTATTACATTTAAAAAATTTTTAATAATTATTTTTTATTTTAATAACTTAAAAAATTTTTATTTCAATAACCTTTTCAATTTTTATTTTAATAACTTTTTTCAAGTTTAATTTTCTTCCCTTCTTTCTTTTTCTTTCTCCCTTTACTTCTGAGCCAATGGCTAACAGGGTCTTGGTGCTCCAGCCAGGTGTCAGGCCTGTGCCTCTGAGGTGGGAGAGCTGAGTTCAGGACACTGGTACACCAGACACCTCCCGGCTCCGCGTAATATCAAATGGCAAAAAGCTTTCTCAGAGATCTCCATCTCAACGCTAAGACCCAGCTCCACTCAACGACCAGCAAGCTACGGTGCTGGACACCCTATGCCAAACAACTACCAAGATAAGAACACAACCCCACCCATTAGCAGAGAGGCTGCTTAAAATCATAAGTTCACAGATACCCCAAAACACACCACCAGATGCGGTCCTGCCCACCAGAAAGACTAGAACCAGCCTCATCCACCAGAACACAGGCACCAGTCCCCTCCACCAGGAAGCCTACACAACCCACTGAACCAACCTTACCCACTGGGGCAGACACCAAAAACAATGGGAACTATGAACCTGCAGGCTGAGAAAAGGAGATCCCAAACACACTAAGTTAAGCAAAATGAGAAGATGAGAAACACACAGCAGATGAAGGAGCAAGGTAAAAACCCACCAGACATATCAAATGAAGAGGAAATAGGCAATCTATCTGAAAAAGAATTCAGAATATTGAGAGTAAAGATAATCCAAAATCTTGGAACTAAAATGGAGAAAATACAAGAAACATTCAACAAGGACCTAAAAGAATGAAAGAGCAAACAAACAGTGATGAACAACACAATAAATGAAATTTAAAAATCTCTAGAAGGAATCAAGAGCAGAGTAACTGAGGCAGAAGAACGGATAAGTGACCTGGAAGATAAAATAGTGAAAATAAGTACCACAGAGCAGAATAAAGAAAAAAGAATGAAAAGAATTGAGGACAGTCTCAGAGACCTCTGGGACAACACTGAACACAGAAATATTTGAATTACAGGGGTCCCAGAAGAAGAAAAGAAAAAGAAAGGGTTTGAGAAAATATTTGAAGAGATTATAGTTGAAAACTTCCCTAACATGGGAAAGGAAAGAGTCAATCAACTCCAAAAGCACCGAAGTCCCATACAGGATAAATCCAAGGAGAAACATGCCAAGACACACATTAATCAAACTTTCAAAAATTAAAAACAGAGAAAAAAATATTAAAAGCAGAAAGGGAAAAGCAACAAATAACATACAAGGGAATCCCCATAAGGTTAACAGTTGACCTTCAGTAGAAACTCTGCCAGCTAGAAGGGAGTGGCAGGACATATTTAAAGTGATGAAAGGAAAAAACCTGAAACCAAGATTACTCTACCCAGCAAGGATCTCACTCGGATTCGTTGGAGAACATAAAGCCTTTACAGAGAAGCAAAAGTTAAGAGAAATTAACATCACCAAACCAGGTTTACAACAAATGCTGAAGGAACTTCTCTAGGCAGGAAACACAAGAGAAGGAAAGACCTACAAAAAACAAACCCATAATAGTTAAGAAAAAGGTAATAGGAACATACATATCAATAATTACCTTAAATGTAAATGGATTAAATGCTCCAAACAAAAGACAGAGACTGCCTGACTGGATAAAAAAACAAGATCTATATATATGCAGTCTACAAGAGACCCACTTTAGATATAGGGACACATATAGACTGAAAGTGAGGGGATGGAAAAAAATATTCCATGAAAATGGAAATCAAAAGAAAGCTGGAGGAACAATTCTCGTATCAGAAAAAACAGACTTTAAAGTAAAGACTATTATAAGCAAAAAGAAGGACACTACATACTGATCAAGGGATCAATCCAAGAAGATATAACAACTGTAAATATTTATGCACCCAACATAGGAGCACCTCAATACATAAGGCAAATGCTAACAGCCATAAAAGGGGAAATCGACAGTAATACAGTCATAGTAAGGGACTTTAACACTACATTTTCACCAATGGACAGATCATCCAAAATGAAAATAAATAAGAAAACACAGGCTTCAAATGATACACTAAACAAGATGGACTGAATTGATATTAATAGGACATTCCATCCAAATACAAAAGAATACACTTTCTTCTCAAGTGCTCATGGAACATTCTCCAGGATATAGCATATCTTGGGTCACAAATCAAGCTTTGCTAAATTTAAGAAAACTGAAATTGTATCAAGTATATTTTCTGACCCCAACGCTATGAGACTAGACATCAACTACAGGAAAAACACTGTAAAAAAAATACAAACACATGGAGGCTAAACAATATGCTACTAAACAACAAAGAGATCACTGAAGAAACCAAAGAGGAAATCAAAAATTACCTAGAAACAAATGACAATGAAAACACGATGACTCAAAACCTATGGGATGCAGCAAAAGCAGTTTTAAGAGGGAAGTTTATAGCAATACAATCATACCTCAAGAAACAAGAAATATCTCAAATAAACAACCTAACCTTACACCTAAAGAAATTAGAGAAAGAAGAACAAAAATACCCCAGAGCTAGCAGAGGGAAAGAAATCATAAAGATCAGATCAGAAATAAATGAAAAAGAAATGAAGGAAACAACAGCAAAGATGATTAAAACTAAAAGCTGGTTCTTTGAGAACATAAACAAAATTGATAAACCATTAGCCAGACTCATGAAGAAAAAAAGGGAGAAGACTCAAATCAATAGAATTTGAAATGAAAAAGGAGAAGTAACAACTTCTGCAACTACTGCAGAAATACAAAGCATCATGAGAGATGACTACAAGCAACTATATGCCAATAAAATGGACAACCTGGAAGAAATGGACAAATTGTTAGAAAAGCACAACCTTCTGAGACTGAACCAGGAAGAAATAGAAAATATAAACAGACCAATCGTAAGCACTGAAATTGAGACTGTGATTAAAAATCTCCCAAGAAACAAAAGTCCAGGACCAGATGGCTGCACAGGCAAATTCCATCAAACATTTAGAAAAGAGTGAACACCTATCCTTCTCTAACTCTTCGAAAATATAGCAGAGGGAGGAACACTCCCAAAGTCATTCTATGAGGCCACCATCACCCTGATACCAAAACCAGACAAAGATGTCACAAAAAAAGGAAACTACAGGCCAATATCACTGATGAACATAGATACAAAAATCCTCAACGAAATACTAGCAAAGAGAACCCAACAGCATGTTAAAAGGATCACACACCATGATCAAGTTGGGTTTACCCCAGGAATGCAAGGACTCCTCAATATATGCAAATCAATCAATGTGATACACCATATTAACAAACTGAAGGATAAAAACCGTATGATAATCTCAATAGATGAAGAAATAGCTTTTGACAAAATTCAACATCCATTTATGATAAAAACCCTCCAGAAAGTAGGCATAGAGGGAACTTACCTCAACATAATAAAGGCCATATATGACAAACCAACAGCCAACATCATTCTCAATGGTGAAAACCTGAAACCATCTACACTAAGATCAGGAACAAGACAAGGTTGCATAGTCTCACCACTATTATTCAACACAGTTTTGGAAGTTTTAGCCACAGCAACCAGAGAAGAAAAAGAAATAAAAGGAAAAAAAATCAGGCAAGAAGAAGTAAAGCTGTCACTGTTTGCAGATGACATGATACTATACATAGAGAATCCTAAAGACGCTACCAGAAAACTACTAGAGCTAATCAGTGAATCTGGTAAAGTAGTAGGATACAAAATTAATGCACAGAAATCTCTGGCATTCCTATACACTAATGATGAATAATCTGAAAGAGAAATTAAGGAAACACTTCCATTTACCGTTGCAAGAAAAAGAATAAAATACCTAGAAATAAATCTACCTAAGGAGACAAAAGACCTGTATGCAGAAAACTATAAGACACTGATGAAAGAAATTAAAGATGATACAAATAGATGGAGAGATATACCATGTTCTTGGATTGGAAGAAACAACATTGTAAAAATGACTAACTATACTACCCAAAGCAATCTACAGATTTGATGCAATCCCTATCAAACTCCCAATGGCATTTTTCAAGGAACTAGAACAAAATTTTCACAATTTGTATGGAAACACAAAAGACCCTGAGTAGCCAAAGCAATCTTGAGAAAGAAAAATGGATCTGAATGAATCAGACTCCCTGACTTCAGACTATACTACAAAGCTACAGTAATCAAGACAGTATGGTACTGGCACAAAAACAGAAACATAGATCAATGGAACAGGGTAGAAAGCTCAGAGATAAACCACGCACATATGGTCACCTTATTGTTGATGAAGGAGGCAAGAATATACAATGGAGAAAAGACAGCCTCTTCAATAAGTGGTGCTGGGGAAACTGGACAGCTATGTGTAAAAGAATGAAATTAGAACACTCCCTAACACCATGCATAAAAATAAACTCAAAATGGATTGGGAGACGGCTTAAAGATGGCGGAAGAGTAAGACGTGGAGATCTCCTTCCTCCTCACAGAGACATCAGAAATACATCTACACGTGGAGCTTCTCCTGTAGAGCACCCACCGAACGCTGGCAGAGGACCTCGGACCTCCAAAAAGGCAAGAAACTCCCCACATATCTGGGTAGGGCAAAAGAAAAAAGAATAAACAGGGACAAAAGAATAGGGACGGGACCTACGCCAGTGGGAGGGAGCCGAGAAGGAGGAAAGACTCCCACACACTAGAGGCCCCTTCGCGGGCGGAGACTGCGGGCGCCGGAGGGGGAAGCTCCGGAGCCGCGGAGGACAGCTCAGGCACAGGGGTGCGGAGGGCAAAGCGGAGAGATTCCCGCAGAGGATCGGTGCCGACCGGCGCTCACCAGCCCGAGAGGCTTGTCTGCTCGCCCGCCAGGGCGGGCGGGGCCGGGAGCTGAAGCTCGGGCTTCAGTCGGATCCCGGGGAAAGGGCTGGAGTTGGCAGAGTGAAGACAGCTTGAAGGGGGCTAGTGCGCCACGGCTGGCCGGGAGGGAGTTCGGGAGAAGTCTGGAGCTGCCGAAGAGGCAAGAGACCTTTTCCTCCCTCTTTGCTGCCTGGGCGCGAGGAGAGGGGATTAAGTGCGCCGCTTAAAGGAGCCCTAGAACCGGGCGCGGAGCTGCCGAAGAGACAAGAGACTTTTTCTTGCCTCTTTGCTTCCTCGGGTGTGAGGTGAGGGGATTAAGAGCACCGCGTAGAGGAGCTCCAGAAACGGGCGCGAGCCGCGGCTCTTGGCACGGACAGTAGAGACGGGTGTCGGACGCTAAGGTTGCTGCTGCCACCACCAAGAGGCCTGTGTGTGAGCACAAGTCACTCTCCACACCGGCCCTCCAGGGAGCCCGTGCAGTCCGCCACTGCCGGGGTCCCGGGATCCAGGGACAGCTTCCCCGGGAGAACGCACGGCGCGCCTTGGGCCTGTGCAGCGTCACGTCGGCCTCTGACGTCGCGGACTCGCCCCGCCCCCGTGCCACTCCCTCCCCCCAGCCTGAGTGAGCTGGAGCCCCCGAATCAACTGCTCCTTTAACATCGTCCTGTCTGAGCGAAGGGCAGTCGCCCTCGGACAACCTACACGCAGAGGCGGGACCAAGTCCAAAGCTGAACCCCAGGAACTGTGCGAACAGAGAGGAGAGGGGGAGATCTCTCCCAACAGCCTCAGAAGCGGCGGATTAAAGCTCCACAATCAACTTGAAGTGCCCTGCATCTGTTGAAAACCTGAATAGACAACGAATCATCCCAAGTTGAGGAGGTGGACTTTGGGAGCAAGATATACTATTATTTCCCCCTTTTTTTTCTTTTTGTGGGTGTGTATGTGTGTGCTGCTGTGTGAGATTTTGTCTGTATAGCTTTGCTTGCACCATTTGTCCTAGGGTTAGACCGACCCATTTTTCTGTTTTTTGTTTGTTTGTTTGTTTTTTTGTTTTTTGGTTTTTTTTTTTGTTTTTGTTTTTTAAAAGGAAATTTTTCTTCTTAATAATTATTTTTTATTTTAATAACTATACTTTATACTACTCTGTCTTCTCCCTTTCTTTCTTCCTTTCTTCCCTCCTTCCCTCCTTTCTTCCTTCCTTCCCCCTTCTTTCCTCCCTTCCTCTCTTCCTTCCTCCCTTTCTTCCTCTGCACCTTCCGTCCTTGCTTTCTTGCTTCCTTCATTCATTTCTTCCTTCCTTTCTTCCTTCCTTCCCTCCCTCCCTCCTTCCTTCCTTTTCTTTCCTCTCTATTTATTCTACCTTTTATTTTGAGCCGTGTGGATTAAAGGTTCTTGGCGCCCCAGCCAGGCACCAGGGCGGTGTCCCTGAGGTGGGAGAACCAACCTCAAGACACTAGTCCACAAGAGACCTCCGAGCTCCACGTAATATCAGACGACGAAAATCTCCCAGAGACCTCCATCTCAACACCAAGACCCAGCTTCACTCAAGGACCAGCAAAGAACAGTGCTGGACACCCTATCCCCAACAAAGAGCAGGACAGGTCTACAGCCCCATCCATTAGCAGAGAGACTGCCTAAAATCATAATAAGGTTACCAACATCCCCAAACACACCACCAGACGAGGACCTGCCCACCAGAAGGACAAGATCCAGCCTCATCCACCAGAACAGAGGCACTAGTTCCCCCAACCAGGGAATCTACTCAACCCACTGAACCAACCTTAGCCACTGGGGACAGCCACCAAAAACAACAGGAACTACGAACCTGCAGCGTGCAAAAAGGAGACCTCAAACACAGTAAGATAAGCGAAATGAGAAGACAGAAAAACACACAACAGATGAAGGAGCAAGATAAAAACACACCAGACCTAACAGATGAAGAGGTAATAGCCAATCTACCTGAAAGAGAATTTAGAATAATGATGGTGAAGATGATGCAAAATCTTGGAAATAGAATAGACAATTTGCAAGAAACAGTTAACAGGGACCTAGAAGAAATAAAGAGGAAGCAAGCAACGATGAGCAACACAATAAATGAAATTAAAAATACTCTAGATGGGATCAATAGCAGAATAACTGAGGCAGAAGGACGGATAAGTGACCTGGAAGATAAAATAGTGGAAATAACTACTGCAGAGCAGAATAAAGAAAAAAGAATGAAAAGAACTGAGGACAGTCTCAGAGACCTCTGGGACAACATTAAACGCACCAACATTCGAATTATAGGGGTCCCAGAAGAAGAAGAGAAAAAGAAAGGGACTGAGAAAATATTTGAAGAGATTATAGTTGAAAACTTCCCTAATATAGGAAAGGAAATAGTCAATCAAGTCCAGGAAGCACAGAGAGTTCCATACAGGATAAACCCAAAGAGAAACACGCCACGACACATAATAATCAAACTGTCAAAAATTAAATACAAAGAAAACATATTAAAAGCAGCAAGGGAAAAACAACAAATAACACACAAGGGAATCCCCATAAGATTAACATCTGATCTTTCAGCAGAAACTCTACAAGCCAGAAGGGAGTGGCAGGACATATTTAAAGTGATGAAGGAAAAAAACCTACAACCAAGATTACTCTACCCAGCAAGGATCTCATTCAGATTTGATGGAGAAATTAAAACCTTTACAGACAAGCAAAAACTGAGAGAGTTCAGCACCACCAAACCAGCTCTACAACAAATCCTAAAGGAACTTCTCTAGGCAAGAAACACAAGAGAAGGAAAAGACGTACAAGAACAACCCGAAACAAGTAAATGGTAATAGGAACATACATATCGATAATTACCTTAAATGTAAATGGATTAAATGCTCCCACCAAAAGACACAGACTGGCTGAATGGATACAAAAACAAGACCCATATATATGCTGTCTACAAGAGACCCACTTCAGACCTAGGGACACATACAGACTGAAAGTAAGGGGATGGAAAAAGAT
The DNA here is from genome assembly GCF_026419965.1 of Kogia breviceps. Lineage (NCBI taxonomy): Eukaryota > Metazoa > Chordata > Mammalia > Artiodactyla > Physeteridae > Kogia > Kogia breviceps. The sequence goes on from NC_081319.1 coordinate 91,053,096, forward strand.
ATTCCATGCAAATGGAAATCAGAAGAAAGCTGGAGTAGCAATTCTCATATCAGACAAAATAGACTTTAAAATAAAGACTATTACAAGAGACAAAGAAGGACACTACATAATGATCAAGGGATCGATCCATGAAGAAAATATAACAATTGTAAATATTTATGCACCCAACATAGGAGCACCTCAATACATAAGGCAAATACTAACAGCCTTAAAAGGGGAAATCGACAGCAACACAATTATAATGGGGGACTTTAACACCCCACTTTCACCAATGGACAGATCATCCAAAATGAAAATAAATAAGGAAACACAAGCTTTAAATGATACATTACACAAGATGGACTTAATTGATATTTATAGGACATTCCATCCAAAAACAACAGAATACACATTTTTCTCAAGTGCTCATGGAACATTCTCCAGGATTGATCATATATTGGGTCACAAATCTAGCCTTGGCAAATTTAAGAAAATTGAAATCGTATCAAGTATCTTTTCCGACCACAACGCTATGAGACTAAATATCAATTATAGGAAAAGATCTGTAAAAAATACAAACACATGGAGGCTAAACAATACACTACTTAATAACGAAGTGATCACTGAAGAAATCAAAGAGGAAATCAAAAAATACTTAGAAACGAATGACAATGGAGACACAACGACCCAAAACCTATGGGATACAGCAAAAGCAGTTCTAAGAGGCAAGTTTATAGCAATACAATCATACCTTAAGAAACAGGAAACATCTCGAATAAACAACCTAACTTTGCACTTAAAGCAATTAGAGAAAGAAGAACAAAAAACCCCCAAATTTAGCAGAAGGAAAGAAATCATAAAGATCAGATCAGAAATAAATGAAAAAGAAGTGAAGGAAACAATAGCAAAGATCAATAAAACTAAAAGCTGGTTCTTTGAGAAGATAAATAAAATTGATAAACCATTAGCCAGACTCATCAAGAATAAAAGGGAGAAGACTCAAATCAATAGAATTAGAAATGAAAAAGGAGATATAACAACTGACACTGCAGAAATACAAAAGATTATTAGAGATTACTACAAGCAACTGTATGCCAATAAAATGGACAACCTGGAAGAAATGGACAAATTCTTAGAAATGCACAACCTGCCGAGACTGAACCAGGAAGAAATAGAAAATATGAACAGACCAATCACAAGCACTGAAATTGAAACTATGATTAAAAATCTTCCAGCAAACAAAAGTCCAGGACCAGATGGCTTCACAGGCGAATTCTATCAAACATTTAGAGAAGAGCTAACACCTATCCTTCTCAAACTCTTCCAACAGATAGCAGAGGGAGGAACACTCCCAAACTCATTCTATGAGGCCAACATCACCCTGATACCAAAACCAGACAAAGACGTCACAAAGAAAGAAAACTACAGGCCAATATCACTGATGAACATAGATGCAAAAATCCTCAACAAAATATTAGCAAACAGAATCCAACAGCACATTAAAAGGATCATACACCATGATCAAGTGGGGTTTATCCCAGGAATGCAAGGATTCTTCAATATACGCAAATCAATCAATGTGATACACCATATCAACAAACTGAAGGAGAAAAACCATATGATCATCTCAATAGATGCAGAGAAAGCTTTTGACAAAATTCAACACTCATTTATGATAAAAACCTTGCAGAAAGTGGGCATAGAGGGAACTTTCCTCAACATAATAAAGGCCATATATGACAAACCCACAGCTAGCATCGTTCTCAATGGTGAAAAACTGAAACCATTTCCACTAAGATCAGGAACAAGACAAGGTTGCCCACTCTCACCACTCTTATTCAACATAGTTTTGGAAGTTCTAGCCACAGCAATCAGAGAAGAAAAAGAAATAAAAGGAATCCAAATAGGAAAAGAAGAAGTAAAGCTGTCACTGTTTGCAGATGACATGATACTATACATAGAGAATCCTAAGGATGCTACCAGAAAACTACTAGAGCTAATCAATGAATTTGGTAAAGTTGCAGGATACAAAATTAATGCACAGAAATCTCTGGCATTCTTATACACTAATGATGAAAAATCTGAGAGTGAAATTAAGAAAACGCTCCCATTTACCATTGCAACAAAAAGAATAAAATATCTAGGAATAAACCTACCTAAGGAGACAAAAGACTTGTATGCAGAAAACTATAAGACACTGATGAAAGAAATTAAAGATGATACAAATAGGTGGAGAAATATACCATGTTCTTGGATTGGAAGAATCAACATTGTGAAAATGACTATACTACTCAAAGCAATCTACCGATTCAATGCAATCCCTATCAAATTACCACTGGCATTTTTTACAGAACTAGAACAAAAAATTTCACAATTTGTATGGAAACACAAAAGACCCCGAATAGCCAAAGCAATCTTGAGAACGAGAAATGGAGCTGGAGGAATTAGGCTCCCTGACTTCAGACTCTACTACAAGGCTACAGTAATCAAGACAATATGGTACTGGCACAAAAACAGAAATATAGATCAATGGAACAGGATAGAGAGCCCAGAGATAAACCCACACACATATGGTCACCTTATCTTTGATAAAGGAGGGAAGGATATACAGTGGAGAAAAGACAGCCTCTTCAATAAGTGGTGCTGGGAAAACTGGACAGCTACATGTAAAAGTATGAAATTAGAACAATCCCTAACACCACACACAAAAATAAACTCAAAATGGGTTAAAGACCTAAATGTAAGGCCAGACACTATCAAACTCTTAGAGGAAAACATAGGCAGAACACTATACGACATAAATCACAGCAAGATCCTTTTTGACCCATCTCCTAGAGAAATGGAAATAAAAACACAAATAAACAAATGGGACCTAATGAAACTTAAAAGCTTTTGCACAGCAAAGGATACCATAAACAAGACCAAAAGACAACCCTCAGAATGGGAGAAAATATTTGCAAATGAAGCAACTGACAAAGGATTAATTTCCAAAATTTATAAGCAACTCATGCAGCTCAATAACAAAAAAACAAACAACCCAATCCAAAAATGGGCAGAAGAACTAAATAGACATTTCTCCAAAGAAGATATACAGATTGCTAACAAACACATGAAAGAATGCTCAACCTCATTAATCATTAGAGAAATGCAAATCAAAACTACAATGAGATATCATCTCACACCGGTCAGATTGGCTATCATCAAAAACTCTAGAAACAATAAATGCTGGAGAGGGTGTGGAGAAAAGGGAACCCTCTTGCACTGCTGGTGGGAATGTAAATTGATACAGCCGCTATGGAGAACAGTATGGAGGTTCCTTAAAAAACTACAAATAGAACTACCATACGACCCAGCAATCCCACTACTGGGAATATACCCTGAGAAAACTATAATTCAGAAAGACTCATGTACCAAAATGTTCATTGCAGCTCTATTTACAATAGCCAGGACATGGAAGCAACCTAAGTGTCCATCAACAGATGAATGGATAAAGAAGATGTGGCACATATATACAATGGAATATTACTCAGCCATAAAAAGAAATGAAACTGAGTTATTTATAATGAGGTGGATGGACCTGGAGTCTGTCATACAGAGTGAAGTAAGTCAGAAGGATAAAAACAAATACAGTATGCTAACACATATATATGGACTCTAAGGGAAAAAAATGTCATGAAGAGGTTAGTGGTAGGACGGGAATAAAACACAGACTCACTCGAGCATGGACTTGAGGATATGGGGAGGGGGAGGGGTGGGCTGTGACGAAGTGGGGGAGTGGCAGGGACATATATACACTATCAAATGTAAATTAGATAGCTGGTGGGAAGCTGCTGCATAGCACAGGGAGATCACCTCTGTGCTGTGTGACCGCCTGGGGGGGTGGGATAGGGAGGGTGGGAGAGAGGGTGATGCAAGAGGGAGGAGATGTGGGAGCATGTGTGTATGTATAACTGATTTAGTTTGTTGTAGACGGAAAACTAACACACTATTGTAAAACAATTATACTCCAATAAAGATGTTAAAAAAAATAAAAAATAAAAAAAATAATAATAAAAAAAAAAAAAAAAAAAAAAAAAAAAATGGATTAAAGACCGAAATGTAAGGCCAGACACTATCAAACTCTTAGAGGAAAACATAGGCAGAACACTCTATGACATGAATCACAGCAAGATCCTTTTTGACCCACCTCCTAGAGAAATGGAAATAAAACAAACAAATGGGACCTAATGAAACTTAAAAGCTTTTGCACAGCAAAGGAAACCATAAACAAGACGAAAAGACAACCCTCAGAATGGGAGAAAATATGTGCAAACAAAGAAACTGACAAAGGATTAATCTCCAAAATATACAAGCAGCTCATGCAGCTCCATATCGAAAAAACAAACAACCCAATCTAAAAATGGGCAGAAGACCTAAATAGACATTTTTCCAAAGAAGATATACAGATTGCCAACAAACACATGAAAGGATGCTCAACATCACTGATCATTAGAGAAATGCAAATCAAAACTACAATGAGGTATCTATCACCTTACACAGGTCAGAATGGCTGTCATCGAAAAATCTATAAATAATAAATGCTGGAGAGAGTGTGGAGAAAAGGGAACTGTCTTGCACTGTTGGTGGGAATGTAAATTGACACAGTCCCTATGGAGAACAGTATGGAGGTTCCTTAGAAACCTAAAAATAGAACTACCATATGACCCAGCAATCCTGCTACTGGGCCTATACCCTGAGAAAACCATAATTCAAAAAGAGTGATGTACCACAATGTTCATTGCAGCTCTATTTACAATAGCCAGGACATGGAAGCAAGCTTAGTGTCCATCGACAGATGAATGGATGAAGAAGATGCGGCTCATATATACAATGGAATATTACTCAGCCATGAAAAGGAACAAAATTGAGTTATTTGCAGTGAGGTGGATGGACCTAGAGCCTGTCCTACAGAGTGAAGTAAGTCAGAAAAACTTACTGAGCAAAACAAATACCGTATGCTAACACATATACATGGAATCTAAAAAAAGAAAAAAAAAACAGTTCTGAAGAACCTAGGGGCAGGAGAGGAAGAAAGGAATAAAGAAGCGACATAGAGAATGGACTTGAGGACATGGGGAGGGGGAAGGGTAAGCTGGGACAAAGTGAGAGAGTGGCATGGACTTATATATACTACGGACTAGGAAATGTGAAAGAGATAGCTAGTGGGAAGCAGCTGCATAGCATTGGGAGATCAGATTGGTGCTGTGTGACCACGTAGAGGGGTGGGATAGGGAGGGTGGGAGGGAGATATAAGAGGGAGGGGATATGGGGATGTTTGTATTTGTATAGCTGATTCACTCTGTTATAAAGTAGAAACTAACACACCATTGTAATGCAATTATACTCCAATAAAGATGTTTAAAGAAAAAAACCAAAAGCAGTGAGGGATGTGTGCGAGGCCTCTAATGTTGAGAGGTGGCAAAGATTACTACACAAACCCCAGGAGGTAGGTGGACAGAACCAGAGCTTGGAAACCACCACCTCAGCTTCTGGCATCTCCAGAGAAGTAACTTCTCCATGAGGCAGGACTGAATGAGACGTGGAGCAGAGGTGAAAAGGACCATTTGCTAGCTCCCTACATCAGGCATGAATTTAAGGCCCAATTTTGTGTGTTGTGAGACAGACTCCCTGATATCACTGTGTGTGTGCAGTGAGTCTACCCTGATGGATTATAATAGATGGGTGTAGGTGTGACACCAGTAAATGAGACATCAACAGTCTTATTATCGGTCCTTGAAAGGAAAACTACAAACGTGATGCTCAGTTTATCTGAGCCCGGCAGTTTTGTTTTTATTTTCAATGTTAGAGCAAAGCCTCCATTAACTGCAATTCATCCACCTCAAATCTTGGGCCAGGGCTGGTTCGAGGCAAAGCAGTGGAATGTATCTCACAGCGCTGAGCCCCGTTCATCCCTTTTCCATCAACGTTTTCAGTTCTAGGGTCTCTTACATTTTAAAGCGTTGCCTCTCTCGGGGAGATGTTTATCTTCGTGACCCCAGAGAGTTGCAGCTTTATGGGGAATTAGGAATCCATAAGGAGACACGATGAGGTGGATATATCCTATCTGTTGTCCTGACAAGCATGCCACTTCGGATGTTCTCTAGACTTTGGGGAGAAAGCAGTAAATTAAGGCTCATAATCAGAGAGGCGAAATTTCAATGAAATTTGTGGGGTCAGTGAAGTTCCGTTCCTTACAATATCCACAGAGAGAATTTCAGTACCAAACAAATTAATACGCCGAAAAAAGATCCTAAAGACTCAAAGATACCACACACACTAATATTTGTTAGACAGAAGTTTTAGAAACAAAGGTTAAAACTGCAAGGACACACTGTTTAACCAGAAGGCGGCTGTTCAGTGTTACAAAGCTGAATTCACCCTGCCCAGTCCTGGAACTGTCCCAGTGTGTTTCTTGAGTCAACAATCAAATTGAAAACCTTTCTAAGATTTTAAATTGGTCTGGCAAATTAGTTGCTCACATTTTTGGAGTCTGAAACCAATCTCTCCCTTCCTACCAAGGCACATCTCCATCTCCAACGTCTACTTCCTGCAAGTAACAGGGTTTCAAGAAAAATCAGCATAAATTAACTCAGGGAAGCAGTGTCTTATTACTGATTAAAAGCCTCATGCTAGGCACAATAGGCGCTCACATTCAAGTGCTGAATTAATGAAAATGGCACTTTGTACTTTCCATTCAAACACATCTTTTCTTTTGCACTGCAGTTTAACTTCTTTCTAAATGTGGCTTTTAGTAGAAAATGACAACAATTATGAGCCCTTTGAGATTTAAAATCTGAAACTCAAATTATCAAGCCTTAATAAAAGCCTAATAAATGCCTTTATGTGTTATATTATGTCTGCTTAATTACTCCAATCCCATAATGGAAGCAACAGAGGAGCAGAGTTTATAGTCAGCTTTATAGAAGAGTGATTTCTGAGACTCTTTCCTCTAAATTTAATTTTTATGTGTACATTCAAAAACATATATTCGGAAACATTATAAATCTCAAATTAAGATCACTGTTATAAATATATTAAGTGGACAAATTCTCCTGAAAGGCAGGAATTGATTAAAACCACCCCAAAGTTCTTTATCTCCAAAGCGTATATTCTCAGTTCAGTGGGCATCTGTTCGTTATTGCTAACAGTTTATCTCCTACACTGATTGGAAAGTCAGATACAACTTGCTTGTTGAAACTACCATTTAAATAGTGTTTTTCCACAGAACGTAAATAATCTTTTAATGAAGCAGGAAGTCACTGATACTTACAAAATGGTCTTTGCTTATCTGCTACTGTTTAGAAAGAAACAGCAACCAACATTATTTTTCTTCTGATAATGTCAATCTTGTACATTATCTTTGGAGGGGAGAAAAATGTAGCCTCGTCAAGTACAGGAGGAGGATGGGCCCATTTATATAAGGTTTCCACAATCTCTTAACTCAGAGGAGAAAGGTAATTATTCTGCGCTTGTGACACGCAAATCAAGCTGGTAACACCAAAAGGTCATGTTCTCTGTCCACCTTCGACCCTACCTTCACCATAACCCCTAGGCTTCCTGTATTATAATTGACTCCTATTTTTCCTAAACTTGCATTTTCTAATTAACAGCTATTTTCTTGACCGAATTAGCCACTGTTTAAGTAAAAATACATATGTATCCAAAAAGTAGAGTGAATAAAAAATCTTTTTTTCCCTTGAAACCAAAAGATGGAATGAAAATGAAAAAGTAGGATGCTCAGATGTCATTTCAAAGCCAAAGGTTCTTACTGATCTTTCACTGAAACTCTCAAGCCTAGGTCTATGTGGTTTAAAGTGGATCTACAAAAATATTTACAGACCACAAATATGCTACATACTGCCCAGATAAGCAAAGTGTTCCCTTGGAGAACTGTCACAAATGGACAAAAGCAGAAGGTAATCCAAAATCATAAGAACAATTCCTATACATTTGGTGTCACAGTGGTTGTTGTGGTTTTTTTTTGTTTGTTTGTTTTCAAAATTATCTCTTGTTCTGGAAATACAGGATAGGAAAATAATCAGGCCTCCTTGCAAAGATCTTTTTCAAGTGTTGCTAGGAAGTCAATAATCTCCCCCTCTTGTCTCTTATGGAAACATATCCTCAAACCCAATCAATGCTGGGTGAAACTAGAGGGAACTTTTCGCATTTCAAACCCTGCCTGAAGCAGGGATTTAAAATTTTTAAAAGGCTAGTCTACACTGCAGACTACAAAACAAATATACAAAGGAAGCAAGATCTCAACGGAGTGATAATTACGTGAATTAGGTGTCACTGTTAAGGGTGGATAACTGTAAAGAACAGACTTGTGGTTGCCGAGGCAGGGAGGGAGGGATGGAGTGGGAGTTTGGGGTTAGCAGATGCAAACTATTATATACAGAATGGATAAACAACAAGGTCCTACTGTATAGCACAGGGAACTATATTCAATATCCTGTGATAAACCATAATGGAAAAGAATATAAAAAAGAATATATATATATATATATATATATAAAACTGAATCACTTTGCTGTACAGCAGAAATTAACACCTTGTAAATCAACTATACTTCAATAAAAAAATAACAACAACTAGTGGATATCTGTGAAAACTGTAAACCAGGGTGACTGAGGATATACTTTCATAAAATAGAATATGCTACAGATACGGTCGTCTTCGTTCAATTCTACAAGTCTCCACTGAGCAGGTACCGTATGCCAGGCTTTGGGCTGGGCTCTAGTGATACCACGGTGCGCAAAACCAGCTATGGTCCCTGTTCTTATGGAACTTACCAATCTAGCAAGGGAGATGAACCATGATCAAATAACGACACAAGTGTAAAATGGTAACTCTGATGTGTGTTTAAGAGGAGTGTCACCTGTTAACCATGATGGTGATCTGGCCTAGGAGAGGCCTGGGGAAGGTTCTCTGAGGAAGCTCTGGGGGTGAGATCGGCAAGGTGACCAGGAGCTAATGCAGTGAGGAAGGGCAGGAAGAGCATTTCAGGCAGAGAAACAGCACAGGAGAAGGAATGGTGCCTGCGTGAGGGAGCAGAAGGCGGCAAGGTGTGCGCGGAGCGGAGCGTGGGCCCCAGGGGAGCGTGGGGAGAGATTCAGCCTCCACGCAGAAGGGCTTTCCGCAAGAATGGCAAGTCATCATACGGTTTCAAGCAGAGAAGTGGTATTATCGGATTTATTGGTATAAGAGAGCATTCTAGTTTCCCTTGGGTGAACAGATTTGAGAGGGAAACAAGAATGAATGCAGAGGGATGAGTTGGCAGGTGACTGATGAAGTTCAGGTGAGAGAAGAGTGTTGCCTGGGCCAAAAGAGAGTTTGAGTAGAAATATACAAATGTTTGCTCACCTGTAATCAGTGTGGTGTTTTTCACTACCGGCAGATTTTCTCTTAACTGAGTAAGAGAAGTTGCATTCTATCCTAGAAGTGAAAGTATCTTTTGGCAGGACAAAAATTCATCCTGGAAGGACAAATCATGTATAATGATATATATGATTACAGTCATGTAAAACTAAAAATACGTAATTAGGTACACATGTTTCTAATTGAAAAATAAAGGCTGTAAGTCGAAGATTCTAAACATTCAATGGGAAATTCACGTGCATGTTTAGCTATTCTAGACTGAGTTTTATAGGATACAATATTCCCATTTATCCAAATTAAATCACTCAGATTACAGGCCACACAGTTGTAGAAACATTTAGAGATGAAATGCGCACTGAATTTCTAGACTTACCCTGTCATGAATGCTATCACCCATGATTTGCTTGTGGTTATTTGCTACTCAAAAGAAGAGTGACAGAAATATGTAAGAAACTACCAGATATCCATAAAATGGAGTGTGCTTTTGTGGTCCAGGGAGGGAAATGGCAGGGCATAAACCCACCCCGAGCTTTAGCAAAGGGGTTAACCAGTGCCTGCAGTCCTGTGGCCTGTAGCCTTCATCTTGAGCATTTGAGTTTTTCTCCCTGAGTAAAGCAGGAACAGCACATCAGATCCCTGCAGATGCTGAGAGCTGAAGGTAACGGAAAGAAAAGCTTTGACATTCTGTCACTGGAATGACAGGACAAAATGGACTGTAATAAACAACAGTTTGAGCATGATAATTTGATGCACTGGGACCTTAAGTTTCTCCAGATGCTGAACTCAGCTTGGGATGTGAGATAAGAGAACAGCATTTACCCTCTCGGATACAGTAAGGGTGGGCGAAACCAGAAACATTTTCTTGTGTAAATAGAAACCAGTTCACTAACACGCACAGCCTCAGGTATTATATACATTAATCCACATACAGAATACATACAATATCCATACATGTTAGCGGCACATGTAAACCATTATACTCACACGTATGTATAAAATATAACTTGTCCCTTGTCGTAATAGGAAACGATAGTTAAGCCAGAAAGAAAAACACATGCTGGCGAGGCATCTTCGCATGGAGAGAGCGCGCTACACCAATATTCAGCTCGCTCACTCTCATCCTGCTCCGTAACTATCACAAATAAAACGCCTCTGAGTAACATTTCTTTTCCAAATAAACAAGCACATGCAGACCCAGATTTTGACTGTGAAGATTTAATTCACAACAGAAGGATGTTGCTTATGGAGTGAGAAGTGGAATCACAGTCCCTCTGAGCACATCCAGGTGTCTGCCAGTTTTCCATAACAAGGCTGAGTGATGGCCTTGCATTTCTCAAAGACTGCTTTGTTTCAAGAAGGCCAGTTTAGGTGACCGGTAGATGTCATAATGAAATAGAAGTATCACCACACTATTGATTTTGGTTAGGATCACTCAGAACCAACAAGGCATCTTGCTTTTACCGGTGAAGATTTGAACTTCTTAAAGATTTTGACTAGTTTTTTTCTTTACACTGCTTAAGTAAAAAAAAAATTTAAAAACTACAGACAAAACAAGACATCAACACAAGCATGTGGTTTTGTAATTATAAGATATACTGTGCTTGTGTAAGCAAGAACAATAGGAAAATACAATCTTAAGAACAACAGCTAACATTTATTGGCTGTCTATTACTGTGAAGGGCATTGCGCTAGTGACTTTCCATACATTCATCTTGTTTAAAACCTTCCAAGGTACTTGTTATCAGCCTCATTTTAACACTACTTGCTCAGAGCATCGAAGCAAAGTTGTCCAAGGTCATAGAGCTCAGAGGGGAAAGAGTAAGGATCAAAGTCCTGTCTGCTGAATTCTGCCAAGCTCAAAAGCCCATCTCTTTCCACTCTACCCACTGTCTCTCAAAATATCACTGCAGAAACAAAGAACAAGGTGCAGAAAAAAGAAATCAATAAACACATATTAAGAGTCAAAGGAATATATGGCTAAAAAATGTGCTTAAATCCTATGTTGAATAAAAGCCACCCAGGCAGACTGCAGACCCTTCCCCTAGACAAAGCTTACCAGGGTTCTGTTTCCTACCTACTTCACATGGCTTGATACTCTTAGGAGGATTCCATGACAAAGCAATGGCAAAGGTATGCATACCAATCTTGCTCCTCCAGTTCCAGGGATCTCTCTGCACCTCTCTAGCTATCTGAGTTCTATGAACCCCACCAAACAAATTCTTTGGTGGCTGCTACTCTTAACTGTTGAGCCATCTGTCTCTTCCTTGGACACAAGGTCACCCTTCCTCACCTTCCATGTACCTTTCAATTCCTTCCTCATGGGCTTGTTCCATCACCCCACAAAATGGCACTGGAAAACTTTCCTTTCTTCCACCCTTCTTTACAAACGCATTACATGTTTGTTTTAGAAATCTTCAAAAAATTCAGAAAGGCCACCAAAAAAGAAAATGAAAATCACCCGAGATTCTGTCACTTAGAGATAACTACTGTTAATGTTGTGGTGTATTTTACCAGTCTTATTTTTTTCTAAGCAAATATATTGTGATTATTAATAAAATTGATATCAAAGATACATGGTATCTTGTCATACTGTTTCCATTTTTGACACATCAATAAACATTCCCCCATCATTAAATATTCCTTTACGACATGATTTTCAGTGACTGTATGGCCTTATATCCTGTGAGTGTAGCATATCTATTAATCCATCACCCATTACTGGATATTTAGGGGTTTTTTTCTTTTTTAACGTTTTATTATTACAAACAGTTCTGCAATGAACCTCCGCATAGATTTATGTTTACCCAAATTCATGACTGTTTCTTTTAATATATTCCTCTATACACTTGGAAAGCTTTGATACATACTGGCAGGTTGTCCTTCTCACAGATTTTATGAATTTAATTCCCAGCAAGACTAAATACTAAGGCATGGGAAATGGGTCTTTGGAATAGTGAATAATCACAAACTTGCAAAGTGACTTATAAGTGAATTCACTAACTCATTCAACAAATACTCATTAACCTTCTAAATGTCCTAGACACTATGGATACAGTAAGCAGATACAGTCCTTGTTCTTAAAGAGCTTTCGTTGTATCAAGACAGAAAATGAAGGAAGCAATAACAATAAAATGTAAAAAGTGCAAAAATGGGAGGTTACAAGAATGGAGAAAAAAGACTAGATTGGAAAGGTGCCCAGAGGTAGAGCAGAAAGTCAGGGGATTGACTGGATGTCCTGCGCGAGGTCAGGCTTCTCCACGAGCTCCTCAAGTCAGGTTCCTCGCCCTTCCTGTTGCCACAACGATTCCCCTTGTCCTCCCATGTTTCCTGTTTGGATTTCCAACTTGAGCTGAGCTAAAACAGAATATTTTATTTCAAAAGTCCCCTCCCAACTATAAAAGAAATCACTATTAAATATTACAGCTTTTAAACATTACCCACTTACTACCTCCTCCCAAACACACTGATTAAAAACAATAATTCTGGAGAAAAATTAAGTAAAATAAGCAATTACTTAGGGAGAAATGTTTTTCTAGAGGATTATTTAGATTTGAATTATAGTTTTTTTTATAGCTAAGTTTCTAGATATATTATAATCAATATGGTAAACCAATTCTCATGAACATAAATGGCTACCAAAATTGGTCAGCAGTAAATGGCCTAAAGGTTTAAAAGGAAGCAATCAAAACACAGAGTAATTACATTCTCAAAATAACATCACCATCCCTGTAATTTAATATTTTACACAGTACAGCATTTAGCAACCGCTGAAGCTAACTTCTTCAAAGTAACCTGCTTTTCCATTTCATGCAGACAAGAGCCCAATGACTAAAACTTTAAAAGTTATGTCTAATGAGTCCTAGTTATACCATTGCTTTAGAAACAAAGCACAACTTTTTCTCTTGAAGAGCAAATGTATATAGATTGGAAAATATATCAACATTTTGATAAGATTCTGGTCTTTTAAAATACATGATGACATATGGAGCCAAATAATACTGACATACAGATAATAAATCACTCATCATTTATTTGTTTGAAGTATAAAATACTTTACATTTAAAGGAGAAATGAAGGTGTTAGAAAGAAGGGATACTGAATCAATTTTGATTCCTTAGAATGGGTTTTATATGTACTACTTCTTTGTAACTGAGTTGTAAGCATGTACATGAAAACCACACCCAAATGTTCTATTATATGCATGCTTGCAATGAGGATGGGTGATGTATATGGCAACATCCGGTGCATACTATGTTTATAGCATTTTTCTAATCTCTTCACTTGTATTAATTTATTTCATCATTAAGACAACCCATATATATTTCATCATTAAGACAACCCATATATATATATATATATATATATATATATATATATATATATATATATATATATATATACACACACATATACACACACTTTTATTATTTCCATTTTGTGGATGAGGAAACCAGGAATGAATATATATGAAACTAAGATGTCATCTGGGGTCTCCCTACCCCTTCAGATCTAGGCTCCAAACTTCCACACCTTGTCTTGTGAAAAAAAGTACAGTGCCTTTCTCCATATGACTTTCAACATCTGGGGGGCTTGCATTCTCAAGATCACATCTAGTTCCCAATTTTTGGTCTTCTGACTTTGTTTTGTGATTAAAGGCACACAGGGAGAAAATGCAAATCACCTATTAACTATTAATTATTTTATTTAATTGAATATTTATTATTTCCCCACTTCTTCCCCCTCTTTAATCACTCTGTCTTCTGTTTATAATGAGAGAAAAATTCCCTCTATTTTTCTACTGCCAAGCATTAGTTCTATCTTTCATAACTTTTTGCCTTCTCATTCATGGTCTCAGGTTTTCTTTGTCCATTAAACTACTTATCAAAATAGTTTCCTAGACAAAGTAATTTCCTTTCCTAAGAGGAATTCTGTTCCTAGCTAAGACAGTGACACCCCCCCCCCCAAACCCCTATGTGTGCACAAAGATGAAGGTGAGACATCCTATATTTTGATTAATATAAAATACTGCTATTGATGATTATACAGCTGCCATAACAGAAGAAATGTGACATATGTTCACTGACATCAGAATAGAAGCAGAAGCAACCCAAGTTCCAATGACATTAGGTTAATTCATTATAGTCTTAAATAAATCCATACAAGAGCAATTATTTTCCTTTGTATTTGAGAATCCATGGTTAGAAATGACAATGCTTAATGATGAAAAGAAATCACATACCTCCACCCTGCCATTGAGGTTGTCAATATAGATAACAAGTGTTAAAAAGTCATGTCAAAACACCATTAGATGTCATTTTTCACAGAACTAGAACAAAAAATTTCACAATTTGTATGGAAACACAAAAGACCCCGAATAGCCAGAGCAATCTTGAGAAAGAAAAACAGAGCTGGAGGAATCAGGCGCCCTGATTTTGGACTATATTACAAAGCTACAGTAATCAAGACAGTAGGGTACTGGCACAAAAACAGAAATATAGATCAATGGAACAGGATAGAAAGCCCAGAGATAAACCCATACACATATGGTCACCTCATCTTTGATAAAGGAGGCAAGAATAGAATATACAGTGGAGAAAAGACAGCCTCTTCAATAAGTGGTGCTGGGAAAACTGGACAGCTACATGTAAAAGAATGAAATTAGAACACTCCCTAACACCATGCACAAAAATAAACTCAAAATGGATTAAAGACCGAAATGTAAGGCCAGACACTATCAAACTCTTAGAGGAAAACATAGGCAGAACACTCTGTGACATAAATCACAGCAAGATCCTTTTTGACCCACTTCCCAGAGAAATGGAAATAAAAACAAAAATAAACAAATGGGCCCTAATGAAACTTAAAAGCTTTTGCATAGCAAAGGAAACCATAAACAAGACCAAAAGACAACCCTCAGAATGGGAGAAGATATTTGCAAACAAAGAAACTGACAAAGGATTAATCTCCAAAATATACAAGCAGCTCATCAGCTCCATATCAAAAAAACAAACAACCCAATCTAAAAATGGGCAGAAGACCTAAACAGACATTTCTCCAAAGAAGATATACAGATTGCCAACAAACACATGAAAGGATGCTCAACATCACTAATCATTAGAGAAATGCAAATCAAAAACTACAGTGAGGTATCACCTCACACCGGTCAGAATGGTCATCATCAAAAAAATCTACAAACAATAAAAGCTGGAGATGGTGTGGAGAAAAGGAAACCGTCTTGCACTGTTGGTGGGAATGTAAATTCACACAGAACAGTATGGAGGTTACTTAAAAATCTAAAAATAGAACTACCAAACGACCCAGCAATCCCAGTACTGGGCATATACTCTGAGAAAACCATAATTCAAAAAGAGTCATGTACCACAATGTTCATTGCAGCTCTATTTACAATAGCCAGGACATGGAAACAACCTAAGTGTCCATCAACAGATGAATGGATAAAGAAGATGTGGTACATATATACAATGGAATATTACTCAGCCATAAAAAGAAACGAAACTGAGTTATTTGCAGTGAGGTGGATGGACCTAGAGACTGTCATACAGAGTGAAGTAAGTCAGAAAGAGAAAAACAAATACCGTATGCTAACACAGATACATATGGAATCTTAAAAAAAAAATGGTTCTGAAGAACCTAGGGGCAGGACAGGAATAAAGACTCAGATATAGAGAATGGACTTGAGGACACAGGGCGGGAGAAGGGTAAGCTGGAACGAAGTGGGAGAGTGGCATGGACATATTTACACCAGCAAATGTAAAATAGATAGCTAGTGGGAAGCAGCCGCATAGCACAGGGAGATCAGCTCGGTGCTTTGTGTTCACCTAAAGGGGTGGGAGAGGGAGGGTGGGAGGGAGACGCAAAAGGGAGGAGATATGGGGATATATGTATACATACAGCTGACTCACTTTGTTATACAGCAGAAACTAATACACCATTGAAAAGCAATTATACTCCAATAAAGATGTTAAAAAAACACCAAAACAAACACTATTAGAAAAAACAGGTTAGGAATACAATTGGGGTCATATACATATTACTAAATCATATGTATCTAATTCATATAAAAATGAATTTTCAAAACATCACCTACTTCTGAACCACTGAGTATGAATTATTCCCATGGCTTTATGTACTGGGTGGGTGGGTGGGTTTAAAAAGAGTAGGAGAAAGAAAGGATTCAGGGATGCCTTTTAGAAAACAAAACAATGTTTCATAAATTGCTGGCATCCCAAGAGTCAAACAAAAATACTTCCTGAGCATCAAAAGCCCCTTAGATTGAGATGTGTTTGGTCCCCCTGGAGCTGAACAGTCCACAGCCTGAGTGGCTGCAGGAGGTGGCCCTGTGGTTAGGGTCCCCTGTCAGGCAATGACCATGAAAGATAAAAAGCAATTCAGTTGTAAAGCAGAAAGTAACACACCACTGTAAAGCAATTATACTCCAATAAAGATGTTTAAAAAAAAATTCAGTTTTGGAAAAACAGTCTTTGCCTTCAAAATGTTTCCACCAAAACTGAAGAAAAACCACACTAAGCATTCTGGATACATATAAAATCACTTCTGAATTTGGGACAGGAAACAAGTACAAGTTCAAAATGAGACGTATAGCTGGTACGGGCTCTAGGAATTGCATACACTATGAGATCCTTGAGAGCAAGGACTGTCATTAGCCACCACTGTGTCACTTGAATTTGACTCAGGAAATGTTTACTGAATGATTGTTTGTGGAGGTGATATACAGAACAGATTACCTGTTGAATCGGTTTGGCAGTTGTCAGCAATTTAAGAGAAGGGATTCTACCTTGTTCGAAAGTGTATATACCCATGTGTATTACCTGGCTCAATGCCTGGGACCTACTGAGTGTTCATTCATGTTTAGCATTAGAGAAGAAGGCAGGTTAAAGTGGAGATTATTATTAGGCCCACCAGAAAGCAAAAAGGAAGGAGACCCAGAATAGAGGAGACCTCGAGACTCCTGGGGACAAATGACAGAATTCCAAGAAAGCCTGGAGAGACCTGATTGAGAGTCAAAGGGAAGGAAGAGCTTTGTCAAGGAAGAGAGGAACCTCTTGAGACAGGAAGGAAAGGAAAGATCATGAACAAAGCACAGAATTATTTGCAAGGGGAAAGAACACTAAGAAAGTCACCGATGTCTCCATCTCCTCACTTAATGAAATAACGATCCTTATTTTAAAAGTGCATACATAGGTCACTGTCAGCAAAGTCGACTATTATTATCCAAAGGAGTCAGGGTGGACTGAGTAAGATCTGAACCTTAAAAATGGCAAAACCTGCAAGTCATCACTGTGTGTTGGGCGGCGGGGGTGGCATGCTAGGGAGAGCCAGAAAGTTTTAAAAAATTAGATATGGACCACATTTCCCAAACCAGTGGTTTCACTGTTCAATAATTTTATCAAGAACTGTGCTACGCACTGTGGGGAACTGAGAGAAATGTAAGATATGGCTCTTGTCCTGAGAAGTTAAAGAACAACCCAGAGATATTTCATGGTAGAATATGAACAGATGCCAGAAAAAAAGTGGGAGAGATAAGGACAAAAAGTTCCATAACAAGAACTACATTCATTACATGTTATTTCTTTTTATATTAAATTCTAGTAATTATCTCCTCTACTGTTTTTTGCTGCTCATTTTGTTGTTTACAGTCAATAAAAAGTCATTTTCTGGCTTTCATCTTGGAATAATTATTTTAGTAGGTATTTGAGTTCTTCTTTTGTTTGTGAAGAAATTGCTTCTCCTCAAGGTTCACTGAATACAATAGGTCACAAAGCTTTGGTTGAACACAGGGTCATTTCCTAAGTAGACAGAACAGATTCTTTCAAGAAACACTCTGTGCAAATACAGGCCTGCGTCCCCAAGCTACACAACAAAAACTGTTATTAATGTCGGTCCACACTGAGCCTGGGTCTGAGAGGGTTAAGCGAAAAATCAAGATATTGTTGCTTCTCTTTTGGTTCAGTACAGCTTTTCTATAATTCTCTAGAGCTAGGCAGCTGACAGCATGGATTTTTATTGAAGAAATGCTATGACATTTGTTCTAAATGTCACACTTCTCCCCTACGAACTAAAAATAGCATGTCACCATACCCCTACCCCTAATAAAATTGTTGGCTTGGAAATGACATTGATAAGCAAAATGAAGCTTATAACCTTTTCTCCTCTTTTCTGTAAATGTTTTATTTATTCCTGAGTAACATTTGGTATCTTTTGTAGGCTGAGATCAAAGGGACAAATCAGTAAATTTTACTGCTGAAGTAGTCTTTACAGTATGGGATTGTCATTTTTCAAGCATGTTCCAGGCAGGCACTGCTGTCATTTGAGCAGTGATCTAGTGACTGACAGAAAATATCTGTAGAAATAATGTGTGCTCTCATAGTGATGTGACATTTTATGAGCAGTTTGACTGTTTTCATTACTCTCATTTGGGTCTGGTGAAAAGTAAGTTAGAAAGCCGGCAATGGAATATGGAAAAGCCTGTCAGGATGAAGTTGAGGACAACCTTGAAATTGGGCTGATGCATTTAATAAGGCTTTGTGGCAATTATCTGAAAGCGTTTTAAATATTAAGTTGACTTGAATGCTTAATCTGACCAATTCCAAGGTTACTGGTTTCATTGATAAGAGTGTTTGGTTAACTGACATTAAGAGCCAAGTTTCAAGCAAACTTTATGGAGGCTTTGACTACACTTGCCCTCATTATCTTAACTAGGTTTTGTTTTAAGGGTGAAGATTTGGTTATGTAGGGAAACTTCCATGATAACGAAAGTCATATCGGCACCGGTCCCTTCAGGGGTGGAATTCTGTTACAGAGAACACACTGCTAGAGAACATGGTCCTGGACTGAAGGCCGTGAAAGCAAGCTTCCACCAGATGCTCCCGAAGGAATCATTGCAAGTTTTGACTTTTAGCGCAGTGAGTAAGGAATACCTGTGTACCTTGTTTATGAATACCCAACAGCCTTTTTTTTTTTTTTTTTTCCTTGCTCCTGGAAGTTTGTGCTGTTTGGTAAATGCACAATTAACGTGAGAATTCTTTCCAATGAGTGTGAGATCCTTACTACTCGTTTGAACTGGGATGTTCAGGACATTTATCTATTTGCTTTTTTGGTGACACACGATTGGGAATTCCCAAATTACTTCAACATTGGTAGATGGGATGGACTCACTTAAAGAGTGAAGACAGCCAACTTCCCAGTGTTTCACATCTTTACATGGCCTCCTCACTGCCAATGTACACAGTCTCTTTCAGACAGGCCCGAAGGTGCCACTCTAAATTTTCAAATACTTTTATTAGCATAATTTAGGATTGCAATTATAAGCTATAAGATTGTTTGGGAATTTGAGGATTCACAAAGGCTCTAGGATATGGCCAGCAAATGTCAAAAGGCCACTGTATATACAAATTATTACAACCAGATAAGTGCTATTTCCACTACTACCAAAATTCTCCTTAAAATTTTTTTTTTGTAAGTAAATTACTACAACTTCTATTTTGCTGCCACTCCTAGTCCCCCAAATGTTGACTTACACTGTGAGCTCCTTCAGGGAGACTCGTATCTTTATCATCTGTCTCCCTAAGCACACAGCAGATACCAGGCACACAATATATACTGATGTTTCCTTCACAGTATGAAATCTAATGTCGCTTCTGCTTCCAGATGTAAAATTTCATCCTAGTATTCTAGGACTTAACTAAAAATAGGGTCTTCATAGAGTTTATAATTTTTTCGTCATGAATGGTAATCTTTTCCATCTGAAAAGTATGTGTACTTGGTTTTGGGCAACAATCTGCAGCTCGCATTGTGTCCTGTCTCCCCCCAACTTGCCCCCCAACTTTATTATCTATTCCTGCGGACATTTTATCAGTACACCACCACTCTTTGAAATTACAATCAGATGCTTTAAAACCTCTGATTGTTCTCTCCAGTTGTGAAAACAAAATCAGTGTGCTTTAAAGAAGCCTGTGGTGGTAGTCGTTAGCTAAAAAAGGAATTCATATCCAGAAAACCTGTAATGTTTTCAAAAAAGGATAAAATAATTTATTTGGAATTCAAACTGTAGTACTGCGATCCTGTGCTTTGCTCAGGATATACAAAACACTGAAAAATCAATGCTTCTGCGTTTCATAAAATAATTACCTATTCTTCTGTATATAGTGTTATACATGAATGAGGTTATTTAGGTATTATTATTATTAGCTGGTGATTATACTTTCTATTAGATAAGATTTTTTTGTTTTTAAAGGATGAATTAAGACTATTTTCCCAAGTAAACGTAAGCTATGATGTGTGGCACGGAAGGGCAACACCAAAGCCCCAGTCACCAATGTCCAGCATTTCATTTCAGGCCCCTCCGTTAAGACACAGTCTCTTCCTTTGGTTCATTCATAAACATTCCCATCTTCTTGTCTGCCTCCCCTCCCCCTCCAAAACAAAACATTTATTAACTGAAGCTTCCAACTGTGACAGAAATTACAGTCGTGTTAATGGTACAGATGGTGTAAAAAATGCAATCTAAAAACATGATTAAAAAACTCAGGAGCTAGGTAACCCGAGTTCATCTCGGATATGCCTGACCAGACATCCCTGAGGAAGGAAATACACGTTTTTGGTTAATTAGTTTGCTTTTATCCATCCCTGTAATTAGAACATGTTTTTCCCCTACTTAATCCTAAAACAGTCATTAGATTTAATAAACCTTTCTCAATTGCCACAAATGAGAAAATGAATTAGTTAAAAAGTAAGCATTAAGCTGGTATTAGCAATATGATTGTAACATTATGTGAATAAAAATGTTTTTGTTTAATTATTCAAGATTAAATACATCATTTTATAGCTTGTTGCAAAAGAGTATACAGGCTTTTTTGTTTTTCCTTTCTTCCTTATGTTGCTTCATAAGGTAGTAAAAACATTAATGCTGCCTCCACAGATTACATTCCACCAAATGGAAGTGATTATTAATCATTCTTTCCAAAAAAAAAATCAAGCCATAATTAGCTTCTTCTCAAGTCAAAGTAGAGTCAGAATCCACATGACTAAGGAGAGAGGCTGGTCTTGGTTGCAGGGCACTAACTAGGGAGCTGGGTGCATACAACCTGCAAGGCTCCTGTGAATGGACAAGGGGGACAGAGCTGCGGGTTAGGCTTTGTTATTCTTATTAGTTTAAGCTCTATGCCTTTGTGTGATGGTCTGATCTCTCAGGGAGTCCACTAAGGCCTCCAAACTCCACAGGTCCCATTAATCTCCACCACGGTCTCTCTACTTGCCAGGCTGGCGAGAAAGTCAGTTACTCACATGGTGCTACTTTTCAGATGATTAAAGGTGAAAATCATATTTAAAAGTAAAAAACAATATACCATAAAGTTGAAGACCTAAACTTTCCAGACTTTCACCTTGTTGAGCATTCTCTGTATTAAATGATGTCACTCTTTGTTATATGTCAAGAAGCATCTCCATAAAAATGACTTCATGTATGAAAAAGAACCCAAGTTGGTCCTCACCTGGATCTTGTGAGACAGTCATAGCAAAAAACTATTTGTTGGATGGCAGGTTCTAGGGCATTGACATTTCCCCCAATCAACTCCCTGCCTGTGTTTGCTGAAAAGCCTTTGGTCATGGCACCCACAGCCATTATTGCTGATCGGCCATGCAGGCTCCCCAAAATGTGGATCTGGACCTGGATCGGATAGGAAAGTGTAGGAGAAACGACGCTTATTTTGATCATAGGACAAGAGCAGAGTTTTGAAGGCACCCTGGGTAGGAAGGTGAGTTCAAAAATATCTTAGTGGGACTAGTCTAACCCAGTAATAACACTAGAGGCTCTAGAAATAATTCTACATATTTTCCTCCTCACTTCAAAACTCAGAAGGTTAAGGGTGAAGGCAACCAAGACTAGTCCGGTCTTTCCATATTGATTTTGAGCTGAACCTACTTTGGAATTTGTAGGATAGATTCTAGAGGTTGGGGTCTGAAACCAAAACCGTTTTTTCCTCTGGGATATGGGACATCAACTGCAATATTTTTAGGGAATTTTTAGGGAAGAATGTACCCCATGGAGCTGATAGTTGGTCATGTCAGCCATCCTCATTTCCGAGCAGGGAAAACCCCCAGGACCCAGAAAATACATGTTGGAGCTCAGACAACTTCCTGGTCCCTGACTCCCAAAGCTATACTTGAGGATACGTTTTCTTTTACTAGGCAATTGTGTTGTCCAGACCCATTTAAGGACAGTAGAAAGATATAATATTGGGCACCAGTTTAGAAGTGCGAAGTCTCCAAGCCAGTTTTCACATGTATTTATTTTTATAAAAATCGTTACATTCTAGTCCACCATAACCTTTAGGAGATATCACTCTTTATGTTGCGTAGTGTATCGAATTATAGGATCAGCCATAACCCAGCCACGTGATTTTAGACAGACACTTAGCTTCTCTGGGCTGTGGCTGCCTCACTGCAAAATGCAGTGGTTAGATAAGATGATCTCTATGGTTCCTTCTCATGCTAAGATTACTCGATTTCACTCTATTTCCTAATACCACAGATTGCCAATCTGAATTACTATTCTTTGTTGAGATTAACTTCGAATGCTCCCTAAAAAGAGTCCAGGAATCAAGTTAAGAATAAACTGCTCCTTTACAAATGAGGTAGAATAAAAGAGATGTGTGTCAGGATGGATGCTTGACCTACGGGTTAATAGAGAATTCCAGTTCTCTAGGATGTTGCTAACAGGAGGAAAAAAAAAATCTCTTTTCTTAATAATGTTACAAGCTCTGGGTATCTTTTTTTTTTTTTTTTCAAAGGAGTTACCACAAAGGAGATATTCTGAATGTGAAAAGATCAGTTCAGTAAATGAAAACATTTACATTATTATTTTAATTTAAAAATTGTATAGACTTTCTGCTCTTCATCATTAAGAACAAACGTGAAAATCTGCACACTTCCAACAGTCAGGACATTGTCCTGAGAAGGAGAATGGAAAGAGAGGCTGTGAGTCTGCTGTGTGCAGGAGCCCCACGCCACCCACCTCTGCAGACCTCACAGATACATACGGCTCCGAGTAACTCAACGGGACATGACCACCCAGTGCTCAAGCCGAGTGAAACTGGAGAACTAATTCTGCGCATCTGATGAGGCTGAAGCCACTCTGCGTGAGTGGCTGAAGCCACCTCTGCTGGAGAGCAAATGAGAATCCTCGAAACAGGAAACGTTAGAAAATATGGGAAGTGGTGGCCTTCTCCTGGCTGCTCCTCCCCGGAGTCCCAGCTCGCCTGCACTTGTTTCCTTCGTTTTGAAGAAATGACAGGTGATTCAGTGTGACCTGTCTCATCGCAGGATCCACTCCCAGCGCCTGCATCACACTGGGCTCCCTGCTCATGGCACGGGACTTACTGCACGGTGGTCACTTTAGAAACAGTTGTTAACGGATGTGTGTGACTTCACTCGAGCTGAGGAAAAACACCTAACGCTTGCTTGACTGAGTGCTACATCATTTGACCTTCACAGTTCTGTGGAGGTAAGAGGACAATTTGCAATTTTATGCCCATTTCTCAAAGATCAGAAAACTGAGGCTCGAGGAAGTGAAATAACTTGTTCAAGCGAACAGGGCTTTGTGGTGAGAAGATTCATATGTAAAGTGCTTTGTGTAAGGTACTATACAAATGAAAGTAATTACTAGGACCATTTGGGCACATCTCTATAAATTAAGGCAAAATTAAAGCCTCACATAGAATGGTATTCCAGGCTTTTCTGAATACAATATGCCTATGAAAGTTTTGGTGTTTTCCACCTTCAAACTCCCCCTTCGCTTAGCCATAATCGAGGGGGGGGGGCTCCTTCTCTGTGGCGGAACAGCAGAGGGTTCAGCATGGGGAAATGCACTGTTCTATGACCTGAGTTGTTCCAGACGGCCTGTCACTGGCTGTTCAACAGAGAGCAGCAAGACACGCAATGACCCTCCTGACGAGGGTCCCCAGAGACACAGGCCTGGAGAATTATGGCATTAAGAAACGGGGTGTGGTAAAATCAATAGTCTTTCAGGTTGACTTAATGTGGAAAGAAAACAGTATTAAACAATTATGCTGCACATGAGCGTTCTCTAGAAGAGTGCATAGTTGATCATTTTTATGGTTTAATAAAAATGTATTTGCTTTCATTTATTACAACTCCACCAGGAAACTGAAACATCCAGCAAGACACCGGCTAAAAAATAAAAGCCTGACAAATGTAAAAAACAAAATATCAGCTGCTCATTTAAATAACATCAAGCCAATTTTGTTTAAAAACACACACAGAGCTTTTGTGTGGGCTGTTAGTCACCCTCGTTTTTTTGCAACAGAAGAACGAACAGAAGAGCTTCTGGGATGAAATGCTACTCTGAAAGGTCTGCATGGTCCTACTTTGCACTCATGAGACACAGTCATCCTTAACAGACACACTTGCTTTGATGACACACACAAAAATAGAAAAAAAACCAAAACAACCCTTACAAAACAGAGGAATGCTGACAGAGAAACAAACTTTTAGAAATGAATTACTGTGTGTGTTTTTGACTTTCCCAATTCAGGGTATACTGACCTAATCCTAGTTGCTTTGATTTTTGATCTTCTGGCAAAATTGTTTTTAGCTTTTAAGAAGTAAAATATAACTCAGTGATATATGAACTTACAGATTTCACCATGTGAGGAGAAGGATTAGGCCGAATCAGCCAATTAATTACGTTCCCTACATTCTGAGACTGATGGAACGATTATTTGGCTTCAGGCTGCCCAGATCATGCATTCTTCTCCGTAATGAGGCAAATTAGATATTTATGTTTCTATTCCAAACAAAGCAGACATGCTGTCTGGCAGGATTTTTTTTTTCTACACGAGTTAGAACTCTTGTAAGTAAAGCTTAGGAGTTTTATCCTGTGGCACTTCAACCCCGCCACGCATCAACAATCTTTATTAAAGAGGGTCATACTGCTTGTTATTTAACAGTCAGTAAATGTACTACTGCCAATACCGTCTCTAACTTCTTGCAATGATTTTGTAAAGGTAATGTTTTCTTGCTTTAATTTGCACACAAACTAGTTCGTATTTATTCTTTAAGAATGCCTTACTGCAATTTGTGCTTGTTTCTCCTGAAGCATTCTAATTTGTATTCTTGCCTATGCTTTGGTTCAAATTATCAACACAATTGTTCATCTCTGAATCTTCGTAACACCTGCCATAGTGCTCCTCATATCCTAGGCATGTCAGCTACCCCCTCCCATAACCTGCTCAGTTGCTGCCAATGAAGGTTCCAAGCCTATGAATCCAGCCAGCCTCCTTTAGTTCTTGAGCTAAATCATTGTCAGGGTGCAGAGAGCATTGGTGGCCACCAACTCAGCAGGAGGTAGGGGTTAGAATGAGATGTGCTACCACAAACCCTGCTGCTTGAAGTGAAAACTGGGCATCCCGATTTCTGTGGAGTCTCAGCTCTCCTGAAACTGCTGAGAGGCTGACTTGATCCCCATAAACAGATTTTTTCTTTCTTTTTTTTTTTTGGTTTTCTGCTTGGTACTGCAGCTCGGGTCAGGTGCTAGTGTCTTACCTAGAACTCTAGGTACTCAGAGAGGACCCTAATTCTAACCATTTGCCTCTGTCTCAAGTTAACCAGTCCCCCTGCCAGGAGGGGAAGAAAGGAAGGGAGGGATCAGCAGTAAGTTCCTGCTTTGTCAGCACCCATCGTGGAGTCTGGTGTGCAACAAACTCATCTCTATACGGGGACTGCCTGGACCAGTGATGCTCAAATATCTGTGTTGAAGAGCAGCTTAAAAAAAAATGTTCCCTCCTTCCTTTCTTCCTTGCTGAGAAACATTTCAGATGTATCAGGAACCAATTTCCTTAGAAATTACTTTGTCTAATTCTTAAATGCTTACTCTCACCTCTGTAGTCAGCTCATTTGAGATCAATGCGTTTGTGGACTGGCTGGGTCTGAGGCCCTTGCCTAGAACAGCACGGGCTGACCCCCTTGTGCTCTCCTGTCCCAAACACGGTCTTAGAGCTACTGAGTGAATCAAGCCTGAGCTGGCCCCATGGCAGGGGTAATTTTCCATCCTTTCCCCTGATCTCTTCCCTTTCCTTGCACAAGGTTTCCTCCCCATCCACGACACCAGTGGTGCTGATATCCTCGTATGCCTCATGCCAAGGGGCTCTTCTTAGTTATGAAAAGCACACAACACGTATTTGCTGAATGAACTAATTCCTGTCTGAAAATTGCACTGATTGATTCACTCATTCAAAAAAGTCTTTATGAAGTGCTCAGTAGGTGTCAGGCACTTGGTGAGATCCTGGGATATCCAACTTGTTCTTAAGTAGATTTCAGTCTGGTGAGAGAGACAGAAAGCAAACCCATAACCACAATTCACTGGGGAAAACGTCACGGCAGTTAAGAGGCACAGGGTGCTTTGAAAAGCACATGGAAGTGCCACTTACCCAGTCTGGGTTTGAAACAAACAAAGGCTCCTTGGAGGAGCTGGTGCCTGACAGGTTAGAAGACATTCCCTAGAGGAGAAAGTAGGACAAGAGCAGAAGAAACAAAACCTGCAAAGATAAGGAAGTAGACAGAGGGAGCTTGGCATGATCAAGAATCAAGTAGCTGAGTAAAGCCTAGACACAGTGCACAAGGCAGGAGTGGTGAACATGAGGCGTGAGGAGTCGGAAGAGAAAAACTAAGGAATCTAGTGCTTCCTAGTGACAGGGACCAGTGGCATAATGAGCCCAAGTTTTTAGCATGAAGGACTGTGCTGTGCAGCGCTCAGCATGTGGAGCACCCCTGGCGCCACATGTCAGGACCCCGTCACAGAGTGACATCAACCCTGGATGAGAACCTCGGGGAGACGCATGATTTGGTCAAAAGTAGACAAGTCTCTTAGGAAGATGCAGTGGAACCAACTGGCCTGAATTAAAGTGCTGTCCTAAAAAGTGTGTCCAGGGAAAACCACATCAGCCGTGTCCAAGTTTTTCCAAAGAAAAATCAGACTCCTCTAGTGTTTACGTCTGGCCTCTCCATAGGGAATCTATAAGTAACTTTACCAAAAATTCAATTCCACTCAGCAAGTACCTACTTAGAACCTATTAAATGTCAACTACTAGTCTAGTTTCCTTTAAGGCATGGAAAATACAAGACATGGTCTCTACCCATGAGAAATTTATAATCTAGTGGCCAAGACATAATTAAGCAAACACACAAGGCAGTATATAATCCAGTGCTTGATGGAGTATTATTCATATGTTTCAGGAGAACATTTAACCATTCAGTGGACTCCTCTTTACTCCTTCTCCTTAATCTTTCATATCTGACCACATCCTCTATCAGAAGAGTACAACAAGGTAAGAAACAGAAAGTCAGCAGAAAGCTGAGATTACCAACAATTACCTATGAGTCTTTCCAGTCTCTCCCTTATTAGGGATTTTGAATAAGATACAATTTTAACCTACCTGAGAGAAACAGAGATATTCTTGCCTGCAACGTATATCCTAATAATGAACAAGATTTTCATATATTTTCCGTAAGTGAAGATTTTGAGACAAGGCACAGCACTACTGATTTCGCACTGAAGGTGGATGTCATTTCTCTCTACCATCTCCAGTGCTATTATGTCTTCCTTAGAACCTGCTGATGACCAGAAATAACTACTTCTAGTCGTGCTGTGGCTGCCATTCCCCCTTCCTCCCAAATCTCTTCCTTGATGACACTGCATTTTGCTGAACTACATGGTCACAAAGTGTAATGGGCTTCTGCCTGCAAGGGGCTGTTTCCAGTGATTTGTGGATCTCTTTGCTGAGGTCACAAGTCATCAAAAGTAACCTCTCAAAGGGTAAAAGGCCAATTTCAAGTTATAATTTTCAGGGACGTTATAACTGACCCGTTCCCGAAAGTCTGTTAGAAAATAAGAAGGTTCATTAACACAGGAGAATCAACAATTAGTAGTGAATACCTGGGCTTGAGTCCTTGTCTCTTTTGTTAAAAAGAAAATAGCGGGAGAGATTCTCATACTGACGCTTTTCCATCATTTATATCTGGTAATGGCTGTGTTTACACCTTCTTCTTTACTGCAAGCGGCTGGACTGTGTGGATGACAGGAGACAGTGAGGGGGGAGGAGCCTGCAAGCAGTGAGCAGGTCAGGCAGCGGGGCAGGCGGAAGGTAACTGCCAGAAGAGGCTGCGATGGACTTGGAATTTATGTATAAAGATGGCCTTGACTGAGACGAGCCGTGAGGTGTATGTGTTTTCATTACAATGTATTTTTCTCAACTGCCATGGAAAGGCGTGAGAAATAAAACATGAAAATATTCAATAATTCAGTATTTCCAAGTATCCAGACTACTGGACATATTCAACAGTAATTGTTTAGCAGGAAGGGAAAGGAAATGGGTAAGAGACTTTACGAGTACTTACGTACAATGAATCAGTTGTTCGGAGAGGTTTATTTCTCACAAAAACTAGACACCGTGTTCACCTAGTCTACCGATGGCCAATGAGAAGGTCAGATAGATTAGGAAACGTGCCCGAAGTTTCACAGCTCGTAAAGGGGAAAATGCACATTCCACGCCAGGTTCTCTTGAACTTCAGATCACTGGCTCTTTCTCATATTCACCACACTGCCCAGATGTTTTGGCAAATTTGGATTACAGAAATGGTAGAAGGAAAATTATGCTCCTTAAAGGATGGGCATTTAAAAAACTGTGGGTTGCGGCTGCCTGTGGTTGAAATGATAAAATAATGGTCACCCCCAAACTCACACACACCCTGATAATGTGGGTTATTATGACTGAGCCACTGAATTTGCTTGAAGGAATCATTTTCTTTTGCGTGACAAAATATAGATGGCAATAAACTACTTACCCAGACCTTTTGGGGGTAAGGGCAACAAGCATCATTTGAACCAAAATATGGTCCCAGTAACACATATGAAAGTGAACTGCTTTGTTAAAAGGAGAAAGGGCAAAAGGAATAAAACAGTAAGAATGAAACTGAAATGAGACTGAAAGGAGAAAGGAGGAAACTGTGAGGAGTACAAGGCATATGTGCATGCTACACAGAGCCGTTCTAGAAATGTTTATAAACGATACATGTGGAATGGAAAGTTAAATAGCTGTGATAGTAAGACTTTCTACTCTTCGGAAAAATAGGGACACCCTGGCCTGTATATTATTTGATTCTGACAAGCATCTTCCTATCTTGTCTAACCTTTATATTAACTTTGCAAGAGGTTTTCCTTTTATTATTTCATTTTTCTGCCATCTGAAAATAATGAGCTTAAACAGCAATCATGCTGTCATTTTACCCCATGAATAGGTTCTTTTCATGAAGAACTCTAATGAAATTATCGCTTTGGAAAAGAAAACCAATTCACATTTTTATATGCATTTTATTTAAAAAATCCTAAATCATAAAAAAAAAGACTCTTTCAAATGATAAATATCTCATATATTTAGAAGAAGACTTTAGTCAAGGCTAAAGTCGTGCTTTTCATTTGAAGGCTTTTTCATGCTTTCCCTTTTGAAAATAGGTAGTTTGAAAACAGGTAACAGGCTGTGAAAAAGAAAATAAGAGTAGTTCCTTTCCTTAATATGATAAATCCACCTTTGGCAGTGAAGGTCAAGTGCAGGTTGTAAATAACTGAAATAACTCATAACTAGTAATACACAGGTTGATAAACTATTATTGAACATAACTAGCTTTTTTTTTTTTTTTCAGCAAGAATGGTATCTTCAACTTGAAACTAAATAATTACAGCATACTAGGTTAACTATGAAATGTAGAATTCTACAGAGCAAACGCTCTTTCTCTATTGTGAGTGAGATGAGTCTTGGTGACCTTTTGTTCACATTAATGCTGAGAAACTGCATAATGCATGACTGCCCAACCCTCCAGCTCCTCCCAATAGAGTTTGCCACTTTTTATTCCAATCAGTGTACTTATTCCACGCCTATGGATATGGTGCAGGACATATTAGTAATTGGTGGTGGTGAGGGGATGGAAATGGTAGCCATCAGTCTGGACTATCAGTAACCCTTGGAGGCCTTGGGGGAAGAGTACAAGGGCAAATAATTTCTTGTGGTAGAGGAGAGAGAGCTAGGAAGTAATTCCTCAGGATTATCTTTATGATCTGAAATAGCGTCAAAAGAAATAATACATGATAGTGCCATTAAGGAAAAAGCCCTGGAAAGTTATTTGCACGGGTATGTGCTAGGCTTGTTTGTTTGTTTGTTTGTTTTTGCTTTACGCGGGCCTCTCACTGTTGTGGCCTCTCCCGTTGCGGAGCACAGGCTCCGGACGCACAGGCTCAGTGGTCATGGCTCACGGGCCCAGCCACTCCGCGGCACGTGGGATCTTCCCGGACCGGGGCACGAACCCGTGTCCCCTGCATCGGCAGGCGGACGCTCAACCACTGCGCCACCAGGGAAGCCCTGTGATAGGTTTTTAGTTTCAATTTAAGCCAGATGTGAAACCCAAAGAGGTACGCTGGGACCATTACGCTCTTGGTGAATTGGCACAAGGGCCATGACAATTTAGACAAACCTCTAAATATGAGTTTTAGGGGAAAAAATGTGGGCATTTTAAGTCTTAGGAGAATGAGGAATAAACTGATCTGAATCAAATAATGAATGAGTCTTGGTTCCCACAACTGTCTTCAGGCATGAAACTAGTACTGAATTCCTTGTGCTTTCAAAGTTTCATAGAATGTGGTTCCTTTAAACTGTATCTATGGTGTGCTATTAGCACGATTACTATAATAGGGTAATTGATAACAGTGGTGTGAGTGCCATTATTGTGGCTGATAGAATTAAAATTAGCTGCTCAACTCCATCCCCCACGATGCACCACGTGTCGAGACCTGGGGCCACACGATACCCTGTCCTTTGTGTTTCCAGTGCCTTGCCTACAGTGACTGAATAAACCAATGCGAGTTTTACATAATTTCATATAATGACTTCTGAGTCCCTAAATGGACTCAATGCTGGCATCAGGGCAAGACTTACTGTTTACAGACATTAAAATCTGCCCTGTGATACTGGCTCAGTATACAGAGAGGCACCTGATTTCACCTAAAGTCAAAGCAAACACAAAATGCAGCCTTGAATGTAATTTGTTCCCCGATTTGCAGAACCACACACGTCTGGCTGTCCCTCTGACAAGCTGGCAACATGAAAAAGTGCTTAAAATTCAATAACAATATAAATGTTTTTATATTCAGGATAATGCCAAAACACATAATAGATCCATTAAAATGTTACACATTTAAAAACCACTTGTGTTCTTGTATTTACTATTTGAAGGAGGTTTATTTGGCATTCTGGGACTTTACTGCCTTTTGAATCAAAATCTAAGGATGAATCATGGAGGAAGGAGAAAGCTGTCTAATTTGTAACTTGTCCATCTGTACGTGCCCTCCCTCTGCAAGGCCCCAGTTCTCCGGCAGAGAACTGAAGCACTGGCCTTTGAAAGCTGTCTTTCTGGCGTCACCTTCCTGTACCAGTGAAATATTTTGCTCTAAAAGTCCTCCCCTTCCATTCCTGTCAGAGCTTCAGGATGAATGTCCTTAATTTTAAAGAAGCACAGTCCAATAGTTTAGATGTTGCTTGAAGAAGGAAATGAAATGATGCTGTATTTCACTAGCATATGGTCCTTTACAGGAAAGAATAGTTTTCAACCTCTGCTGTAAACTCTAGAGGGAATTTGTACAAGAGGAGGAACCCAGGCACCAGGAAACTCAATGCGTTCATCATTTCACTGGTTCTTAAATTTACTGTGACATAGAACGAGAATGTATCACGGTGCAAACTCTCATGAATATAACAGATGAAATCCAGGAAAGTTTAATCAGCACAAAATGACAGTGCATATATTTTTAAAGTATTTAAAAGTTAACACATGCACATTATACCATTCAACCCTCAGTTTGTGGGGTTGATATCTAACACTAAAGGTAGATGGAGCAGGGACGATCTTCATTTCCAAGATAAGAAATCAGCTTTGAGCTTACTGAAGATATTTCTTTTTTAGATAAAAAGCTCACTAAGACTACCACGTCTTAGAAGGAGGATTAATCCGGAAATAGGCCAGTTTGAACCCATTTTCAATACTGTCCAGCTAGTCGAGTGGCATAGCCAAAACATGAACCCTGCCTTCCCTCAGCAAAATCAGAGCTGTTCACAAATCCCTAGAACTACACTGGTGTTCTCATGGTCACAGTCCTGCTTATCATAGATCTTCTACTCTCTAGTTTTTCAATGCAGTGTTCTTGGCAGTTGAGTGTATCTTTTTAAAATCAATTAATAGAATGAATTAAGCAATAACGGGATCTAAATTACCAGAAGAAACAGCTAAAAATAGCTTTAAGATAAGAAATGGATGAGATGAATATTTTATGTTACTGTTTTTACTCCTAAAAATGATTTCTTCCCAGCTTTTTAGATCATGCTACTGTAATAGCATAAACCCTTCGGAGGTCCGTTTGGACCCACGGACGACATTTTATATAGTTTCTATTGGTACTGTTCATAGCACTTATGTGACA